>NC_092880.1:12967887-13306637 GCF_028372415.1 Notamacropus eugenii
TCTTGTTTTCGTCTATGTATCACCAGCACCCAGGGTTTTGCATTAAGTATTTTTAATTAGATTGTACCTCTAGTGATATATATTTTTTAAAGTTAGAATTCTATTGAAGGGCTAGGAGTTCCTCAGTTGCAAAGAGTTGTTTTTTGTTGTTGGGTTTTTTTTGGGGTCAAATTTGTTATCCAAACAGGTCATGCCATTTCTTGAGCTTATCTTCCCAGCTTTTGTTTGTCATCTTTTTCAATCAACATAAAAATATTTAATAATTATATTTTTCCATTTTAGGCTGCCAGTGTCAAGATCTTTAAAAGTCGGATGGATTTTTAACAATTTTAGAAAGTTTAGCTATAATTTGATCATTGAAGATCCTTTGCAGATATGTGATTTTATCCAGATTAAAATCGAAGTGTTTTTTTTTTTTTTTAAATGTTGAAAACACCCAAGTCTCCAAAGAATTGAAAATGAATCCTATCCAGAGGAAAATGGAGAGGTGTATGGTCTGTGAATATAGGCCACAACCTATTACAAAGTGTTATAAATGATGTCATCAGAGGTATCACACAATAAAGGATTGAAAAGCTTGAAGGGGACTTGAGGTCATCTTTTCCAATTCACCAACAAAAGGAATCCCCACTATAATATAACATACGCAACAAGTGGTTGTCCAATTTCTTCTCGAAGACCTCCAAGTAGGGGTAATTTTCTCTGTATTGAGCCAGCCCATTCAAATTTGGGAAGTTTTTTCTGACATCAAGACTACAATAAGACCTTCTGAAACTTTGGACCATTGCTCTGATTTCAGCCCTTGGTCCACACACAGCAAGTCTAATCTATCTTTCACGTAACAAATTTAAAAAACATTGAATTAATAAAGAAAACTAGGAGTTAATTTTATTTAAAAAAATTTCCCTTCTCCGTCCTCAATTCCCTCCCCTTCTCTATGTTTTCTGAGTAGGATAACCTCTTTTTTTTACTAATATCTTTTGTCTCTATATCATCTACACTTCTCAATATAACCCTCTTTGGAGTACATACCTACCAAAGGACTATCTGAATCAGTGGGTATGGATATTTAGTTTTTTCCTCAGTATAAATCCAAATTACTTTTCCAGAATCACTGAGACCAAATTCAGTTTCATGCAGAGTATCTTAGTGTGATTCTTTTCCTTTTCCTCCCTGCTCCATTCCTAGTTTCTGGATTCCAAAACCATGCCTCTGCCACTGTTTGCTTTGGCATTTTCTTTAGTGTCTGAGGCCTTCTTGTTCTGGAACATTCAACCAACCTGTTGATCTCTTCAACTTGAATGGCTGTTTGTAAGATCCTCCCCCTTTTCCCGCTCCTGGGAGCTCTGGGACCTACTTCCCCTTTCTAGTCTTGTTCCTGCCTTCCATTCCCCTATGTTGAGTACATTCCTTTTCCCCACCCCAGATTTTCAGGTTCATTTTATGTGTAGTCTTTTCTCATTAGAATGTAAGCCCAAGGTCAGGGATTGTCTTTTTTATTTTTAGCTTTTATTCATACATCTAACACTTGACACAAATTTAGGGTTATAGTTCTCGTCCTCATCCCAGTATGTGTGCAATATTGTCCCTTATCAGAGGTATTTTATACAAATATTTTCCCAGTTTACTGCTTCCCTTTCTATTCTAAGTGCATTTTTTTCATACAAAAGCTTTTTCAACTTCAGGTAGTCAAAATTATTTAGGTTGTCTTATGGGATCAATTCTATCCCTTGCTTGAAATCCACTTATTAAAGGTTTACTATATGCCAGAAGCTATGCTAAGTGATGGGTTACAATGCCTGGCAAATAGTGCTTAATAAATGTTTGCTCCCTTCCCTCCTTATTTCTCTGTCCAAAAGCCCTCCAACATTGATCATTCCCATATTTTGTCATATTTGCCAATTTGCTGATTGTGAGATGAAACCTCAGAGTTATTTGGATTTGCATTTCTCTTGTTGGACAATATTCCATATGGTTGTAATTGCTTGCAGTTCTTTTTTTAGAGAATTGTTTGTTCATATCTTTTGGCCATTTATCCATTAGGGAATAAGATTTAATCTTATATATTTGTCTTGATTCCTTCCGTATCTTAGATAGGCAAGGCAGTATAGTAGATAGCAACCTGGGAAAACTAGGAAGATTTGATTTATACTATCATCTCTGACATGACACTGGACACTTTACTTCTCAATGACCTGGGTAGCTCTTTAAGACTACATCTTGGTGGAGGGACTGCTGATTTGCACTGATAGAGATTCCTCACTCAACTGTCTCTTGGACCAATAAAATTACAAATCCAGTCCCCATCACATATATCTGCATTATTAGACCCTTATCAGGGGCATTTATAAAAATATTCTCCAATTTATAATTACTCTTTTTATCCTAATTGCATTATCCCCCCATAAAAAAGTTTTTCAACTTTAGGTAATCAAAATTATCTAGTTCGTCTTATGACATCACTTCTATCCTTTGTAGAAATTCACTAATTAGATGTTTACTATGTGAGAGGAACTATGCTAAGTGCTAGGATATAATGAAAAAGTAAAAACCTCTATTCTCCACCTAACCAGAGCTATTAATGGCACCTTATCTGGTGACAACTTCAGCCCCTTTAGGTTGTTTAAGCTGAGACCAAACTTTTGTTGTCTACACATGTAATGGGAATTGGAGAACGGAGGCCATTCTCTGGATACATCAATATTGTATTTTCCCTTCCTCTCCCCTTCCACTCCCTCTACCTCCCAACTGTGTTCCCCTGGACTATCCATATTAACTGAGGCAACAATGTTTTCTTTCCTTTTTTGCTTGAATAACCTGGATAATGGCCTCAGTTCTGAACTTCATTTTGTGTGTGTTGACATAGCCATTGTACTCTGAAAAATCCTACATGATCAGTTGAACCAATTAAGGGAATAACTCTCAAGCCTGGTTGCCAGAAATGTTGGAGAGGTTTAGAATGAGCATTTGGGGCTGGTGAGGGGTGGGGAGAGGAGTTTCACATTAACAATTGAATTTATAACAATATCTGTCTAGAAGATAGCTGATGGGCTTTTCTGATGGAGCACTGCAAGCTTTGGGGGAACTGAACACCTGGAGAATTAGCTTGTTCATATTAATTTAGCTAAGTTTTCAGTACTGTAGGGGAATTAGCAGAGTGCTAAAGGTTTTTTAAAGAATTCAAATGAAAAGCCATCTGGACCATGGGCTTTGTTCAATCTCAATTTAAGGATGGCTCCAGAGATTTCCTGTTCACTAATTAATTCCTCTAGATGAGCATGTGTGGCTGACTCAATTTATTTTTGAAGGATGGAAAAAAAAAAGCCCCCATCAATTAGTCCTTTGTTATGTTGAGACTGAGATGAAAATAGTGTTGTTTTTTTTTTTCAAAAAGGGGAAGAAGAAGAGAACTGAGAGATGCCTGTACATTTAGTGATCAGGTGTCCTTTGTCATTAGGCATGGCTTTGATGTAAGTACCCTTCTTTGGGGCTTTGGGATAATTGGTGAGAAAATGCCTGGCCTTGTTTGAATCTGAGCAATATTTAGCCTGGAGCAGAAAGGCAGAGAAAGCAGCCCTTCAGAAAGGATTGAATTAGACTGATATTTTAAATAACAGAATACTCTCATTTCTAACTTTGAGTTCATTACTGTGTGTAATTAATATAAGTTTAAGGACTCTAATCACTACTTTCAAGGAATCATTTTCTTGACTTTTCTTTCTGTCTTTCTGGTAGATGATATGACTAGGGAATCCCTTTTAGTAGGAGAGGCTTGTGGTTTGGAGATTTGATGGGGTATACTCTGGCAGAGGCAGGTGAAATTCAGCTTAGAGACACTAATCTTTCTCTTAGCTGTGATGATATGGTTCTGCCTTGCAATGACCCAAAGAATCTTCATTCAGGAAAAATGAAACAAACCAGAAAGCTTGAAATAATCAATTTTGATTTTGTTGGTAGTGAGATGTGGTGCTGTCACTTATGGTCATACTGAAAAGGACACTGGATGCTGAGTCAGGAAGATCTAAGTTCAAATCCTGCTCTGACAGTTACTAGTTTTTGACCCTGGGTAGGTCACTTAACTTCTCTCTATGGTTCAGTCTCTTTATTTGTATAAATGAGGGAGTTGGACTGGATGGCCTTTAATGTTCCTTCAAACTCTAAATCTGTGATCCTGGAATGCATTAAGCCTTTAAGAAAAGAAAAATAATTAATAGAATTAGAAAGTAAAACAAATTATGTAATAAAAGAATATTTGGGGGGGCATAATGGTTGTTTGACATTTATCTTCAATAATTTTGGGATGAAAATAATAAAATTTAGAGACTTTTAATGTTTCTGGTCACCACTTAAAAGTCCAATTATTCATAAATTTCCTGTATACTTAATAGATTATGATTCTTACTATCTTAACGTATGCAGCAAACGTATTTGTGGACTATCTTTTGTAGACGTATTTTAATCATGTGAGGAAATGGGTTTAGGTAGCATGGTATATGGAAAACACCCCAGATTTGAATTCAGAGGATCTGAATTTGAACAAGTGATCTACTTTACACTTTCTTGTAATGTAATGTTGAGATAGCCACATACTTTTTGGGGTTTGGTCTTCCTCAACTGTAAAAGATTAGATTGGACCAAATGACTTTTAAGGTTCCTTCCATTTCTAAGCCAAGGACTGTAATATTTTATTTGTTATTAAAATCATCATTGTCTCTGTAGTGCAATCCGCTTTCATGTACTCAGCCAATTTGAGATAATTCTGATAAAGACAGCCCTGGGATGTTTACCAAGCTTATTCTTCAGAAATGGTGGAACAAACAAAAGAGATAACAGGTGGATAATTTAGAATAGGACCACCATAACTGCCTATAGGAACATTATTCATTTGGATCCAGAAATTTTGTATTTTTATGGGCCCTGTTAAATGCTGGAAAAACAGTAGACTATAAGTTTCTTGAAGGCAGGGGTCACTTCATTTTTGCTTTTGTGTGCCAAGTACCTTGCACAATGCTTTACATAGATGCTGATTAGATCCATGTTGAAGATCTAGAAGAAACCCCCTTGTGTTTTGGATAGATCTATGGAAGATTCATGGGAGCATGAGGATAAGTGTATCAGAGAATGAAAAGTAGTTATCTATACATTGCATTAGGTATCACTGGTGTGAGGATCCTCAAAAAGAAATAAATCTGGAATCTAGTGTTGCTTGATGTACTGAACTGAAGAACCACTGAACAACAGACCCAACGATTCTTTTTTTAAATAAGTTTTTACTGATTCCTTTTTTTACTTAAATATAATTTCCTCTAGCATACTTCCCAGAAAACCATCCAATTTAATAGACAATATTTTAAATACAAAAAGAAGAAAAGGATCAGCATAACTGGTAAATATATTGAAAAAGTCTAAAATATGTGATATATACCACACTCACGGATGGGCTGCTAGATGGCATAGAGATAGAGTGCCTGTCCTGACCACAGGAAGATTTGTCTTCCTGAGTTCAAATCTGACTTCAGACACTCACTAGCTAGCTGTGTGATCCTGGGTAAGTCACTTAACCCCGTTTGCCTCAGTTCCCTCTTCTGTTAAATGAGCAGGAGAAGGAAATGGCAAAACACTCCAGGATCTTTGCCAAGAAAAGCCCAACTGGGATCATAAAGAATTAGACAACTGAAAAAATGACTGACTAACAGCAATCATACTTGGGGACATCCTACTTTTGCAAGGGGGTAGAATGAGGGTATCTTCTCATATTTCTGCTTTCAAGGTATACTCTCAGCACCAATAATTCCTTCCTTACTGTTTCCATCCAAGCCAAAACAACTAGACCACTTGCTTGTCCTGCCAAGTTCCTGACATCTATGTTGGCCATCTGTGGTCCTCTGAGATCTAATCTATAAGTCAAGCTGTCAGTCCCTCATGCATTTTGAAAGGCTCAAGACTATAATGACTTCTGATACCCATGAACCTTGTCTAAGCAACATATTTAGTTTCTCACTATTTGCTCTCCTGTTCTCTGGTGTTTTCATCTGTGTATCTCTTACTCTTCAAGTAGAATGTTACCTCAACTCACATTTATAGAATTATTTAAGGTTTATAAGAATCTTTACCCTGTCTTTAATGGTAGGGATTATCAATTAATTTCATGTCAGTTCAAGTCAATATTCATTTTCTTTGTTTAATATTCATTTTCATTTGCTTAATATTACTATTCATTTTCTTAGTTTAATTTTTTTAATTCAGTTTTTTTGCATTTTAACCTCCCACCCCACCTAGGAAAACAAAGAAAAATGAAATCCATCACAAACATATATGGTCAAGCAAGACATATTCCTGAATTACCCACCACCACCAAAAAAGCCTCAGTTTATCTCTGAGTTCATCACTTCTCACTCTGGAGGTGGGTAAGACATTTCATTAAAACTCCTTTGGGATCATGAAATACATTTTTTAAAAAATGTGGCTATGATATGCTACTACACAAAATTCTGGGGACCAAAATACAAGGGCAAAACAATTCATTATCCCTAAGGAGACCACTTTATCTTGGGGGTAGGCCTAAAGGAGGATAGTACATATGCTGGCAAATAAACAGGAGGTTTATCTAGAGAAATATAAAATCACTTTGGGATGGGAGGAGTCCTGACAGCTGGGCCAATCAGGAAAAACCTCACCAAGGAGGTGGTTATTAAACTGAACCCTGAATAGAGCTAAGGATTCCAAAAGGCCAACAAAATGAGGAGCGTGGTCTCAGGTAATGGTGATAATCTGGGCAAAAGCAAGTAGAGAAGTTTGGTTGGAGCATAAAGTGTGTGAGGAAGGATAATGTTAAATAATTCTGGAAAGGTAGGCTGGAGTCAGATTGTGGTGGTCTTTAAATACCAAAGACAGGAGTATCAATTTTATTGTAGAAGTGGTATGATTTTTTTTTTAACATCATTTCATGGCCTCAAAACACACACACACATACACATATACAGTACACACATACAACACACATACACATATACAGTAAACGCACATACATAATACACACACACATACACAATACACACACATATACAAGACACAAATACACACATACACATTTTCTTAGGCAGTGCCTGGCCAAAAAAAAATGCTTGATAAATACTTTTGATTAATATGATTATTATAAATCATTACAAATGTCATTGAAAGCAAATCCCCTGAGAAATTCCACTGAGAAATATTTGGTGAATCTTGCCTCCATTTCAATTCATACTTGAAAGTACTTTCATAGGAATACGATGTTATTCTGTAATTCAGTCTTTTCATGAATTGAGGCTGGCCCCAACTAGTTCAAATTAGGTTTTACATTATAATGAGTTTCTAATTCTTGTAGTATGATTAATACAATATGGTTCTGCATTTTTCAAAAGCCTCCAAAGCCCCTGGTTGGTTTTTCTGTCAGACTAATGGGGATATGTTAGGAAGGAGAGATTATTACATTCCTGGCTAGCCTAGATAAACCTTTACAGTTTTCCTCCCACCCCACCCCCTGAGAATCTGGTAGAGAAAAAAGAAAACTATTTCTATCTTCTCCCTTCCTGTTTGCTGAATTGGAGAGAGGCAGAAAATCTTCAGGAGCTAAGGGGTCAAAGACTATCTAAGAAAATCCTTTTGTCATGTCACTTCCCTATTAGAAAGCATTTAGTGGCTCGCCATTGATTACAGAATAAAGTTCAAGCAACTTTGTGCATGACCTAGTGCTATTTACCAATTTTATTAATGAGTTCGATTAAAGTAGAGATGATCTGTTAATGAAATTTACCAATGACATGACACAGGGAAGGATAACCACACATTGGATGACAGGCTGGTCCTGATGGGCTAATGTACTGGACCAACTCTAAGATGGTGAAATTAATAGGGATAAACGTGTTCTTAAAACTTGGTTTTTAAGAATCGACTTCATAAGTATAAAACAAGCAAAGCTAGACAGGAGGTCATCTGAAAAAAATCATGGAATTTTTGTGGATTTGCCAGGGCAACAGGAGTTAATAGTGTGATACAGCCATCCAAAACACACGAAATCTTGGGCTGCATTTAAGAAAAGCAATGTCCAGGGAGATCCCTTTCTGCTCTGTGTTGGGTAGATCTCATTTGGAATATTATTTTCATTTCTAGGTATAATATTTTAGGAGGAATATTTATAAGATGGATATTATCCAAAGCAGGGTGGCTGAAATGATAAAGGACTTTAAGATCATGTCATGTGAGAATCAGACCTTGGGGAAGATAATTCTAAGCATGATAATTATCTTGCAGGATTTAAAGGGCTGTCATGTGAAAGATTAGACTTATGCTGCTTTGTCCCAGAGGGAAGAAGCAATGGGCATAATGGGTGGAAATTTCAAAGAGGCAAATTTCAACCAAGCAGAAATAGAGCCAACTGAAAATAGAATGAGTTACCTCAGAAGGCAGTGGAGTTCCCCTTATGATTTTCAATCCAAGACTAGATGACATGTTTTCATATATGTTGTAAATGACATTCTTGTTTCTAGTCAACGGTCAACAAGCATTTATTGAGTACCTACTATATATCAGGCACTGTAGTAAGTGCTGAGAATACAAAGAAAGACAAATCAATCTCTTCCCTCAGGGACCTCACAAACTAATGGGGAAGCCATTATGCAAACAACTATGGACAAATAAGATACAGAAAGGATGAACTGGAGATAATCTCAGAGGGAAGTCAGTAACATTTAGGACCATCAGAAAAGACTTCTTGCAGAAGGTGGGAGGAAGCCAAGAGGTAAAGGTGAGGTGGAAGGGAATTCCAGGCACAAGAGGACAGACTGTAAAAATAAAAGCAAGAGCTGGAGTATCTTGTTCAAAGAACAACAAATTGACCAAAGTCACTGGATTATATAGTACAGGGCAGAGAGACAGGTGTAAGAAGATCGGGTTATGAAGGACTTTAAAAGCCAAACAGATTTTATGGAGGAATAGGGAGACACTGGAATTTATTTTATAGCGGTTGGCATGGACTTGTCCTTTAAAAAGATCTCTTTGGTAGATGAGTGGAGGATGGAAAGAAGTCGAGAGAGAGACTTGAGTCTGGGAGACCAACCAGAAAACTCTTGCAATAGTCCAAGCATGTGGTAATTAGGACCTGTACCAGGGTGAAGACTGTGTCAAAGTAGAGACCCCAGACCCTCTAAGATTTTTCATTCTGAGTTTAGGAACCCACCAAATTTGGAAGTCTGATCTCAGTCAGATTAGCTTCTTGGCTTCCTTGGATGCCATCCTTTCATTAGATCTTGCCAGCATTTTCCCCATCATCAATAAATGAACTAATTAGATTTCATAAGAGGTATAAAGCTAATGCAGTGGACTTTTCATATTTCTCATCAGACTAAGCAAGTAAGCAATAATATTTGGTGACGCTGAAAAAGTAGGGGTACAGTGGTTCTACTGCTATCCCTATTAAATAGACATAGAAAGAAGCAATTTCCAGGAATGAAACTCTGGACTGTTTCCTGAACATTCAGTCATTTTTATTTTCAAAAGGTTTTCCAAAATATGTGATGATATCATTAATTGAAGAATCTGGAAGGCCTAAACACTAAGTATCCATATAATTATCTTAAATTGTTATTAGTGCTGGAAGAAAGCCCACAATTTGCTTATAGTGGCCTCATTTGCTACCATTTTCAAAACAGACCTTCTCTCTCTCCCTCTGTTTTTTTTTAATCAATGAATTGATGGAAGAGAGGAAAGACCCAAATTCTTTTCTAAGTTATTGGCTTCATTATAAGCTATAATGGACATTCCCTTGTGGTGAAGGAATTAAAATATTACAAGCTTTGCTTTGAAATGGTGACACAGAGAAGGCTTCTGGAATTTTTCGGAGGTGGTTTGAGACTTTAGTTTGCCTGGTAACCACAGTTTCTACATGTAATTCAGCCTCACAGTTTGGGAATTTCCGAAGTGACTGTTAACTGAGTACATTCATGTATGCTACATGTCTGTTAGGGTTAGTGGTTTGCTTCTTAACAGGTGACAACACTTACTCCTGAATCAGCAGGTAGGGTAGAAGGCAGACTCTGGGATCATGAAGTTTTAAAGTATTGGAAGCAAATATTCATGAAGAAAACCTTTCTTGCTTTTAGAACCTTATACATGTATAAGACTAATTCATAAATGAAGGCTAACACAGAGTTGTCAAAAAGACCTAAAGATAATTCTAGTTCATGTGACCAACATGATGGCAGACTACACATTGTCCTTCATCCCTATGAATTCTCAACTCTACCTACCCAAAGAGGAATTATCTACCATATGTAGAGCAATTAAAATGGAATTCACAGGATGAGAAAACAAGAATACTGACAAGGTAAACACCTTAGAAATTAGCAGTGGGGAACATAAATCCTTAGCACTCTCATTCAACACCACTTTTCATGATCTCCAGTGAATATATACAAACTATCCCAGAAGTTTGTGCTTGAGATCTACACAGAACTTCCTTTTGTGCTGCAGAGACTTTGTTATATCACTGACATAATATGGAAATGCGTATAATATTTGAGATTCAGTCATATCAGTATGTGAATAGATATGACTTTTATAACGCTCCTTAAAGAAATAATAAAAAATTAAATAGCTGAAGGGATGTTATCAGGGATCATGAATGTGTCATGGAAATATAATTATGGTAATGCTACCAAGTTAATTTACAGATTTGTTGCTCGATCAATTCAACTAACAAAAACATGTTTTATAATACTAGGTAAAAGGTATATTTTACAGAACTAAAAAAATGTCATATTAAAAAAATAGTAATTTGAAAAGTAAGTATGAAGGAAAAGAACTTCCTGCCTTAAAATCATATTATAAAGTAGCAATCATGGAAGTGATTTGATAATGGCTTGAACAATGGAAAAGTAGACCAATGAAAGAAACAAGACAAGGAAGAGTCAGAAATATGAGCTCAATATTTCAGTGTTTCATAAACCCTAAAACACAAATTACTAAAGAAAGAGCTCCTTATTTGAAAAGAATTTCTGGGAAACTGGAAAGCAGTCTGGGAGGAATTAGGTCTAGACCAACATCTTACACCATATTCCATAATAAAAATGCATATGTGACTTGAATATCAAAAAATCATACCATAAAAAATTGGAAGAGATGTAGATCATATACCTTTCACAATTATGAGTAGGAGATGAAACTTTAACCCTGCAAGGCATAGAAGCAATTGCAGCATGTAATATAGATTGCTTCCAATAGGTATTGGATGAACAAAATTAATGCATTTTGGATGATAAACAAAGTAGATGACTGGGGAAAAGTTTTGTTTTAAATATCTCTGAGCATGTTCTGATATCCAAGACATATAAATGGTTAATAGAAATATAGAAGACCAAAAGACATTTCCCAATAGATAAACGATTAAAGATATGAACAAGCAACTCTCAAAAGCATTTTGACAATTAAACAACATAGAATAAAATATACTAAGTCACTGAGATGATAAAGGTAGCTAAATGGCACAGTGGATTGACCATTGGGATTGGAGTGAGGAAGATCTAAATTCAAATCAACCTTAGACACTCTCAGATGTGTGACCCTGGGGAAGCCACTTCAGACCTCTGTTGGTTTCACTTTCCTCATCCATAAAATAGGTATTAGAATTGCACGTACACTTTCATGGTTGTGAGGCTCAAATGAAGTCAATCAAACATTTATTAAGCACCTACGATGTGTCAGGCACTATGCTAAGCACCAGGCATAAAAAGAGGCAAAAGACATTCCCTGCCCTTCAGAAGCTCACAATCTAATGGGGGAGACCACACATAAACAATCATACATAAATAAGCCATAGGAAATAATTAATACAAAGAATGCACTAGAATTAAAGAGGTTGGAAAAGGTTATTGTAGTATTTGCAATTTTAGTTGCGACTTGAAGCCAGGGAAGCCACTAAATGGAAATGAGGAGGGAGAGCATTCCAGGTATGGGAGACTTCCAGAGGAAATGCCTGGAGCTGAGAGATATAAGAGCAAGGAGGCCAGTGTCACTGGATCAAAGAGTATATACTGGAGAGTAAGGTGTAAGAATACTGGAAAGACAGGAGGAGGCCAAATTATGAAGGGCTGTGAACACCAACCAGGATTTTTCATTTGGTCCTGGAGGTGATAGGGAGTCACTGGAGTTTATTGAGGAGGCTGAAAGTCAGACCTGCACTTTAGGAAAATCACTTCAGTGATTTTAGCTGAATAGAGGATTAATTGGAATGAGGGGAGACCTGAAGCAGGCAGACTCGACATCAGGCTTTTACAGTAATCAAGGCATGAGGTGACAAGGTCCTGCATAAGAGTGGTTGTTTCTCACTTTCACTCCATTCTATCTACCCTTCTCTGAAAGGATAGAAAGAGTTGTATATGAGAGGTGTTGCAGAGACAGAATCAACAGGTCTTGGCAACAGAATGAATATAGCGAGGAGGGGAGGTGAAGTGAGAGATAATGAGGGGTCAAGAATGATATCTAATTTGTGATCCTCACAAGAGGAGGATGGCATTGCCTTTTAGAGTAATAGGAACGGTGGTAGAGAGAGGATTTCGAGGGAAAAATAATGAGTATGAGTTCTGTTTTAAACATGTTGAGTTTAACTGAATATCCAATTAATTGATTAAATGATTGATAACCTCCTGGGGCTATTGTAAGGATCAAATGATCCTTGTAAAGTGCTGTATAATTGCTAGTTATTATCAGTAGTGATGATGATGATGATAAATCAAAACCCTAAGATTTTTTCCCACATGCATTGTTGATAAAATGAGTACAATATGACAATAGTCAATGTTGAAGGGATTGTGAAAAGACAGGCAGAATAACATAGTGTTAGTATCTCTGTAAATTGAGATTATTTGGTAAAGCAATTTGGAAACATGCAAATAAGATTACTAAAATGTCCATATTGTTTTAGCTGGAGATTCCACTGCTAAGCATATATTCCAAGTTTGTCAATGACGAAATGTAAAGGTCCATGTGCACCAAAATTTTTATAGCACAGGTTTTGTGGTTTTAAAGAACTGGAATTAGAGTAGCTGTCCATTGTTTGGGAACTGTTCATAGAAAGGAGGTACATGAATGTCATGAAATACTACTGTGCTATAAAATATGATGAACACAATGAATACAGAGAAGCATGGGAAGACAATTTATACAGTAATTTGAATGTCAAATAGTATTTCGTCCTGGAGGTGAAAGGGAGGAGGTGCTCTGTTACATTCACTTCTCATCTTTAATACTTCTACATTTGTTTGGTCCCACAGGGCAGAACCAGGAGTGATGGGTGAAAGTTGTGAAGAGACATCCTTAAGTTTGAGGTCAGGAGAAAACATCCTAATAATTTAAGCTACCTGAAAGTGAAATAGGGTGCCTTGAAAGGTAATGAGTTACCCTTCATTCAAGAGGCTCAAAGTAAAACTTGGATAACTACCTGTAAATTATGTTGTAGAGGGAGCTCATGAGGCAGTTGAATTGGGGTAGATGCTGAGATTTTAATTTATATTTAATTCTTAGATGCTGAGATTTTATTATTCTAGTTCAGCGATGAATCATTACTGCTCCTCTCTCCCTCTTCTCCCATGTTCCCTGGTGATGATCTGTAGCAGCATTTCAAGTTTTCAACTACTTCTCAGTGCAAAAATTAGTGAAGTCATTTCCTTGCTGAGACAACTTCTCTGGTTCTGTGGGACGGCTCATCAGAAGACAAATGGACACACACACATACACCAGGCTTTTCAGCAAACCTTCTGTTTGTCTGTAAAGAGCTGGAGGTAATTGATGCCCTCATCCACACTGGAACCAAAACGGAACAGCAGTGTTAACAGAGAACAGAAGGTTTTTTTTTTCAAATTGTATTCCTCCACATGGTAGGAGTATTTTAATGCTTCCTAAACCTACATTATTATTATTGCTATTATTTTTTTTTCTCTTCTGCACAGAAAGGTGGCATGCTTATTTAGTTTCAGGTCACTTTGGTCCTTCATGCACCAGACATTTCTTCCTTTTCCATGACTCCAACTTCTAGCCAAACAACAGAAGAGTTGAATCATAAAAGAATAGTCCAGAAACTTTTATTTGTTTGAACGAAATTCTTTCCATGTGTTCCAGCTTCCTCCTTTGCTCATTTTGGTCATGTGCTTTGGTTTAGTCATCTGTCCCACACACTGGAAGGCCAGTATCCTCCCCTCACCACCGATAGGTTTGGAGGTCTACAAGCAGTAACTGAAGCCTGCTGAACTTACCACATCCTTCAAAAAATGTAATAGCTGCTTTAAGCTAAGAGGTTCCATTGGAATTTGAGGGGAAGAACAAAAAATAAGCAAGGGAGGAAAATAAGGCCAGCTTGGGATGGTAGTGTGCAATTTGATTGAAGAATAAAGAGATTTGGGAGAGAGCAAAGAAAAATCAGGAGGAAGCTAGAGCCCACTAGGTTTGAATAATGGAGGACATTCTACCCAAAGGTCTGGCTAGACACCAAATCACTAAATATAAATGGAGGGAAGATGATCTGGTAACGTATGGCACTGTCCTTGATGAGAATAAATAAACAACTCCTTCTGAAGGGTTGAAATACAACTGGTCATGTGCCAGGTAACTTGTGGCCAACTTGAACTTTTAGAGGAGAACAGAAGGAGCCCGTGTGGCCTAGAAAATCCACCCGGTACCTTGGCATCAGGAGACTTTGTTCAATGCCATATGGCCCTCTCCTTGGGGGAATCCCTCCTACTCTATACTCCTGGAGCAATTAGTGTCTTTATCATTTTAGGATCATTGATTACATATCACATTATAACTTCTCGCCTTGTAATAGAGATGGCAGTGCATGGAATATTAGATAGTGAGCTGGCCTTGGAGTAAGGAAAATTTAGATTCAAACCCTATGCCTGACATTTTTGGTTGTATACACCATGGCAAGTCAGTAAACCTTTTATTGTCCCCAGACAACTCTATAAAACTGAAAGTTTCAGAGCAAATGCCAGTCTGAATTGGTAGAGGTTTTTTTTTTCCACTCAGATTCTCTTTACTAATGAAATCCCAGGTTCATTCCAAATTCTTCCATCATCTTTAATATTTTTGAACATGCAAATTTAAACACGGTAGCATACTGATATGAATATAGACTACAATTTAATTTTTCCTTATATTTCTCCCAGCATGGATAAAGATAATAAAATCCTTTAATGTACAGTTAGAGAGATTTGCTTGGGGCCAATGGGAGATGAAGATCCTTGCCCATGATCACATAGTACATGTCTGAGGCAGGATCTGAATGCAACACTTCCTGATTTCATAGCTAACTCTCTATCCACAGTGTAATGCTGACATTTATCGCTAGCCACATGTATCTATTTCCAGTTTTCAAACACTCACTTTTACTGCCTCCTTGGGTATTTCGATGCTATGACATGTAGCTATGCAGATACAGTAGTTATTTGTTAAATGCTTACTATGTGCCGTGCACTGAGCATATATTGGCAAAACCAAACAGTGCTCGTTCCCAGACTTCAAGAAGCTTACATTATCAGCTGAGATAGAATATACATATAGGGTTGTGGCTTATGATTTCATTGGTGTAGGGAATTCTCAGGTACTCCCTCAACCACTTCAGTTTGGTACTGCAGCAACTTATGGTCTTAGTTGTCAAGAACCCTGAGAAATTATGTGACTTACCCAGGGTCACAAAGCCAGCATATTTCATCTGTAAGGTTTGAATCCATGTCTTTCTGATTTCAAAGCTGGTTTTCTATCCACCACATATTGCCATACAAATACACATTTGCATCTACATGGCAGGGAGGCAGAATGGATACTGGGATAGAGCTGGACTGGGAGTCAGGAATATTTGAATTTATATCATGCCTAAGGCACACTAGTTGTGTGATCCTCTCAGCCTCATTTAACCTCTCTTAGCCTCAGTTTCCTAATCTGTAAAATGAGGATAATAGCACCCATCTCACTGGATTGTTGTAAGGCTCAAACAAGATAACATATGTGAAGTACTTAAGACACTATCTTCATGCTATATGAACACACACATATGGAAAGAGAGAGCAACAATTACTTTTTAAAGGTAGAACTAACTTTATTAGGACCTCTAATTCAGATGCCATTTACATGACTTATCTCTCTGCTAGAATGAAAACTCCTTGAGAGTAAGGACAACATATCTGTATAGTACCTGGCTTAGTGTTTTGAGCATACTGGGTCCTCAACAATTCCAAGTTGTTCCATTGATGTTGACATGTAACTATAGTGTTGCCCTGCGTAGGCAGGCAGAACAGAGGAAAAGAGTTTCATATTGCAAATGTTGACCTTCTGAAGTCCTTCTGAAAGCCCAACTTCTCAGAATTCTTAGCCAGAGCTTGTGATTGGCCATGATTTCATTGGGAACTCCAGTGCACTTAGCTGGCTCAATTGTGCATTATGGGCACGTACATAGTAGGGGCAGGCTTCCAAACCATTAATGCTTCTTTCCTTCCTTTGGGAGAGGATCATTTGGGTCATTGGTCTCTAAAGGACTTTTCCAACCCAGCCTTTGATTTGCTGAAGGCAAGTGAATGGGAATTCTATTAGAAGCAAATGCACAGCCGAGGCCTCCATGACGGCCCATTAACTGCTTGAGCCTTCACTCCTGTGTGTTTTATTCACCTCGTAAAAGGGAAAAAAGCTTAGAAACTAGTAAAAAGAAAAATATATATGTATATATCACAGGAGACATGTGAGACTTAAGGCAGATATGCCACACACAGTGGGCTGGCTTCTCTATAACCCTGGGCTTATTATCTAATATGTGAAGACAGCCTAGTTAGCCCCGTCTGTGAGTTGCATCAGACTTATTTTTTTTCCAAATACCAAGAAGTAAATGTTGCTTTTCCTATTCCTCTGTATTCAGCTTGCTGGAGTGGAAAAGATATAGAACTAGAAATCAGGAAACCTGGGATCTAGTGCAGGTTTTGTCATTAACAATCTTCCTGACCTTTAATATGGCACATGAACTTCTGAGTCTCACTTTACCCATTTGTAAAATGAGGTATTAGGAGAAGTGGTCTCTAAGGCTATTGAATCTTTCTCTAATTTTTTTTTTAATTGATAACTTTTGCTTTAACATCACATTCACTTTTGGCTATGTCTTCCTCTACTCTCTCATGCAGCTGTAATGTCTGGGACTTTGACCTTTCTGAGACCTTATCCTGGGGCACTTAATCCATTTAACTTTTGAACTTGAATTCTGGGACTGAGTTGCCCTGCTTATTAAGTGAACATAAACTCCCAGGGCTGCAGATCATGCTTCATAGTTAGCTGGTCCCAGATAATCATCCCCAAATCCCCTACAATCATCTACTTTGGTCATCTTCTTCCTATTTGCTCTGTTACAGACCATGTGCACCTGCCTCTCTCTCCATCCCCACTTCTTGTTCTGTGAGCTGTAATCAAATCCTGTTTGAAGATAGTTTGCCAGTTGACTCCACTCACCATCCTTGTGATTTCCTGGCCCCAAATACCCTTTTTTAGCCCCTTTTCTCTGTATGTGCTTCCCTGTCCCCTTTCTATTAGAATGTAAACTTCTTGAGGGATTGTCTTGTGTTTTTATTTGTAACTCTAGGTACCAGAATAGTGCTTACTTCGGAAAGGTCAATACATACTTTTCTTACTTGTATTTCCCTTTCCCCACCCTGTCAGCTTTCAAGGTATTGAGAAAAAGAAAGTAATTCAGCAAAACAAGTCAATAAAGATTAAATGCCTACTATGTTCTAGACACTGTGTTAAGTTCTAGGGATATGAAGAAAGGTAAGAAAGATAAAGAAAGCCCTTGTTGAGTTCATGATCTAATGGGGAGACAACTTGAAAACAACTGTGTCCAAACAAACTGTGGGATAAACAGTAAACAACCAACAGAAGGAAACACAAGAATTAAGAGGCATCAGGAAAGGTTTGCTTTAGAAAGTAAAATTTTTGTCTGGGATTTGAGAAAAGGTAGGGAATCCAGGAGGCAGAGATGAGGAGGGAGAATCATCCAGACATGGAAGACAATCAATGAAAATGATTCAGATTGGGAGATGGAGTGTCTTATTTGAGGAACATCAAGGTGACCAGAGTATGGGGTGGGGGCATTAGGGATAAGAAGATTGAAAAGATAGAGTTGGGGTCATATTGGGAAGGACTTTGAGTGCCAAACGGCATTTTATGGTTGGTTGATCCTGGAGGTGACAGGGAGTCACTGAAGTATGTTGAGTAGGAGGATGGATTGGAGTGGGGAGAGATTTGTGGCAGGTCAACCAACTGACAGGCTATTGTGATAGTCCAGATGTGAGCTGTTGAGAGTGCTAAGTTGTAACTATGTCAGAGGAGAGAAGGAGGTATGTAAAAGAGATATTATGAAGGTAAAATTGACAGGCTTTGGCAACAGATTGGTTCTAGAGGGTATGGCAAAGCAAGCTATCAAAGATGATTCCTAGAATATGCCTGGGTGACTAGAAATATAGTTTTGTACCCAACAATAATAAGCAAATTTGGAAGGAAGGAGGGTTGGGGGTGGGGAAGATAATGAATTTGGTTCTGGATATATTGAGCTTAAAAAGTCTGCAGGGCATCCAATTCAAGATATCTAATAAATGGTCTGAGATTTGAGACTGCAGGTTGGCAGAAAGGTTAGGGCTGGATAAATAAATTGGAGAATCATATAGAAATGACAAAACAAAACAGCTTATACATGGTTGATTCTGCTTTTCTGAAGACCTGATAGATAGATAATGAAGAACAGAGAGTTATTTTCCCCCTTCTTTTCCCTTTTCTTCCCTTCCCTTTCCCCCCTTCTTTCCCCCCTTTTTCCTCCTTCCTTCCTTCCTTCCCTCCTTCCTTCCCTCCTTCTTTCCCTCTCTTCCTTCCTTCCTTCCTTCCTTCCTTCCTTCCTTCCTTCCTTCCTTCCTTCCTTCCTTCCTTCCTTCCTTCCTTCCTTCCTTCCTTCCTTCCTCCCTCCCTCCCTCCCTCCCTTCCTTCCTCCCTTCCCTTCCCTTCCCTTCCCTTCCCTTCCCTTCCCTTCCCTTCCCTTCCCTTCCCTGTTTGTCTTCCTTTCCTTCTTCCCTTCCTTCACTATCACAAATTTAATTGTTCAGGATATA
The DNA here is from genome assembly GCF_028372415.1 of Notamacropus eugenii. Lineage (NCBI taxonomy): Eukaryota > Metazoa > Chordata > Mammalia > Diprotodontia > Macropodidae > Notamacropus > Notamacropus eugenii. Next base: position 12,987,051 of record NC_092880.1, read on the forward strand.
GCAGTCCTAAGCTGAATAATTTCCATAGATGACTAACCACAGCTGTATTCTGAAAGTGTTCACAGTTAAGCTTTATATCAAAACCCAAAAATATTAGCATTAAGTTATAATTTAGGCTTTGGATTTGGGCTTCATAGAAAAGGGTCCAGAAAAGCCATTTTCTCCCAAAAGCAACCTTATAAAGTCTGGAAAGTCTTAAAGGATATATGTCTTAGCTTTAGGACCCTTCAACATGAGTGATGATGATAGCATATAGAAAAATAGTAATAATGACTGAAAGTTACTAGATAATTGGCTTGTTATGTTGCCCTAAAAAATAAAAGGATAATTGCCTTCATTCTACATTTCTTTTCTGTTAGTTTTCATTTTGTTCTGTTCAGTAAAGTTGGGATATTGAAAGCCTGAATTTCTTACAGAAACCTCTTTTTATGTTATTTCTGATAGGCTGGATACCAATCCTAGCTTTTAGTGAGACCAGAACAAATTTTCTCCACCCTTGTGCTTTCACATGAGACTGTCCAAAAGGTGTTCAAGGCATGTATGATGACTGATTGAGAGGGGAAAAATCAAATGAAGTCATTTGGCATTATTGCTTGGCTACCATGTTCAGCAGAAAGAAATCACTAAAATCACCCTACTAGTAACCTGAAGGAGGTTTCATTCCTGTCTCACAGAGGTTAAAGGCAGAAATTCACTGTTCAGCTGCTCTATAAAGAGTCTCTTTGCCCAGTCTACTTACAAATTACTTCATACTTGAATATTTTGCCTTCCGAGGATTTCTTTCTGCCTTGACTTTTTTTTTAGGATTCTTTCTGTAATGAAGTTATATGTAAAAGGAAGAAAAGCAAACCTGTGTGAGTCATTGCAAATCTAATACAGCTTCTTTCTTCACTTTCTCTCAACACGTAAACACAATCCATTTCCAATCTTACTTATGTAGGTTGTAAGTAATCATTTTTCTCTGATGATACATAAATACTGCAATGTTACTCAGGTGTGAGTGGCGAACATCAGATCCATTTCAGGGGGTTTCTCAAAAGACATTTTTCAGGCCTTGGTGAAAAGCACTGGGTGATAAATATATCATCAACAAAAGCAGCAGTCTCAGCTGAATATGGAGCTTTTCAGGCAATCAGTGTTTCAGCTTATAAATTTTCAAAGAGTTTGTTATGCCAAGTTTCCATATTGGGAATATAATTTGCAGAAGGTTTCCTGAGAACTTAGAAGACTTACAGACTTTTTATAGCTTGATAGAATCATAGAAATTGTATAATCTGAAACACTTATTTTATAGATAAGTAAACGGAGGTCCCAAGAAATTAAGTGACTTGACAAAGGTCACACATGTAGTTTGAGGTAGGTAATAGGATAGCCCAGGCCACCTTATCTTCAGGGTCTTTTATTTCCTAGTGCTGCCTTGGAAGTTTATAGGAGTTATCTCCTCATCAAGGGTCTTGAGTATATTTGTGGTCTATATATTTTTACTCCAAAATACTTTTATTTCTGTTATTCTCTGTCTGCAGGCAAATAGGTAGCACAGTGAGCAGAGGCACTTTGCCTGTAGTCAGGAGTTCAAATTCAGGCTCAGATATTTTTAGCTATGTGACCCTGTGCAAGTCACTTAGCTTCTGTCTGCCTTAATTTTTTTCAACTGTAAAATGGGGATAAATAGCACCTCTTTCCCAGGATTGTTTTGAGGATCCACTGAGATAATATCCATAAAGCACCTAGCATAGTGCCTAGTATATATAGTAGGTATTTAATATATATTCCTTCCTTCCTCCCTCCCTCCCTTTCTTGTTTTCTTCTTTTTTCTACCTTCCCTTCCGTCCCTTCCTTCCTCCCTTCCTTCCTTCCTTCCTTCCTTCCTTCCTTCCTTCCTTCCTTCCTTCCTTCCTTCCTTCCTTCCTTCCTTCCTTCCATACTTCCTCCTTTCTGACAAAATAGTTGCCTAGTGGAAGCTAGGTAGCAAAGTGCTGGTGCTAGAGTCAGGAAGACCTGAGTTCTAATTTGACCTCAGACATTTAGTAGCTGTATCACCTTGAGTAAGTCACTTCACCTCTGTCTGTCTCAGATTCTTATCCATAAAAATAGTGATAATAGCCCCTACCCTACCTCCCGGGGTTATTTTGGGGATCAAATCAGATAATTCACAGTCCTTTGCAAATCTTTAAGTTCTAAATAAACTTTGTTGTTCTTTTCTTTCTTCTTTTTTTAAAGTAGTAGTTGTTTTTACGGGGTTCTGGTTGTTGTCCCTCATTCTGAAAGAGGATCAAAATGATATCAATATGCTATAGTCAAGTTTCAATGTGTCTGAGTGTGGCTGATCAGACCAATACAAGCTGGGAATGCTGTACCACAGGTTGGGCACAAATAGTCCATGTGAACTTTTGTGGTGGATTCTCTAGATCTGTGCATCTTGTATTTTTTTTGAGCTATTTCAATTCTGCTTTGCTCATAGGGCAAAGCACCTTCTCTGATGTGGGCATGCTGTGCTGGGCAGTCTTGTGACAGTGTCTCCCATATCACACAATCAATTCCAAAGTTCTTAAGAGAGACCTTTAGAGTGTCCTTATGTCTCTTCTTCTGACCACAGTGTGAACACTTGCCCTGTGTGAGTTCATAAAATTGTCTTTTCAGCAAAAGTAGGTTCTAATGGACCTGTTTCAGACTATTCCTTCCCTTAAATGCATGCATTGACTAGAGGCAGCCTGGAGGGGTATGGGGACACCATACCTACATTTTATACTACAACTCAGAATCCATACCTGAGCATGATTGCATTTTGTTATATAATAGAAAAGTGTTCATCCAGCCTTTGCTTAAAGATTTCCATTGAAAGGGAAGGTACCACCTCCCAAGTCAACTGGTTCTACTTTTTCAAGGCTCTAATTGTTAGGACTTTTTTTTTCTAATATCAAATTCAAGTTTGCCTCATAACAATTTCCACACCTAAGTTCTAAGCCTACCTTCTGAGGTCAAGAAGATCAAGTTTACTACCTCTTCCACATGATAGATCTTCTAAAGCTTAACAACTGCTATCATGTCCTTCTTCCTTATCTTCTTTTCATGACTAATTTATAATAATAATAATAGCCAGCATTCATATAGCATCTATTATGGGATAGGCACTATGCGAAGGCTTTTACAAATATCTATCCTCACAACAACCCTTTGTGGTAGGTTCTATTATTATTCCCATGTTACAGATAAAGAAAGTGAAGTAAACAGATGTTTAAAGACTCACCAACTGTCACGTAGCTACTAAGTATATGAGGGTGATTATGCTCACTTAACTCTGCATCACTTTATTCAAGACTCCCCAGATGTCACTGAATCCACCCTTTCCATCATTTTTTTAATAGCACAATCGTATCCTGTTACATTGTGATTTTCTACTTTTAAAAAAATCTTTGGCTATCTTCTTAACCTTTTTTAGCTTTTTTCTCCTGGAATAAGAAATACTACTAATGTTAGTAGTAACATTACTAGGTTGTAATGTTAACCTAGGAAAAACATTTTCTAAAGTTTTAGATATTTAACTTTCATAATATTTCCAGCAATTGCCTGTCTTCTGTGTTGTTTTGAACACAGGGCAACATTCAAAATACAGTCTCATTATTTCATGTCTTTTTGAAAGTATCAATTCATTTCAATCCAACAAACATTTATTGAATGCCAGCTGTATACAAGGCACCATACTAAGTGCTGGGGATTAGAAGAAAAAAAGAGAATCCTTTCCCTTCCCCTTCCCTTCCTCTTCCCTTTCTTCCTTCCTTTCCCTCTGTCCACATAGGGTATCACACTCATACCTTCCTGTGCTCTACTCTGCTCAAAGGAATGTAAATTTTGATAGAAGGAGCCTTCCAAGATATCTTGGGGTTTATGGGCTAGATTCTTTCCTGAGGACCATGTCTTAAACCCAAATCAGTCTGCTTCTCATTGATTGACTAACAATAGAGCCCAGTCCAAGCCCATGGGGTCATTGTTCGGATCTTGATTGCTCAGAGTGAATGTAAATAGTAGTTGTTTCTGTTAAACCAGAAACCTTGAGGGTCTCTCCCTCCTAGATCCTTAAACATACATATATATTTTGGACTAGGTAAAAGAGGCCATTCTTTGCCTTATTTTTTACCTAGCCTTAATCACTGAATGGGTGTTACCTCAGTCAGACTGAGACCTCAGTCAGACAGACCTTAGCTTAAAAAGACCATGGTCTCCAACAATTTCTGGGGCCATCTCCAGTTGTCCTAATCTCTATCTTGCCACTTGGCTCTGGAGGAGAAAGTGAGGCTGGTGACTTTAAGTGAGGCCCTTCCTCACTTAAATCTAATTCACTTGCAAGTCATGCTATCACTTCCTGATATCATAGTACTCTTCAAGACTGAAAGATGAACAACAAAACAAGTGGGGAGGCAGAGTGGAAGTTCAGGGAAGGTTTCATGTATGACATGGTATCTGAACTGAGCTTCATAGGGAGTCAAAATTTCTGAGTCTACCTGCCAAAACAAACCCAGGAACTATATGAACATAATTACAAAACACTTTTCACACAAATAAAGTCAGATCTAAGTAAGTGGAAAAACATCAGTTGTTCTTGTGTAGGCAGAGCTGATGCAATAAAAATGACAATTCTACCTAAATTAATTTACTTATTAAATTCCATATCAATCAAAACACCAGATAATTATTTTCTAGAGCTAGAAAAATAATATCAAAATTCATCTGGAAGAACAAAAGGTTCAGAATATCAAGGGGACTAATCAAAAGAAATGCTAGGGAATGTGGCCTAGCCCTTCCAGATCTCAAATTGTATTATAAAGCAGCAATCATCAAAACCACTTGGAAATGGCTAAGAAACAGAAGGGTAAACCAGTGGAATAGTTTAGGTATCCAAGACACAGTAGTCAGTGAATATAGCAGTCTACTGTTTGATAAACCCATGAACCCCAGCTTCTGTGATAAGAACTCACTGTTCAACAAAAATTTCTGGGAAAACTGGATAACAGTATGGTGCAAACTAGGCATAGATCGATGCCTGACACTGTACACAAGAATAAAGTCCAAATGGGTATACAATCTAGGTATAAAGACTGATACTATAAACAAATTAGTGGAGCAAGGAATAGTGTATTTATCAGATTTATGGAGAAGGGAAGAATTTTTGACTAAATAAGAGTTAGAAAACATTATGAAATGCAAAATGGATAATTTTGATTACATTAAATTAAAAAGTTTTACACACACAAATCCAATGCAATGAAGATTAGGAGGGAAGCAGAAAACTAGGAAAGAATTTTTGCAACTAGTGCCTGTGATAAAGGCCTCATTTCTAAAATACATACAGAACTGAGTCAAATGTACAAGAATACAAGTCATTCCCCAATTGATAAATAATCAAAAGATATGAACAGGCAGTTTTCAGAGGAAGAAATCAAAGCTATCTATAGTCATATGAAAAAATGCTCTAAGTCACTATTGATTAGAGAGACACAAATCAAAACAACTCTGAGATACCACATCACATCTATCATATTGGCTAACATGATAAAATAGGAAGATGATAAATGATGGAGAAGATGTGGGAGAGTTGGAACACTAATTCATTGTTGGTGGAGCTGTGAGCTGATCCAGCCATTCTGGAGAGCAATTTGGAACTATGCCCAAAGGGCTACAAAAATGTGCATACCCTTTGACTCAGCAATACCGCTTCTAGGACTGTACCCCTAAGAGATCATGAAAATGGGAAAGGATCCTACATGTACAAAAATATTTATAGCAGCACTCTTTGTGGTGGCCAAAAACTGGAAATCACGGGGATGGCTGAATAAATTGTGGTTTATGAATGTAATGGAATACTATTGTGCTGTAACAAATAATGAACAGGAAGAATTCAGGCAAATTTGGAAAGACTTATATGAACTGATGCTGAGTAAAAGGAGCAGAACCAGGAGAACTTTACATACAACAACAACCACAAGGTGTGAGATTTTTTTCTGGAAGACTTAGAACTTCATTGCAATGCAAGGATTTAGAAAATTCCCAGTGGTTTCTTAAGGCAAAATGCCTTCCACATCCAGAGAAAGAACTATGGAACTGGATAGCAGAATGTAGCACATCATCTTCTTTTGTATTACCTTTTGGTTTGTTTTATGATTTCTCCCATTCATTTTAATTCTTCTGTGCAACATGACCAAGGTGAAAATGTATTTAATAGGAATGAATGTGTAGAACCTATATAAAATTGTATGCCATCTCGGAGAGGGAGGAAGGAGGGAGGGGGAAAAAAATCTAAATTATGGAAGTGATTGTAGAACACTGAAAACAAATAAAATAATAATTTTAAAAATTTTGAGAGGTGATGATGAGAAGGGCATGTATGAATGCATGGATATGGGAAATTAAATATCAAGTCTGGGGAAGAGCTCATAGTCATGAAGTATTAGGGATACCTTTAAATGGTTATTGATGAGCTATGGTTTTCCTGAGGATTAAGACTGATTAATTAATGGTGATCTAGTGATACATCATTAAATCTGACACTGTCACAACTAAGAGTATAAGTTCCTTGAAAGTAGGCTCATGTCTTCAAAATTTATTTTTCTATCTGTCCTCCTTAATTCATAGTGTCATATATAGTCATCTGTGAATAAAAAAAATCATTTATTAAGTCCCTCTTCATAGAATGGATGGTTTGCAGCAATTTTATTTACTTAGCATCATTATCTATGTTTTGAGTAGCGTTTCAACAAAATTGCTGATATGTATGTCATTAAAAACTTGGAATCTGACATGGAAATAGTAAACAAAAGGGCTATTGCAGCTTCTCCAAACTCTTTGTGGTTAAGAAATGACAGAGATGCTTGAGTATGATGGAGAATTAAGTAATGAAAATGATGATGATTATCAAAGCTTTCTTGAATGGTAGAAAGGAGCCTTTAAAAAAAAACAGATACTACCTTCCATTGTCAGGATTAGAGAAGGTGGCTTCTAGTTGCAATACACCCATCCATACTTGTCCATGAAACAGGACTAGGAGGAACCTGAATATTTTATCCTATCTATTGCCACACTAGGCTAGATTGTACAGTAGCCATGTACTTCTAAGGTCTTTTCCTCATCTAAATCTATAACCCTGTGATCCATGCTGACAAGATAATTGCTAGATCTTTTCTTAAATGTTTCCAGAAAAGTGAATTCCACAACATTCACACCTTTTCCTCTGGAAATTCCTATTCACTTTCTTGATTTAGGAAAGTGAAGAGTAAAGCTATTTATTGTTTCTTTGTCAGAAGGGAACTAATGCTAATTCACTCCTTATTTTGAGCAAAATGTGATTAAAAAATCAGTCAAATTTAGACAGCAGAATTACACAGGTAACAGAAAAAAAAGTAGTTGCAGATCAGCATGGACATATTTTTGACTGATGTCATAGGGTAGGCCAGACACCACTGAGCCATCAAGTGGGATATTTTTTATTTTGTTCTGTTTGGGCCTTTTTATTTCATGAAGGCCCCATCATCTCTCTAAACCTGTCTTCCAAAAGATTGGTTAAGGTAGAGAAGGTAAGTCTTAATTCTTCATAAATCAGATCAAGAGAGCAAGAATAGAAACTGAAGACAAGAAGTTAAGTTATAACTTTAGGATTTTAGATGATAGGAATGCTGAAGGTTCAATTTTAAGTTCAGCATTTCCTCATTTAGATTATTATTACGTGGAAATGCAACTTTTTTATTGTTGCTCAGTTGTGTCCAACTCTTCATGACCCCATTTGGAGTTTTTTTGGTAAAGATATTGGAGTGATTTGCCATGTTCTTCTCCAGCTCATTTTACAGATGATGAGGAAACTGAGGCAAACAGGGTTAAGTGACTTGCCCAGGGTCACACAGCTAGTAAGTGTTTGAGACTAGAAGTCAGGAAGATAAGTCTTCCTGATTCTAGACCTAGTCCTTTATCAACTATGACACCTAGTTGCCCTGGAAGCACAAGTTATATCTGCTAAAATCTACATCAACCCCCAACAGAGGTACGTACCATAGGCATGGGACAGGCATAATAATACCCCACTTTCCTGAATGTAAGGGCCTGGAGTGGATAATTTTTTGAGGTTTTCTAGCTCTGTGATCTATGATTTGATTTTTTTTTCATTCTATAAGGATAATATGATTGGAGATTTTAAGTCAGAAAGGACATTGGATATTATCCATCCCATCTTTTTTGTAGATAAGGATTGACTGGTTGTTGTCTTTGCTCTGGAAGTGGACCAAAATGAAACTGAGGAGTTAAGTGACATGCCCAAGGTCAAACAGTAGGAAATAGAGTTTGGATGTCAAGCCATGGCTTCTGATTCCAGATCCAGCTCTTTCCACTCTTCTTTGAATACACAGAGGTCTTTGAACATGCATGCATTCATTCTTATTTTGAGGAGAAAGGGGCACTGGACATTTCTTGTGAGGGATGACATTCTTTTGACTTGAAGACTTTTCAATAATCATTCTAGTCAACCTCTGCTTCAATGTACTGAGCTGAAAGAATTAAAGGAATATTAGTATCTAATTTATACCCCAACACATAATAATCATATGTTTTCCAAATGGAAATCAAATTCAAGGGCTTACTCTCTTCCATCAAAAAGATTAGATAGGATCCTTTGCTTAAAATAGTAAGGAAAAGATCTATTTTAACTCTACTGTCCTTATATACTTACCTCTCTCGTCAGATTATACCTTGATTTTAGTTTTATGTCAGGTAAACTGTGTATTGTCTCATTATATCTTATTTTTTAATAACGAAATAGGAAGATTTGAAAATGATTAATCCCAGTAGTAATCAACTACCAATGGGAATGGGTAAAATAGGCACCACCAATACTAGGGACATTTTTGCTGCTCAATAAATAATAAGTATTCAGATGAGATCTGAAATGTTATATGTCTGACTGGAGGAAAATCAAAAACACTGACTGTGGTAAAGTACGTTCGCATGGAAGCATTTTATTTATTTCAGACCACTGGTTAGACACAACTTGATGTAACTAACCTCAAGAGTATGTGCTTTCCTAAACATTTCAGCTTCAAAAAGGCATGACCTCAGGAAAAGCTAAGGAGGAAGCACTTTCCAAATACTCTCTCGAAGTTTTCATATTGCTGAAATATTCTCCACAAAATATTCTCCCATTCGTGATAGAACCACCAATGGAAATATCTTGAAACAACTAATATGACTTGTAATGCCCACGGGGGCATCCTTATTTCTCCACCCAACCATCCCCCTTCACCGCCTTCTATTTTCTCTTCATCTTGTCTTGAGCATTTAGTTTCGTGTTTTTCTATTGCCAGTACCATTACATAAACAGAGTTATAAAAATATCTATTGTCTGGAAATCTCCTTTCATCAATAGAAGGGTGAATAGTTTACATAAAAGTATGCCAACAGATAAAAATCTTTACATGAAAATATCACATAACAGTGTGATATTCTGAGTGTGTGGGCAGGATGATGACTTTCTTTTATGTTTGCAAACCACTACAGCAAATGCTACCAGCCCATAGTTATGTAATTAGAGCCAAGGACAACCAAGTCTTTAAGTTCAATTTACAATAGCTGTCTTCATGGCCAAGATGGTGAAGAAAACCTTCAAGTTTCAGGTCTTTTTTTTTTTTTTTGATGAAAAGATCTAATGTTTTCTTTTCTATATAAAAATTAAGAAGTGAATTCACCATCCCACCTGTCAGAATAAAGCTTGATAATCATTGATAGTTTTCTCCATGCTGAGCTACTACTTTAAATAAGTAATTTCCATGGGAGGGAAAGGAGGAGTAGTTAGTGGGTTGAGGGCAGAGAAGACAGGGGCTCTCTGATATAGAAGAAGGTTAAGGAAGAAAAGACTGATAGAGCAGGGACCTACCTGTCTTAGATATAGTTTACCTAGATTTTATGAAAGTATTTGTCAAAATCTCTCATGTTATCCTTGTGTTAAAGATAATAGATATCTACTAGATGGTATCACAACTGAACGAGTTTGGAATTGACTGAATAGCCAGATATGGTCCACTGTTAACTTGGGGGAAGCATTCTGTGGAATGTCCCAGGAATAATTTTTTGACTCAGTAATTTAGCATTTTTGAGGCCAGCTAGGTGGTGCAGTGGATAGAGCACCAGGCCTGAAGTCAGGAGGACTCATCTTCCTGACTTCAAATCTGGCCTCAGACACCTATTAGCTAGCTACGTGACTCAGGGCAAGTTACTTAACCCTATTTGCCTTAATTTCCCCATTTGAGAAAAGAGCTGGAGTAGGAAATGGCAAGCCACTCCAGTACTTTTGCCAAGAAAACCTCAAATGAGGTCATTCAGAATCAATTTTAAAACAACACAAGAATTATTTAACACCTTAGCAACAACAACAACAACAACATTTTATATCTCAACAAATGCAACCACTTGTGTAAAGGTATATGTGACATGTTTATCACATTTGCAGGTGACACAAAGCTGGAGGCAGGGAGCTAATACAATCACAAGAAAATATAGCTGTCAAGATGGCAAAATCTTCCTTAGACACTGGATGCTACATTAAAGACTAGGTCAATATGTAAGATTAGGGGACAAGTATGGTATTTCTCTTATGCCTGTCTCTACAAACATGGAACAAGATGAAATGGCCTAAACTGCCCTGCAATTGAGTTTGAATGGAAAAAAGAATTTACTGACAATAGGGGTTATTAAGTAAAATGAAGAATGAAATTGCCTTATCCAGGAATTTATCTGAGCAAGTCTATCTGTAATCCTGCTAGAAGACCAGATGACTGTGGGATCACCCTCATAGCCTCAGAATCGTGGGACTTGAGGAATCTTTCTTGCATTCTGGATCAAGTTAAGGCACCATTGAATTTAGGGGTTTGTATTGGAAGGGACTTCAAGGGTTATGAAGTTCAATCCTATTATTTTACAGATGAGGAAACTGAGGCACAGAGAGGCCTTACTTGGTCAAGGTCATACAGGAAATGACAGGAAGACTTTGAGCTCAGGTCTTTTGATTTTAGAAGCCATGGCTTTTTTCACTGTACCATTCCTGACTCTTGATACACTTAAAATTTTTTTTACATATATAGGATAGTAGAATTTGTTACGTCATTTAAACCACCATTGAGCATAACAGATTTTATGAGTATAGTCTTCAATGTCTGCATTCTGAAGCAATGCATTGTATATACATTATACACATATATGTATATAGATACATATATACACTCTCACACATACATATACATGTATAAACACACACACACACACACACACACATATATATATGGAGACAGAGACAGAAGGAGAGAGACAGAGAGAAATACTTTTTTCCCCTCTTGCCTTATTTATGCCAATCCTTAAGGAAGATGGCATCCCTTCTTGCCAGATTCTACCACTCCATTTGTCCTTGATCCTGTTCCTTCCCATCATTTCTGGGATCTTGCTTTTGTGATCACTTTCTCGTTTTTCCTTTTTTTTCCTCTTCTGGTTCACCTTCTGTCTCTCCTTCTTTATTTCTTCTCCTATCTCCTGCCCCCTGTTTCATCATTATCTCCAGTTTCTTGATATTTTCTGATTTCTTCACTGCCTACAAACATATCCAAGTTTCCTGCTTTATGAATATACTTTTTCTTCATTGTGCCTTTATCTCAAGCTATTGTCCTACCCACTATGTGTGAGTGTACTCCAGGCTTATTTCTTTCCATCTTATCTCTCCCTCCTCCCTCTTTCTCTGTCTCCATCTTTCTACTCTCCAACTCTCTCATATCAACTCCTATGGCTTTTACTACCATCTCAATGCAGACAACCCCAAAATCTATACAACCAGACTCCCATGTGTCTCTTTACTCTAGCTCTGTATCTATAACTGCTTGCTAGACATCTGTACTTGGATGTCTCTCAAATATTTCAATCTCAGCTTAGATAAAACAACACCTTTTATACCCCTTCTATCTTTTCACCTGACCATTCTTCTAATTATATAGATTTAGAACCTAGGGGTTATTTTCAACTGTGTACTCTAGCTCACACCTTATACTCAACTCACTGCCAAGTCTTATCAATGTACCTCCACGACACCTCTCATATGTGTCCCTTTCTCTCTACCCACACTCCAACTATCCCAATTTAAGCCTTGTGAGGACACTCACCTGAATCACTAGAATAGACTACATCTCTCCTTTCCTTTCTCCAATCCATTATCCACATAGTTTCCTAATTGATATTTCTAAAGCAAAGATCTGATCATGAAACTCCCCTGTTTATGAAGTTCCACTGGCTCCCAAATATGCCTAGGATAAAATATAAACTTTTCTGTTTGGCATTCATAGGGCTTCACGATCATATTCAAACCTATCATTCCAGGTTGATGACATATTACTACTCCTCACATACTCTAGGTTTCAACCAAACTGAATTATTTTCTCTTCCCTGTAGATGATGTTTCATTTCCCATCTTGGTGCCTCTTTTGTCTGTTCCCCATGCCTGGAGTGCTCTCTCTTCTCACATCTGCCTCCAGGAATTGTGAGTTCCAATCAGGGTTCATCTCAGACTCCCCTAGTTGTTAGCTTCCCCCCCATTAACAAAAGCAACAAAATTATTTTTGTTTTGCATGTATAAGTCTATTGATCTACTAAAAGTACTTACTCCATGGTTTACTTCTGATTCTGATAACAGGCTGGTCTTGTCTTCATTCTCCTTCTAGCCCCATTATGGACTTTCTGGGCCTCTCTACTGCTGGCTTATCCTGGAACTTTCCTAAGTGCCTAGGGCCTCCTTGTCCTGCAACAGCCTCCTAACCCTGCTGCCCGCTCACTCTAGAACATTCCCTCTACAAAACTCTAGAACATTCCCTCTATTCTCCTTTTTTTCATTGGTGACTGTTCATGACCCTATTTGGGTGTTTTGTTTTTTTTTTTCAAAGATACTGGGGTTGTTTGCCATTTCCTTCTCCAGCTCATTTTATAGATGAAGAACCAAGGCAAACAGGGTTAAGTGACTTTTCCAGTGTCACACAGCTAATAAGCTTCTAAAGCTGAATTTGAATTCAGAAAGAGGAGTCTTCCTGACCCCAGGCCTGATACCACCTAGCTGCCCATCAGTTAAGTGATTTAAGTCAAGGTCATAGAGCCCATGTGTCAGAGGTGGGACTTTAATCCAGTTTGCTCTAACACTAAGGCTGGCTTCCTATCTACTGTCACATCACTTTTTACTTTTCTATCTAACCTTCATCTCTTTCTTGAACTTTCTTCCCAAAAAGACAGTTTCTTTTGGACCTCCCATCAGCATTTCAAACTCAACACATCCAAGGGAGAACTAATTTTCTTTTACCCTAAAACTGTGCCTCCTCCAGGTCACATTGCAACCTGAGCCATCTCCAGTCTTCCTGATGAATATCATGCCACTGGACCCAGATGGCTCAGGAGAAGAAGGTGAGGTTGGTGACCTTGCACAGCCCTCCCCCACTCAAATCAAAGTCAACTGCAAGTCATGTCATCATCCTGACGTCATGGTCCTGTTCAAGAATGAAGCACAAACACACAAGCCTCCTCCAAACTTCTATTACTGTCAAAGACATTACATTTTTCTGTGGTTTGTGGCCTTGTGTTTCCCCTTCTTCTTTTCTTTTTCCCTCATCCTTCATATTAGTAGAACATAAGCTCCTTGGGGACAGAGACTGTCTTATATTTGTCTTTGAATTCCTAACATTTGGCATTGTACTTGGCAAACAGTACATGCTTGATAGAGGTCTAGTGATTGATTTAGACATTTGGGAATTCCTATATGTTATACCTACATATCTTTCATTTCCAAACCTTTGTGTTCACTTACAGGACCACTGTTCAAGATAGCACTTATCTCTTTTTACCTATTCTATTGAATTTGCCTTAAAAATGGTCTTCCTCCTTCCAGCGTTTCCCCATCTACAATCCATTTGCCAAAAATGTTTCCTTAAACAGAGATCTTGCTATTTCATTCCTCTGTTCAAAAGTCTTCTATAGATTTCTATCACCGGTAAGATAAAGTAGAAACTCTTCAGCTTGTCAGTCAATCGCTCAACAAGCATTTATTAGCATTTACTCTGTGCCAAGAACTTATGCTAAGTGTTTAGGTTGTGAAGAAAGGCAAAAACGCGATTTCTGTTCTTAAGGAGATTACCTTCTAATGGAGGAGACAATGAAAATAACTATGCACTTACATATATGTATCATATATGTATATATACATATATACACACATACATACATACACATACACACATATATATAGATACATATACATATATGTACATATATATGTGTGTATGTGTATATATATATATATATATATATATATATATATATATATAAAAATATAATATGATGCCAGTGGCTTTTCACTCCTACTCTGATCTATGTTTCAACTCTTATTGCACTTTATTCCTTTGCTTGCAGTCTGTATCACTGCAAAGCTAGACTGCCACTGGCTGTTCTTTGTATTTAGTTTTCATCTTCTGCCTTTGTGTATTCACCTAAGCCATTCCTTATGCCTGTTATGTAGCTGTTCCTGCTCTTTTTGTCTTGGAATTTTTAGATTTTGTCAATTCTCATTTCAGATGCCTCCTTCTAAATGAAGTCTTCACCTATTTTCCTAGTTATTAGTATTCAATCACCTTGTATCTATTTGCTTATTTGTGTACATTATAAGATCATTTTCAGTAGGGAGTAGTGTGTATGTGTGTGTGTGTGTGTGTGTGTGTGTGTGTGTGTGTGTGTGTGTATCCTACTCTTTGTCTCCCTCTCTCCCTCCATGCCTTCCATCCCCCCTTTTTCTTTCTCTCTCTTTCTCTCTGTCTTGATGTTTCTCTCTCTTTCTCTGTCTCTCTGTCTCTGTCTCTCTGTCAGCACCATTTGAACTCTGGTCTCCTGACTCCCAGGTGACCTCTCTATTAGTTCCACCAAACTGCCTCTCATAAATGTTTTACATAGAGTAGGTGTTTATTAAATGTTTAATGTTATTTTCTGCCTTTTTCATAGTCTATTTGGATTGCTTGTGTAATTGGTTTAGCTCTGTCCCATCTGTGTAAAGTAAGCAGGCTGAGGGAATTGGCAGCTTTTCTCATACCAGAGTCCAGTTTTCCATAGACAGCCTATGTATTCATAAGATGATCAAAATGAAGGAGAGATTTAATGGAATTATCTGGGTGATTCTGGGTCTTGTTAAATATGTCTGGATTTTATTTTGAAGCTACCTTTTGCTTTGTTGGAGTTGAAAAAGATACATCACAGAGAAGTGGACAGTGAGCAAAACATTTTGTTTAGTGTTTCAATAGCTAGCTGGGATTATTCAGACCCCAGCTTCCCATTTTTACCCTCAATGAATCTAGTAATTTGTATAAGAAATATTTTCCTCCAAGCATAATTTGGATAACTGCATTGAAAGGAATGCAGAAATTCTAATATATATGGTTTTTTATAGTTTTCTCATTTAGATGAAGTTAGCAGAGATTAGACTGTTGTCTGATCTGTCTCTTGTTCAGTTAGTGTTATTAACTTAACTGCAGGAGTTTTCTGATGGAAAGCTTTCCCCCAGAGGATTGGAATTATTCAGGCCCACTTTCCATCGTAACCAAGTTCAACAAGTTGCTTCACTCTCCCTTTACATTTACTACCCTAAAGGTTTTACAAGGCTTTCCACTCCAACAACAATAATAACAACTAGTATTTATGCAGTAAAGTTTACAAAATACTTAGTAACCTTATCTCTCTTCAATATCATAACAACCTTATAGGAACTTCCTAAAGTTAACATTATCAACCCGCTTTTACAGATGAAGAAGCCGAGCTTTAGAGAGGATAGATGAGTTGCTTACGGTCACACAGGGGGTATCAGAGCCAAAATATAAATGCAGGCTTTTCTGACTCCAGTCCAGTACCCTCTCCATTAGACCATACTGCCTCTCCAAGTAATGAGGGATTTAAGTACTGCTCCCAAGTGACTTTTGCAATTCAGCAAATCCTATTTACAAATTTGCTGCCTAATACTTTCAGGGTGAAAAATGGAAATGTGTCATCACCAATCCCTCATTTCAACAGAGTGTAGTTGGATTTTTTTTTCGGAGTCACTGATGTAGTTCATGTCTTCTCTAAAGAGGGGAAAATAAATCTTTTGACAATGTGATGTACATGTGGGACCATCTTAACAAAAATCTGACTATGAAGAAAATTTGTGGTTTCCTCCAAGGCAGGTTAATATATCCTTGGGGATCTACCACAATACAATGCCATTCCTACCTGACTACCCCAGTTAAAGAATCTTCCTTTAGGTCCTTATTGATTCTCTGTGAGTGTCCCATCTTTGTTTTCTCCAAATGGAGCTCTTGGTTGGTTGGAAATCTGGGCCCAAGTGAAATTGTCTTTTCTAACTTCTTGGCAGCTGCCTACAGTCTTGATGATATGTCATGTGGCTGCCCCCTTGCACTGGCTGAGCTCAGATCATATGTCAATCATAGGAAGTATACAAAATGTGGTCTAACCACAAGAGAGATTTCCAAGACAGAGAATCATAAATAGAGATGCTATAGCTTGGAATGCCAAAATATCCACACCATCTGTGAATACACTGTTTGCCAAAGAAAAATAAATGTGAAACCCCAGTTTTCTTTTTAAACTTCCATTTGGAAATTAGCTTTATTTTGAAACTATTTAGCTACAAAATACTTTTTTAAAAAAGGAAAAATCACAATAATTATTGTTATGATAGCTCTCCATATGATAACTTCCTCAGTGATTACGTCTCGACTTTGGCTTTGAGTCATTTGGCTCTATAATACAGAGACTCTTGACACTGCCTTTGCGTGGAACAATGCGACTAGGAGAGGGGTAAACAGAGCAGTTAAAATAAAATAATCATTACTTTTCCCCTGAATTTCTTTAAACTGTGGTCCTAAATGTGAAATATCAGGACAATTAAACTTTTTTTTAGGTGGCAGATTATTTGAGCAGATAGGAATAATAAACACTGCATGTTAAATTCCTATAAACAGAGGCTGAAATGTGGGGGCATCCAGCAACACTTTCTACTGGCTCAGCTTTATCCCTTCCCAAGCAATTCTGGTCATGCCTCTTCTTTCCTTGATTGGCAGAGAAAGGGAAAGGAAGAGAAGATGAGAGTGAGCAGCTGCATGAGAAGAGCCCTGGTTTCCCAGTCCAAAGGTCTGGATTCAAATCTCACATCTGTCATTTGCTATACATGTGACTTTGGGCAAGTCACAATTCAATCTGAGGGTCTTCCAATATTAAATAAGGAGCTTGGACTGGACACTCTCTAATCACTCTTAGAGCTTTAAATCAACAATTCTATGACCATGGAAATGATTCTGGGGATCAGACTTTATTGCCCTCTCCTAGATAAATGTGAAAAATTGAAGGATTTTCCAATGTGGTTGGCATCCACTCAAAAAATGGGGCAGTTAAAATCCAGCTACCAAAGAAGGATTGGGTTCAAAGTCTTATGTGCCTTGTCTGTCTTCCAAAAATGTCTTGGGCGACCAAGAAAAAAGGCTAGGTGAACTTGCTAAACTCTCTAAGATTGATAAAATTTTGCAAAAAGTTATCAAAATATAATCAAGTATAGAGAATTCATTATTTCCTGTCTTTTCTGTCCTGGACTTTATCACCCCCAGGAACTTATCATCTGAAAGATACAATTCCTCAGTACGACTTGCCCTTGAGGCCCCTCCCTCCCTCTAGTGTAGAGTGGACATCAGAGAACTCCTCCCATATCCTCTTTTAAGGAAGGTGCCTAGGGCGATCACTCATTTCCTACTGAGGCTGCCACACTTCATCATGCTCATTCCTCCTTATTAGGAGAAACAGCAACTTTCCAAATCAAAAGATGCCTTCCTTTCCACTATTCCTGGATTTGTGTTTCTTCCCCTCCCCCACCATTAAAATCCTTAAGGGCAGAAACTGCCTTTGCTTTTGCATCGACATTATCATTCCCATCACTTAGCATAGTGTTGGGCAGTCAGTCAATAACCATTTAAGTATCTAATATGTTCCTATGGATAGCTAGGTGACACAGTGTGTCCACTGAGCACTGACCTTGGAATCAGGAAGACTCATCTTCAGAAATTCAAATCTGGTCTCTAACACTCACTAACTGTGTAACCCTGGGCAAGTCACTTAACCCTGTTTGCCTCAGTTTCTTCATCTGAAAAAAGGAGCCAGGGAAGGAAATGGCAAAGCACTTGGATATCCTTGCCAAGAAAACCCCCAAACGGAGTCACAGAGAGTCAGACACAACTAAAACAACTGAACAATAACAGAAGTCAAAGACAGCCCCTGCCCTTGAAGAACTCACCATCTAATAGGGGAGACAGAATAAATTTGAAATAATCAACAAAGGGAAGGGTCCATAATTAAGAGGATTGGGCACAGAATAAGTACTTAATATATTTTCATTCGTTCATTCATTCATTCATTCATATACTTCAATCTGAAAACAGCCCTCCAGAGGGAGTTCGAACAGGGCAGAACACTAACTGGTAAGGTAGTCAGCGATAGCTCAAACTGAGACACAAATCAAACAACACAAAACCTGGTACTTAATTCATGTTTTCCTTGCACAAGATACTCCATCTTCCAAGTCTATGTGTTTTCACTGGTTTTAACTTATACTAGAATGCTCTACCTTCTCACTTGCATGTCCTGGCTTCCCTGGCTTCCTTAAAGTCAGAGAGAATCTCACCTTCGATAAGCAACTGTTCCCAATCCACCTGAATGGTGCTGCTTCCCCTCTAGGGAGGGGGTGGGGGAGCATTTATCCAAAATTATTTCTTGTATTTATGCAGTTGTTTACATATTGTCTCCCCTCAATATATTATGAGCACCTTCAAACCAGAGACTCTTTTTTGCTTTTTTTTATATACCCAGTGCTTAGCTCAATGCTTGACACATAGTAGGAACTTAATATATGTTTGTTGTCTTTATTTGACTTTGGTAGAAAGAGAAGGAACTGAGTGAATAGTATCCTTTTTGCCATTTCCCTCTAGTCAAGTGGGTACCTAGACTAGTAGGTAAGGGATGACTTATTCTCTTTTCCATTCCATTCCGAGGAATGCTTATGGACTAAGTTACTATGGAAGACCTAGAAAAGTTACACAGATGTAACCTCTCTTAACACCTACAGAAGTGTACAGAGAAGTCTGACTCTTTCCCACCTCTCTTTAAGGGGACCCTAATCCACCATATGGAGAAGAGGAAGAGAAAGACACCAGAAGGCGACTGGCATGCTGGCATGCTTGGATGCTTAAGGATGGAGGTGTAGAGCTAGGTGAGTGCTAGGTGAGCTAAGGTCAGAAGACCTTAGTCCAAATCCCAGCTCTGTCAACTACTATATATGTGACCTTAGGAAGGACATTTAAACTCTTCTGTCCTCATATGTAAAATTAGGGTATTGAACTGGATGGTTTCTAAGATACCCTTTAGCTATAAATGTCTACAGTCCTATGGTCTCATGATTCTTTGTTCAACTCTCAGCACCTATATCAGTGCCTTGCACATAGTAGATGCTTGATGAATGTTGATGGAATATAACTATTAGGCAAGATTTTATATATTTTTATATATATTACTTATTATTAATATATTTTATATATCTCCAGAAATCATCTGGAGAAAACAATGAAATGGGATGTACATTGAATAGCATAAAGAGACAGGTTCAAATACTGGCCTGATCAATTACTTGAACATGGGCTCATTTCTCTGAGCCTCAATTTTATTATCTATAAAATGAGAATAATAATACTTGCCTCACAGGATTGTGTTGTCATGCATAAAGGGGAAAGAACTTTACAAAGAATTTTGTAACCCTTCACACATGCTATAAAAGTGACGTGATTAACTGATTCTACAAATCTGACCCCTTTGAACAGGGGCTACAATATTTCCACAAACCTTGGAGATCTACTAGTAATTAATATTTTGAGATTTTACAGCCTTGTTTTTTTCAGTCAGTTGATCAAGATGTATTTGGTAAACACTTACTATGGGCTTAGCACTGTACCAGGCATTTGAGGATATGCCCTCAAATTACTTACAATCTAGTTGAAGAAAAAACACCACCTAAATACATAAAACAACAATTAAACATTACTATGTTATATAAATAAATATAAATGTGTGCATATAAATATACATGCATATCTGTATGTGCATGTTTATATCTGTATGTGAATATGCATATATGTAAATGTATATACACATACACATACACATACCTATGTGTATCTCTGTATACACACACACTGTTATCATTGTTATTTCAATATATTGTTGGTTAGCATAAGAAATTAAATGGAAACAGATGTTTAGAAACTCGGAAATGCATAATATATATATATATATATATATATATAGCACTGTAGAATATCAACATAGTTTATATTTGCTACCATAATAATTCAAATTTCTCTGGTATGAAAGGAAGGCCAAAAAATTTTACAGGGATTTTCCAGATCATGGGGCACTGTATCCCTGAAATATAAAATACTTTAGCACATTAGGAATTAAGAAAAAAAGCAAAAACGAATGTGTAGTGGAATAATCAGGAAAGAACAGAGTGGAAGAGTGGCTTCAGCTGAGCTTTAACAAGTGGGTAGGATTATTATTTAAAGGCATCTAGGTGACACAGTGGATAGAGTGCCTAGCCTGGGGTCCAGCTTCAGATGCTTACTAGCTGTGTGACTCTGGACAAGTCATTTAACACTATTTACCTCATTTTCCTCATCTGTAAAATGAGCTGGAGAAGAAAATGGCAAGCCAGAGGATTCTGGGAAGATGGTGGAGTAGTTCAGAAAATTCCAAGCTCTCAAGATTTCCCCCCACAAAAGTGATAAATAGCACCTCAGGGCAAACAAAGTGTGGGCAAAAATAAATAAGAGTAGGGGCACAACAGGGGTCCCCCTGGACAATCCCAGAAGATCAGAAGAAAAATCCCTGGACCTGGTTTGGGCCTGATGAAGAGTAAACACATCCAGGTTATGGTCCACTTTAACAAAGAGAGGCAAGCCCTGAGGTTAACTGGTTTGCGAGGCTGTCTTGGCTCTGGCCACGGAACTTTTACCACCAGGAGAGGAACAGGAGTTGGGCATCTGAGCAGGGGAAGACGAATTGAGGGAACCTCTGCTGAAAAGGAACGCCAAGCCCAGCTGTGCTGTGGAGAGTGACGGAGTAAGATGGATCCAGAACATACCTGGTGAGTGCAGAAGCAATGGGATAAAATGCCCCTGGTTGTAGGCATTTACAGGAGGCTGGAGGCTTGACTTTGATTCAAGGATAGAGGGGAGAACTGAAGATCTGGGGCAAGAGGCACCACCCCCTACACCCAGGTCTAGAGGTGATTCCAAAAGCTTTAGCTATTACTACTAAAAAATGCACAGGCAAAGGAAAAAGAATCCAACCATAGAAAGTTATTGTGGGAATAAAGATCAAGGTTCATCTTCAGAGGAGGATATTGAAGCAAAGAAATCCTCTTCTGCCTCAAAGAATAACAAATGGTCACCTGCCCAAAAATAATTTATAGAACAACTTAAAAAAAGACTTTAAAAATCAAATGAGAGAGATTGAGGAAAAAAAATAAAAACAATCCAAGAAAAATAAAAAGGTTATGAGTCAACCAATTGGAAAAGGAGATCCAGAATCTTAAGGAAATGGCAAACCACTCCAGTATCTTTGCCAAGAAAATCCCATATGGGATCATGAAGAGTCAGATATGACTGAAAAACAATTGAACAACAAATGGAATTTACTTATTTAGCCAGTATAGGAGAGGAGAGCTTCTTCAAATGATTTTATTTTCAGATTATTAAAAACTATTACAAAAATTATAACAGTAATATTAGCTTACCTTTACATAGTCACTTATGTTTTTTTCCTTCAGCATTTTTTTGGGTCTCCTTTAGCAAGTTGTTGACTCGCTTTTCATGATTTTCTTGTGTCTCTCTCATTTCTCTTCCCAATTTTTCCTCACCTCTCTTACTTGATTTTCAAAATCCTTTTTGAGCTCTTTCATGGCTTGAGATCATTGAATATTTATTTTGGATGTTTGGGATATAGAAGCCTTGACTTTTATGTCTTTCCTTGATGGTAAGTGTTGTTCTTCCTCATCTGAAAGGATGGGAGAAGATATCTGTTCACCAGGAAAGTAACCTTCTATAGTCTTATTTTTTTTCCTTTTATTGGGCATTTTCCCAACTAGCTACTTGACTTTTGGGTCCTTTATCAATAGTAGGGTATACTCTGGGGATCTGTAAGGTCTCAGTTCCTCCAAGGTGGCACAATCAAGTGCATACACTGGTCTGGGAGCAACCAGAAACTTTTGTGCCCAGAATCTGTGAGTAGTAGAGATTCCTCTCCACAACCACCTGGCCTCCAGTTCCACCAAACCAGCACTCAGGGCTGAGATTCAGATAAACTGCTCAATTCCTCCAGGAGCATTAGGTGGCTGCAGGGCCACCACACAGGGCTGAGGTAAGCATGAGCTGCTCAATTCTCCCAGGGGTTTTATGATCCAACAATGGATGGGGGCTGCTGTGGGAGGGCTGCCACCTAATGCAGCCTCTGCCACCACCTGAGGCTGGAGCTATGGGAAGACTCTGTTCCCTTCTCAGCCAGCTGAAAAAACCCTCTCACTGACCTTTGGCGTCTGTGGGTTGGGGGAATCTGCAAACCACTGCTACTGCCACTGGGGATTCTGCCCCTGAGGCCTGCTCGGGTCCTCCTCCTGGCAGCTGCGCCATGCTGTTTGGCCAAGGCTGGGCTGGGCTCTGCTGCATCTCCGGTGTGACAGACCTTTCCTGTTGGCCTTTCAGGTCACCCTGGGCTGGAAATCTCCTCCACTCCATTGTTCTGTGGCTTTTGCTGCTCTAAAATCTTTATTTACAGGTATTTTATGGGCTGCGGGGAAGAGCTAGTGTATGTGCATCTTTCTACTCTGCCATCTTGGCTCCGCCCCCATCACTTGTGTTTAAAAGTGTTTTATACTCATAATTTAATGCCCCCTTTACAACAATCCTATGGGCCATGTTGCCCAAGTCGTAAGGGGTAGTAGGGTTTAATGAAAAGAGAGTTGGCCTTGGAATAAGGAAGATTTGGTTTCAAATTCAGCTTCTTACCAAGACTGACTATAGGACTCTGGGAAAGTAAATTAACCTTTCAGTGCTTCAGTTAAATTCTAAGATTAAAGTTTCAACTCTTAATCTGTATCGATATGTGGGGTTTCTTCACCCAGAGTTCCCTACACCAATGAAATCAGAAGAATGGACAAATGTTATATTATCCATTCATAAAATTGCTGTTAAATAGGGGTTTCTTAACCATTCTGTGTATCCACCACTTTGGATGTCTAGTCAAACCTATGGAATTCTTCTCAGAATAATGGTTTTAAATGCATAAAATAAAAGAAATAGGACTAAAAAAGGAAACCAAATATTTTGGAAAAGTTATCAAAATATTTTCCCTTAAAAATAAAAATTTAGAGACTTTAGGTTCAGGGCCTTTGCTCTTGACCAGCCAAAGTTCTATTTTTACTCTATGAGCCTGCCATAACCTCACCACTACCCCTATTTTTCCATTCTTCTTACACCTTATTACTCCTGTGTCATGTACTCTTCCATCCAGTGACACTGCAAGCAAAACAGGCCAACCTCTCAGTTCTGGGCATTCTCTCTGGCTGATAAGTATCTCTTTGAGGCCTAGAACATTTTTCCTTCTTTGCTGTGATTACAGATCTCCCTAGTTTTCTTTAAATCCCCTTTAAAACCCCATCTTCTACAGGAAGCCTTCTCAAACCCCTTAATTCCAGTGCCTTCCCTCTATTAAATATTTCATACTTATCCTGTATATAGTTTGCTTTTCTATGTCTTTGTATGTGGTACAGTGAATAGAGTGCTAGTCCTGGATTCAAAAAGACCTGAGTTCAAATCTGATCCCAGATGTTTACTAGCTGTGTGACCTCAGGCAGGTCACTTAGCCTCTAGCGACTTCAGTTTCTCCATCAACAAAATGATGATAATCGCACCTACCTCCTCCCACTGTTGTGAGAATCACAACATGAGATAATGGTAAACTGCTTAGCACAGTGCCTGGCATATAGAAAATGCTATCCAAATCTTAGCTGTCATTATCATCATCACCATCATCATCATCATCATCACCATCATCACCATCATCATCATGTGTTTTGTCTCCATTACTAGACTGAAAGTTTCTTGAGGCAGGGATGATTATCTTTTGCCTCTTCTGGCATCTCTAGCACTTAGAAGAGTGCCTGGCAGGTGGTTGGCTAGTTTGTTGTTGTCCTTAGTTCTCTAGGAGCACCAAAATGACATCACTACATTGGTGTCAAAGTACAGTGTGTCTGACTGTAACTGATCAGACCAATAAGAGCTTGGAAGGTTCTAACAAAGGGTGGGCACAAATGGTCCAAAGCAACATTTGGAGTGGAGATGGCTCTAAATATTCCCAACTCACATTTCTTTTGAATCATTGCAATTCTGCTTTGCTCATAGAGCATAGGACCTTGTTTGATGTAGGCAGGTCATACTTGCTGGTACTGTGCCAACGTCTCAGGTATCTCACAATTCCAAAGTTCTCTAAAAAGAGACCCTGACAGTGTCCTTGTGTTGCTTCTTCTGACCTCCATGCCAGCACTTGCCTAGTGTGAGTTCTCTGTAAAATATTCTTTTGGATAAACATATATTTGGCATTAGAACAACCTGATCAGTCCATCAGAATTGCGCTCTCTGCAGTTGAGTTTGAAGACTTGGCAGTAAAGCTCATGAAAGAACCTTAGTATCCGGTATTTTATCTTGCCAAGTGATCTTCAGAATCTTCCTAAGACAATTCAAATGGAAGGAATTCAGTTTCTTGGCATGGTACTGGCATGTTGTTCAGGTTTCACAGATATAGAAAAATGAGATTAGTAAAATGGCTCTGTAGATCTTCAGTTTCATAGTCAGTCTCATAATTCTTCTCCCTTACACCTTCCTTTGGAGCCTCCCTAACATTGAGGAGCAGCTAGGTGGTACAGTGGATAGAGCACCAGCGCCGGAGTCAGGAGGACCTGAGTTCAAATCTTACCTTACACACTTGACACTCGCTAGCTGTGTAACTTTGGGCAAGTCACTTAATCCCAATTGCCTCATCCTGGGTCATCTCCAATCATCCTGATGAATATCCAGTCACTGGACCCACATGGCTCTGGAGGAGGAAGTAAGGGTGGTGACCTGCACAACCAAAGTTGTGCACTCAAAAGAAAGTCAAGTGCAAGTCATGTCATTATTTCTCTGATGGCATGGTCTTCTTCTTTGGTAACAAAGCAGGAACACACAACCCTAACAATGAGTTAGCTGTGACAATATGTGTGTCAACCTCAGCATCTATGTGTACATCCCTGAATAGTATACTGCCAAGGTAAGTGAACTTATGTATAGTATTCAATATTTTGTTCATTTGCTGTAACTGATGGTTCTATGTTTTGGTGGTGTGGTGCTGACTGGTGGAAAACTTACATTCTTTTGGTGTTAATTGTCAGGTCAAAATTAGCACAAGAGTCAGAGAATTTATCCACGCTTTGCATCTCAGCCTTAGAGGCTGCACTGAGTGTACAATTGTTTGTGAACAAAAAGTCGTATGCCAATTCTTCCTCCACTTTAGTCTTAGCTTGTATCCTTTTAGAGTTAAATAATTTATTGTCAATGCAGTAGCCAACCCTGATGTCGTTTTATCCTCCTTGAAGGCATCTAACAACATTGCTGAAAACATCATGCTAAAAAGCATAGAAGAAACTTCACTCATTTGGTGACTGGGAAAGCACAAGAGGACTATTCATTATCTAGGACCTGTGTGAGCACGCCATAATGAATTTGATGTACAGTACTGATGAGCTTTTCCAGGAAACCAAATTTTTCCAGGATCTTCCACAAGTCCTCATAACTGACAGTATCTTAAGCCTTCATCAGATCAATAAACATTGTATACAGACCTCTGTTATAATCCTAGTATTTCTTTTGGAGTTGGTCTGCTGAGAACACCATGGAAGTGTTCAGATCATGTCATCACTAATCAATGTGACTCCATCGGCACTCTATAGGTCTTTGGCCTATAAGCAGCCTTCAGGGCAACTTAAAAGCACTTTGAATTGTTACTGTCAGCATAAAAATGAATTCCATCTGCCTTCTTCCTGAGCCAAGTATCTTGCATCTCTCTAATCTTTTTTTAAAATCAATTTATTTTTAGTTTTCAATATTCATTTCCACTATATTTTGAGTTCCAAATTTTCTTTCCATCTCTCCCCTCCCCCCACCCCAAGACCCGTGCATTCTTGTTACCTCTTCCCCTAATCTGCTCTCCCTTCTATCATGCCCCTCCCTTCCCTTATCCCCATCTCCTCTATTTTCTTGTAGGGCAAAATAGATTTCTATACCCCATCACCTGTATTTCTTATTTCCCAGTTGCATGTAAAAACAGTTTTTAACATTCCTTTTCAAAACTTTGAGTTCCAACTTTTCTCCCTTCCTCCCTCCCCACCCATCCCTACTGAGAAGACAAGCAATTCAATACAAGTTATACATGTGTAGTTATGCAAAAGACTTCCATAAAAGTCATGTTGTCAAAGACTATATTTCCCTCCATCCTATACTGCTCCCCATTTATTCTATTCTCTCTTTTGGCCTTGTCTCTCCCCAAAAGTGTTTACTTCTAATTACCCCCTCCTCCCATTTTCCCTCCCTTTTATCATCCCCATATACCTCACTTATCCCCTTCTCCCCTACTATCCTATAGTGTAAGATAGATTTTCATACCAAATTGAATGTGCATATTATTCCCTCCCCAAGCCAAATGTGATGAGAGAAAGCATCCTTTTTTCCCTCTTACCCCTCCTTTTCCCCCCTCCACTGAAAAAGCTTTTTCTTGCTTCTTTTATGAGATAATTTTCCCCACTCCATTATCTCCCTTTCTCCTCCCAATATATTCTTCTCTCTTCCCTTAATTTTATTTTTTTAGATATCATCTCTTCCTATTCAACACACCCTGTGCAATTTTCCTTGATAATTTCATGAAAGATGATGTCTAGGCTCTTTTTTTGATCATGGATTTCAGTTCCCATAATTTTTAAATTTTCTCTCCTGGATCTATTTTCCAGATCAGTTGTTTTTCCAATGAGATATTTCACATTGTCTGCTATTTTTTCTTTCCTTTGGTTTTGTTTTATAATTTCTTGATTTTTCATAAAGTCATTAACTTCCATCTACTCCATTCTAATCTTCAAGGAATTATTTTCTTCAGTGAGTTTTTGGATCTCTTTTTCCATCTAGCCAAGTCTGCTTTGTAGGGCATTTTTCTCCTCATTGACTTTTTGGATCTCTTCTGCCATTTGGGTTAGTCTATCTTTTAAAGTATCATTTTCTTTAGCATTTTTGGGGGTCTCCTTTAGCACGTAGTTGACTCATTTTTCATGATTTTCTTGCATCATTCTCATTTCTCTTCCGAATTTTTGCTCTTCTTCTCTTACTTGATTTTCAAAATTCTTTTTGAGTTCCTCCATGACCTGATACCAATTCATATTTTTCTTGGAGGCTTTGGATGGAGGAACTTTGACTTTGTTTTCTTCTGTTTGCATGTTTTGGTCTTCTTTGTCACCAAAGTCAGATTTTATAGTCTGATTCTTTTTTTAGGTTTTTGTTCATTTCCCCAGCCATTTACTTCACTCCTGAGCTCTTCGTCAAGGGTAGCTCTCTCCTTCCAGTGAGTGTGGGGGTGTACTGTCAGCTGCTGAATTCCCCCCACAATCTGTGGGCCTAGAGCTCCAGAAACAGTGGCAGCAGTTGCCTTTGCTGCTGCTGTGGCTGCCTCAGGTCCCTCCCTCAGCTGGTGCTGGGGCCAGACCACTCCACTGTCCTGCACTGGTCCCACAGGCTTTTCCCACTGACCTTCAATTTGTTCTCAACGTTTTGGGGTCATGAAGTCTGGAAATCACTATAGTCTCCACAAGTCCTGCTCAGGTCCTGTCTGTGTTGGCATGGGGCCCACGTTGGATTGTGCTTTGCTCCCAGTGTGTCAAGATAGACACTTCCTGGTGAACTTCCAGGCTGTCTTGGGCTGGAGATTTGCTTTGGTCCATCATTCTGTGGGTTTTGAAGCTCCAGAATTTGTTTAGAGCCATTTTTTTTCCAGATATTTGACTGGACTTCGGGGCAACGCTCTAGAAAGTCCATGCTGTTACTCTGCCATCTTCCATCTCTCTAATCTTTGCTTGCACTTTGCTGTTGATGGAGTTAAATGTTGCCTTCTTAGAGACAGACAAACTACCTTGCTGATAAAACCTGTGGAGTTCTCATTTTTTCGTTTAGTGGCTTCTGAATTTCCCCATTATTCTCATCAAACCAATCTTGATTTTGAGAGTGTTTTGTCCTGGAAGAGTAACTGTAGTATTATATACCAAAGCTCTGAAAGCTACCCCATCCTTTTCTGCTCCACTTTAATGAACTGTATTGGTTCATTTTCCCCTCCAAGTTAGCAATAAACATCCTCAGAAAAGCACTCTCATTTGTTGACATTAAGTGTTCTGGTTATTGTCTTGCCTTGGGGCTACAGCTTTTGTGGAGTAGGAATGTTTAGCTTGGAGAGGATAAGTCTATGACTGGTCCAGCAATCTGTACCACACATTGCCTTCATCAACATCTGGTCTGTCTCTTCTCCTTACAGTGACATAGTCTATTAAGTGTTTGCTTCAAGAGTGCCTTCATGTAGTTTTATTGCATTTTGGAAAATGAAAGGCTGTGTTGGTGAGGAGATCATGAGAAGAACGCTTCTTCAGTAGTAAGTGACCTTTGCTATTGTTGTTTCCAACTCCATTCTTCCCAAATACTCCCTGCCATGTCTGAAAATCTGTGCTTCCTCTGGTGTTAAAGTCACCCAGAATTATAAGCTTGTCCTCTTTTGGCATACTGATGATAGGAGTTATCAGGTCTTCATAAAATTTTTCTTTGACTTCATCAGGGTTTAAATTTGTGGGAGCTTATACAAGGATGATGGTGGCATGATGCTTTCCTGCAATCACATTATCATAAGCCTGTTACTTCTTCCTTTGGGAGGCATACAAAATTGTTGACTAGACTTGCTTTGATTGCAAAATCTAGACCAGCTTCAGGGTGCTCCCCATCACTGCTGCCACTCCAGAAAAATGTATATCCAGCTCCAACTTTGATAAGCTGGCCTTCATTTGCTGCTTCATGTGTTTTACTCAAGGCTGCTGTTTACATGAAATATTTACTGAGTACTCCCACAACAAAAGCTGTTGTCTTTCAGGTCTATTGAATTTCTTGTGGTCCAAAAGCATGAGCACATTCCATGTTCCAATGTGAATGAAAGCATCTTCACAAAAGTTTTTATATGTATTTTTAGTTTGTATTGACCAGAAGGTAGTGCCCTTGCCTGCCACCATAAGCATGGCAGCGTTGGGTTAGGCGAAGCACACGGTTTTTAGGGCACCTTTTTATACCCTTTGTCATGCCAGGAGGTAAGAAGTATAGTCCTTATAAAAGTCTGCTCAGACACCCAGGGGACTGCTGAATTCCACTGCTCCTTTATTCCAGTGAGAAGATAACCCTATAGCTTGAGTGACCTATGTGCAGGGTTGTTATTATAGCTCCCAGTGTATCTGCACCTGCTGTTTCATCACTTATATGTTACCATAGAACTCTGAGAAAGTTAAAAATGTTAAAATGATATGGGTGATGTCTTTTGCTTGTTCATAAATTGGATTTAAGTGAAGCAGAGTTGTGCAAAGTCATTGGACTCATTCTTTCAAAGTCATCGAAGTCCAGTGATGAGATAAAAATAAAGACAATTGGTGATGGCTCAGAACTTAGTGGATGCCCTTGGCATCTTCAGTGTTTAACCAAGCTCTAAGAGTTCCACAGCACTTCACACCACCTGCTTTTGTTGTCTTCATGGCTTCTTGGAGCAAACTGTTCATATCTGTCTATTCCTTGGGGGAAGTCTTTACATGTTTGAGGTAGACCCTCCCCTAATTCACTTGTGGATTTGAGGCCTGTCAGTTACACTCAACCTAGTTTAGCTCATATTACTAGATGTGGGGTGTGGTACCTGAACATGCTACTGCTCCTTGGCCCCACAGGTGAGAACTGAAAGGCAGGTGGACACCAAATTTAGGAAACATCCCTAAAAAAGGCTCAGCAGCCCTCAGCAGAAATACTAGTTTTCCCTGATGTGGGTACACCCCTGTCACAGAATAGACACTTAATACATGTTGACTGATTGATTAACTTCTAGCTGTGTGGCTGTGTGTCACAATTTTTTTTTTTTTGACAAAGTTCATTCATCTACAAAATAAAAATGATAATAAAGTCATTGTAAGGAAGGTATTTTGTAAACCTTAAGGACTTATATAAATGCAAACTATGATTTGCAAATGACTAGTTTCCAATTTAAGTGTTTGAGAAATAAATCTATGTATTTAGGATACCTTCTGGCACTATTTTACAGCTCATTCTATTCACGGAAGCAGATCATAATCCATCCATGCCTTCTCATTTTGTGAGGTTCCTCTAAGAATCTCCCCAACCCCTTCAATGTTCCTTCTTCTAGATAATTTTTCATTCCAAGGATGCCAGTGCAGTATTTGGTTTATCCATTTATGAAGGCTACATGACTGGCCCATTTCCTTTTCACATCATATATTTATTTCCTTAATGATCTCCCTTATACTACTTCTTGAACATGCATCTTAATTGTCACCATTCCTTTCTCCACTGAAACTTTAATTCCTAGAGTATTGTGATATTCTAAAACTTGTAATCGTACAGCATTTCCAGGAGAACATTTCTGTAGAAAAGTCAGATTTTTGCCCTAAGAAGCATCTTGGGATTATTAAATACACTGCAAAATTTCCCCAATGCAATAATTCACTCTGTCCTTTTCCTTCTAGTCAATTATAAGCTTAACTTATTGTCCATCTACAGAGTTTTGCCCAGTGAAATAACCATCTAAACATATACTGTAATGCATGTACATTCCCTAATGAGCCCTATAGAAACTCAGTCAATTATTAACAGATGGTCAGACACCAGTAACCTAATGGAAATAAGAGAAACCAAGGTATGTTCAACAAAGATGCCTCACCTGGGGTTTATGGCCAAAGGATGGCCAGTCTTCTAAAGATAGAAACTTAGAGACAGTTGTTGCTCTTGGTGGTTAATAGTGTGCCTTTAAATTTTCCTACCCCCAAATCCTCAAATGTTGTTAAATAGAAAGGCTGTTTCTTCTTATGTGTGTCAGAATAATCTGTAAATTAGTAGCTTACTGGGCCAAAGAAGAGTGTGTTAAGTACACAAGCTTTGGTCTGTTTTACTCCTAGAAGAATTTATGGCATGAAAACATGAAAGCTTAAGTAATCATAAAAGTATTGCTGGGTTTTGAAGCTGGTCAGAACACTTAGACTATCACATAGTTCATCAAATGCCCTCCCTTACATTTTAGTGGAAATATGCTCTTTATCACCTAGAGGCACAGGACACTTAATGTTAGTTTTCAGGAGAAGAAACTTGGATTAAGATGGGCAAAGAGGTTAAAAAAACAATAGAAGCATAAATGCCATTTAAAGGTATTACATCTGTGAACCATTCAGTCCTGAAATGTTGGAAAATTGACAATCCAAATAGTGCTTAATCTTATGTGTTTTCTTTTTTGTCTAGCTCTCCTGTTGTTGAGAGTCTCCTGAGATGAAATGCACACCCCCATCAGCAACATCCCCCAAACCACAACTCTAGGAGATTACACTTGTTAGAGGTCCACCTTGCTGCAGTTCAGCCCTCTGGGTTTTAAAATACAGGTGTCAGGACTCATCCAGGCAAGTTTACCCAAAGTTTACCCAACCACATACACAGGTGGTTAGATTAGAGTTTTTTGACTTGGGGAAAGCAGAAACAATGTTTTTTGAAAGAGTGGTAGAGACAATCTTCAAGCAGATTTGATGCCAGTATAAACAAACTCATGTTAAACAGGAAGCCAATGTAGCTCATTATTTTTACTTATTTAATGTAGTGTTTCTTAACCTCAACCTTTGTTAATTCCTATGGTATGTTTGACTCTCCAGCAGTTTTATCCTAGGTGTCTTCTTGAGTGGAAAGGCTACTGAGAGGGTGGGGAATAACCCAAATTCAAATACAAAAGCTCTACTAACAGAATAAAAGTGATTTTGTTTCCTTTCCTATCACTCAAAAGGCTCTGAATCACTCCAAGGGCCAAATAGATAGTATGGTTAATCTGATAGTTGGGTCGGTCTTTAGATTTGTTTCAGACACATCACCTTCTCTTTTTAGTGGTGATCAGTGTTGGTTTGAAGTTGGTAATACAGAGGAGTTTGCAGGTTTAAGTGGCCTTAGGTGGAAGTAGGTATCACTCTTGTCCTGTAAAAGTCTCAGGAGAGCAGCTCAGCTAAAGTCTAAATTCAGGGGGCAGATAGGTTTACTGATAACAGAATATTGCACCATAAAGAAATGATTAATAAGTGATCCTAGATCTTATCTTTCAGCTACTTCTCTGTCATTTGATAATCTCATTCATATAAATTCTGTTGGACCACACTGTTTTAGAAATGAACAAAGGCAAATCCCAAATAGCTTCTGCCCTGAGGAGCTTACATTCTATCTATGGGATATACTAGGTGCACAAGGGAGTATATAAAGTCATTTTCAGAGGGAGAGGTACTAAGAACTAGGGAGATCAGGCAAACTTTTTTCATAAGAAGTGACACCATAACTAAGCTTTGAAGGAAGCTAGGTATTCAAAGTGTGGCAGGAGTGGTAAGGGAGTGCATTTGAGTAATGAGGGAGAGACTATGTAAAGACAAGGTCATAGAAGAGGTCTCATTCAGGGTACTGTGAGTGGGCTAATTTAGCTAAAACATGGAGTGTGTAAAGGAATGAAATATGTAAAATAAATCTGGATGGGGAAGGGGAGAAGGGAAAGGGATAAACATTTATATAGTGCCTCCCAGGTACTAGGTACTGTGCTAATTGTTTTTTACAGATATTATTTCATTTAATTATTGGATAGTTGGAGAGGAGCCAGATTTTTATTTTTTTTAAACTTAAATTTATTTATTTTTTAGTTTTCAACATTCGTTTCCACAAGACTTTCAGTTCCAGATGTTCTCCCCATCTTTCCCCTTCACCTACCCCCAAATGGCTTGTATTCTGATTACCCCTGTCTCCAGTCTACCCTTCCTTTATCATCCCCACTCTCATCCCCTTCCCCTTTACTTTCCTGAAAAGCAAGATAGATTTCTATACCCCATTGCCTATATATCTTATTTTCCAGTTGCATGTAAAAACAATTTTTTAACATGTTTTTAAAACTTTGAGTTCCAAATTCTCTCCCTTCTTCCCTTCCTACCCATCCCTCTTGAAAATGCAAGCAATTCAATCTAGGTTATACACGTGTAGTTATCGTGTAGTTATGCACAACACCTCCATAATAGTCATGTTGTAAAAGACTAACTATATTTCCCTCCATCCTGTCCCACCCCCCAATTATTCTATTTTCTCTTTTGACCCTGTCCCTTTGCTAAAATGTTTTTCTGACTATCCCCTCTCACAATCTACCTTCCCATCTATCATCCCATTTCCCTTATCCCCTTTCCCCCTACTTTCCTGTAAGGTAAAATACTCTATTTATTGTGTATATTCCCTCCTTAAGCCAAATCCTATAAGAGTAAGGTTGACTCATTCCTTCTTACCTCCACACTCTTCCGCTCCATTGTAAAACCTTTTTCTTGCCTCTTTTCTGTGAGACAATTTACTCTATTCTATCTCTCCCTTTCTCCTTCTCCCAATATGTTCTTCTCTTACCCCTTAATATTATGTTTTAGATATAAGCCCCCCATATTCAACTTATCCTGTGCCATCTATCTTATCTATCTATCTATCTATCCATCCATCCATCTATCCATTTAGCATCTATCTATTTCCTCTAACGACCCTAATACTGAGAAAGGTCTCATGAGTTACAAATATCATCTTTCCATGGAGGAATATAAATAGTTCAACTTTAATAAGTCTCTTATGATTTCTTGTTTATGATCTCTTTCTTGTTTACCCTTTCATGCTTCTCTTGATTCTTGTATTTGAAAGTCAATTTTCTATTGAGCTCTGGTCTTTTCATCAAGAATGCTTGAAAGTCCTCTATTTCATTGAATATCCATTTCCCCCCTGAAGGGTTATACTTAGTTTAGTTGGGTAGATGATTCTGGGTCTTAATGCTAGCTCCTCTAACCTTCGGTATTTCGTATTCCAGGCCCTTTAGTTCCTTAATGTAGAAGCTTCTAGATCTTTTTTTTTTAATGCATTTTCAGCCCATGTTGCTTTATTGCTAAAAAACAGAAACAAACCCCCAAAGTTTTATACATAGTTGCAGAGTTTCCAACTTAGGTTTTTAAAAACAGTTCCTCTTTACACCATCAAAAGAATAAAATCTCTCTTTCAAACCCCCAAAGACGCATAGATATAATAGCAAGCTGCCTTTTCCAAGATTTCAGGTATGAAATTCTTAACAATGAGAAATTCTAACAATGTTACCTTGTAAAATATAATAACTGTGCAATAGAGTAGAGAGATTACAGTGCTGCATGTGCATACAGTAAGTAAACAATCTTTCCTGCACTAAAGAAAGTCAGCATAATATACAGAGTATGTGAAGTGAGCTCTTCAGTATTGGGTCTTTCTAATCTAATGCAAATTGTTTATTTTACACAGGAGAGTTGAACAATTTAAAAGCAGCTTCAGTTACTTAAAGATGGAAGATTACCATGCACTGCTTCAGTTTCTTTTATTTTGGATCTTCTCCCTACCATTGGAAAAAAGAAAACCCAACATCTCAACAATGGCGCAGCATGCATATGTTTTTGTTTTCCAGGGAAATCTCATTTAGAAGGAAGGCCTTCTGTTTATGAGCTTTCACTTCTGGAGAATAATTCTGAAAGTTTAAGAGTTTCTTGATAAATTTTAAGATAAAAAGAGTTGCATATACCAGTATTTACTACTCCCTTTTAGAGGAATGGGTTAACAAAGGCTGATGGTTACTGTATTCTTAAGCCAAAATCAATAAACACTTAATTTTCCAACTTGATTTCACAATAAATGGCTAAGAGGAAAACTGCAAAAAGGTGTGGGAATAAACTTGCTAAGTAAGCAGTTCAATTCGGGACCATATGAAAGTACTTTTATCCTTTAACTTGGAAGATGGAGTTTTCCAAACAATGTCAAGATAGATAAGCCCCAAAGTGAGGTTATGCCAATTTAAGAGGGAAAACCTTTGTGGGAAGAATGACAAGTTTACTGTCACCTCTTTAGTAGATGATTCTTATTTGCTATCATCACATATGCTTCTAGGGGTTACACCAAAAGCCCTAACATTCTGAAGTGTTACAATGAATAGAAGACTATGATTTTTTTTCTCCCTAAATAACAAGTTAATGGCAAATCTACTTAATGAAATGAGGATGTATAAATTCACCTTTAGGGGCAAGAGTTCTTTACAGAAAAGCTGCTAGATCTTGTGTTGTCCTGTTTGTATTTTTACAATACCCAAATTGTTTCTTTCTGGCTGCTTGCAGTATTTTCTCCTTGACCTGGGAACTCTGGAATTTGGCTATTTGGCTATATTCCTAGGAATTTTCCTTTTAGTATCTCTTGGTGATCGGTAGATTCTTTCTATTTCTATTTTATCCTCTGGTTCTAGAATATCAAGGAAATTTTCCTTGATAATTTCTTCAAAGATGATATGTAGGCTTTTTTTTTTTTTTGATCTTGGCTTTCAAGTAGTCCAATAATTTTTAAATTGTCACTTCTGGATCAGTTTTCCAGGTTATTTTTTCATTCTTTTGGTTCTTTTTTATAATTTCTTGATTTCTCATAAAGTCATTAGCTTCCATTTGCTCAATTCTAATTTTGAAGGAGTTATTTTCTTCAGTGAGCTTTTGGACCTCCTTTTCCATTTGACCAATTCTGCTTTTTAAGTCATTCTTCTCCTCATTGACTTTTTGAACTTCTTTTGCCATTTGGGTTAGTCTATTTTTAAGGTGTTATTTTCTTCGCTGTTTTCAGGGGGTCTCCTTTAGCAAGCTGGTGATTCAATTTTCATGATTTTCTTATATCATTCTCATTTCTCTTCCCAATTTTTCCTCTACTTTTCTTGCTTGATTTCCAGAATGTTTTTTGTGGTCCTCCATGGTCTGTGACCAATTCATATTCCTCTTGTAGGCTTTTGATGTAGGAGCTTTGACTCTGCCGTCCTCCTATGGTTGTATGTCCTGATCTTCCTTGTCACCAAAGTAAAATTCTATAGTTTGAATTCTTCTATGATGTTTACTCATGCTCCCAGCCAAACACTTGACTTTCTAACTCTTTGTCAAGATAGAACTCTGCTTCCAGTGGGTGTGGGTATGGGTATGAGTGTATTGTCTCAGGCTTCAGGGATTTTTATCAGCTTCTTGAGCCCTCACTGTCTGTGGGCTGCCCAGAGCTCTGGAAGCAGCCTCTGCTGCTGCTGTTGTATCCACGGCCACCACCTGTACCATCCTGGGGGTATGGCTGGACAGCTAGACAGTGTGCTCCTTTTTCGCCCAGGTCCCACAGAGTTTTCCCACTGACCTTTTTGGTGTTTGTGGGTTGAGGAGTCTGGAAACTGCCACAACTGCCTATGATTCAGTCTCCTGAGGCCTGCTCTGGCTCATGCAGGTGTGGCCCAGACTGTGCTCGGTTCTCTGCCATGTGTGAAAGACCCTTCCTGTTGACTTTCCAGGTTGTCTTGGACTGGTGATTTGTTTCACTCTGTCATTTTGTGGATTCTGTAGCTCTAGAACTTGTTTAGATTCATTTTTTACAGGTATTTGGAGGACTTTGAGGGAGAGCTCAGGGAAGTCTTTGCTTTTACTCCGACATATTGGTTCCACCTCCCACCCCCAAAGGGCTTTAAATGAAAGGCTGAAAAGTTTCTGGTTTTTTCCAATAGGCAATAGAAAACTACTGAAGATATTTGAGTCATGGAGTTTGATATAATGAAAATGGGAAGGTATGATCTGAAGTGTCAGAGCCTGGTAATGGCAGGAGAAATATATTTTAAAATGTATTAAAGGAACAGCATGGGGAAAAATGTTGCATAGTGCATGAGTCACTGAACTGAGAGTTAAGGAACCCGACTTCAAGTCTTGATCAGTCACAAATTAGTTGTATGACTTTTGGAAAATGTTGTTTAATCTCTATGGGCCTCAGTTTCTCTAAATGTAAAATGAGAAGAGTAAATTGAGTTTCTAAGGTCCTTTCCAGGTCTAAATTTTATGATTTTTAATCATTTTTTATGTTTGTAATTTGGCACAGATTTTGCCAATAATCCAGGAATGTCTTTTAATCTTTTCAATTTGATCCACTGAATAAAATGTGAAAGCAAAATCTTCCATGAAATCACAGATTTTCTGAGTTAAAAAGGAACCTCAGAGGTCATCTAGTACAATCCAAAACTGATTCACGAATACTGTCTACAGCATTTCAAACAAGTGGTTGTATAGCCTCTGCTTAAACACCTCCAGTTAGAGAACTCACTAACCCCCTGAGGCATCTCATTCATTCCACTATTGGACAACTCTAATTGCTAGTAAGTTTTTCCTTATGTTGAGCCTTAAACTTACAACTTCCACTCATTTGACCTAGTTTAGCCCTTCAGTGCTAAGCAGAAACAAAAAATGTTTAATCCTATTCTCATTTGACAACTCTTCAGATTTTTAAAGGCTGCTATCATGTCCCTCATATGTCTTCTTCTCTAGGCTAAAAACATCCTTAATTCCTCCAGCAGATTCTCATGTGGCATGATTTTGAATCCTTTACTCATGGGAAATTCCCATAGGCAATTAATTTATCCCACCTTGCCCCAGGGCTTCAACTTCTCTCCTTTCCACTTGAAGGAGCCTTGGCATCTCTGATTTGCTCATGGGAATATTTCCTGACATCCAGCAGGAGATCACCCACAGCTGATGAAAAAAAATTAGTCAGCTGGCACTGTGGAAGGAAAAGTTAGCTTAAAAGACAAGGTTCTTTACTCTTTTGGCATTCACTCCCTTCTTCCCCCATTCCTATTTTAAAATAACTTTATGATCAGATAGTTTGATCTCATATTTTATTTCATTTTTTTTAGCTACATTGTCTAAGGTCAGTTGTCAGAGAAGCACGCAGAGCTGATTAGAAGAGTACAGGGCATAAACCTTAATTTATCTATTTTTGAAGTGTTGAGTATCATCTACTAGATGCAGAGTCCTGTCCTAAATACTTCGAAGATAAAATGTCTCTGCTGTAAAGGAATTTACAGTCCAATTAGAGATATGGAACTAACACACCTGAAAAAATAAAGATCAATCAGGAGTGACAGAGAAAGCTACCAGAATGTGAAGAGGGAGATGTGGACAATGGGCAATAGGCACTCTGCAAGAGGTGGAACCTGAGCAAGGATTGTCTGAAGAAACGAAGGGGAGAGGCATTGTAGGTGGGAGGAACCCTGTGTAAATTCTCTTATACAGTAATATAGGTTTAATATATATTTATGTATGTAATATATGTGTGTGTATATGTAAATATATGTGTGTATATGTAAATATATATATGTATATATATATATATATATATATATATATATACACACACACATTGATTTGCATTGTTATCATATTCACAGGTGCCATGTCACATGGAAACTACTTTTCCAATTTCATCATATATTACTCCCCTTCTTTACTCTACAGTCTAGCTAAACTTGCCTTTTTGTTCTTCTTTATACCATTACATATCCTGCCACTTTGCCTTTGCACTAGATTTTTATCATGCCTGTAGTACTTTGTCGCTTCATCCCTGTCTTATAGAATCTCTTACTTCCTTCAAAATTTTGTTCAAGTGAAACCATCTGCCTGAAGTTATTTCCATGTTATTTCCTTTATTTTGATCCCCTTTGGGTAGAAACTGTTTTTTTGTTTGTATGTTTTTTTGCTTTTCCTTTCTTTGTATCCAGAGTATTCAACCCTGTGTTTGGCAAACAATAAGTGATTAATTAATGCTTGTTGATTGTTGATTAACTGAATTCCTGTATCATCTTCCAACTACTAGTGTCCTGCCCCCATCAAAAAAAGTACCTTGTGTTTACCTTGTATAGAGTTTATGTACTTATTATGTACATGTTGTCTCCTATGTAAGTTCCTTGAGAACAGAGATAGTTTTGCTTCTGTCTTTGTAACCCAGGTGCCTAGAACAGTGTAAGTAGTAACAGGCAGGAAAGTATAGTAGGCAAATAACAGGTATTTCATAATTTTTTTTTTTATTAACTGTGAATATTTTCCCTGGCTATGTTTGGTCACCTGGTTGTGGGGAGGGATGGGACTCTCATCAGGGATATACAAAACCTCTTGCAAATCTACTGAGAAAAGGGAAGTCAGTTTCATTGGAAGTAGGCTTGATCATTACAATTAATTAGAATTTGACTGTCTTTTGGTGCTGTGCTTCTGTCTACATTTTGTGGTCTTTGAGAGTCTGGATAGAGAGCTGGAGGAAATGAGTTTGAAAGCAGGATCTTCTGTGTATTATCTATGTGACCTTGG
Organism: Notamacropus eugenii; assembly: GCF_028372415.1. NCBI lineage: Eukaryota > Metazoa > Chordata > Mammalia > Diprotodontia > Macropodidae > Notamacropus > Notamacropus eugenii. The sequence continues at coordinate 13,026,778 of NC_092880.1, forward strand.
GTCATAATAAATGACCTGTTCTGATGATTCATCACAGTGTGAGGGTGACCCTGACTTCTAGGAGGTTAGACTGTATATGCTAAAGAGACAATCTGCCTCTGAGCTTTCTCACTTCCTTTTGACTCAGAATATGAGGATGACTCTGTGAACTGTCCAGAGGATTAAATGGTGGATGCCCCAGCATCTGTCCTGAGTAGGCAAGCTGCTACCTGAGATGGTGCTGCCTCCATTTTGTGTCTTGTTTCCATTAGTATAGATTCTTGTAAGAATTTAGAAGTCTGATAGGCCTACAGTTGCAGTGAAAACATTTTCCACAGATAAGGAAATGATAATGGTGTCCACTGGAGAGGCAGGAACTGAAAATGCCCACATGGAGCAGTTTGACAGGACCAGGAGCAAGCCTGAGCAGGAACAGAAGGAGTCTAGAATCAAAAGAAGAGTCAGAAAGAGAAGTTTGAAATGAACATTTATTTGGTTTATGTTCGTGGGGATGAAATTTAAAATTAGTTTTGCAAAAAACATTAATTCTGAATCTTGAATACTAGTTTCCCAAATTATTGTTCTATATGATGTTTCTGCATTCTGTTCTAATCATTCTGTTAATACATGCTATGATTCTTTTATGTTTAAATTTCTTTTTCTTTATAAGAATATAAGATCTATTTTATAACTTTTATATTTGTTCATTGGGCATCTTTTCAGGGATTATCCTAGACTGGAGCCAAACTAGAATTCCTCTACAATACCTCAGGTAGAGGTGATAAGCCAGTGAATTAGGAACTGGGGAGTCTACTTCCCTAAGTGAGAATTCAGGCTTCTCCAGAAAGAATATTTTCATGGCTGGGCACTGACTGAATAGGGAGGGGTGACTACCTTGAACCCCTGAGGAGTGGTTTACCTTTAGCCTTTATGCTAGGTATGAAACAAAATATATCTGATGAGGAGCTGTGAAGGGGTTGTAATCTATATAAGGGAGTAAGCTTATTTAGGAGATCAGAAACCCATTAAAATATTGAAAAGACCTGGACTGAGTAACTTAACCATTGAAGTCTTAGTTTTCTCATCTGTAAAGCAATTAAAAGGAAGTCAGAGTATGTGATATCTAAGGATCCTCCTAGTTTTATCTTTTATATAAGGCCCATTGGTGCTAAGAAGCTTTTCCTTCATTACTTATATACTGATTAAATGGTTGGGAGCCGTATTGTATTTTAGTGCCAGCTAGGAAGATCACCTTCTTATACTTTGGTTATTTCTGGTGAAGTGGTCCCTACAGAAATGAAGAGTTTGTCTCCCAGTTCACAGGACTCTGAGTCATCCCTTTTTGTGTATGGAGAGAGTTATAGATATTGTAGAGTTTATTAAACTGCTTTACTTCTTTAAGATGAGGTTTCAGGCAGCTTCATTTCTTTTCCTTCTTCCTTTTCCTTTCTCTCCTTCCTTTTTCTTTTCCTTCCTCTCATTCTTTCTTCTCCCCCCCCCCCCACTCCTTCCTTCTTTTCCTTTCCTTCCTTTGTTAAGCCTGAGATTTTTAGAGGACCAAAAAATTAATATGAATCAGCATTGTGACATCATCACCAAAACACAGAATGTGACCTTTTGTTGTTGTTTTTCAGTCTTTTTCATTCATGTCTGAGTCTTTGTAACCCCTTTTTGGGGTTTTCTTGGCAAAGATATTAGAGTGATTTGCCATTTGCTTCTCCACCTCGTTGTACAGATGAGGAAACAACAGGCTGATCGACCTGCTCAGGGTCATAAAGCTAGTCAGGTGTTCCTGATTCTAGGCCTGGTTCTCTATCCACTGAGCCACCACAGTAAGAGAAATATAGGTGTCAATATAAATGTTACATATAAGTGATAGTTCCAATACCCTCTCTTGTGGTTAGATGACCACTGAAATAGTATCTTCAGATCTGGGTACCACATTTTTGGAAGAATCCTGACAAACCGAAGCATGTGCTCAACAGGGTAACCAGGGTGGTAAGGATATTGGAAAATGTGTTCTATGAGAATTAGATAAAACAATTGGTGGAGATATTTAGTTTAGAAAATAAAAGACCATTCGCAAGCGTGGCAAGTGACGTCAATAATCTGCAAGTCACATGTAGGAGAAATTAGATTTTTAAAAATTTGTGGCCAGACAAAAAATTTGTTTCTGACCAGAATGTTTACCCATTATATAAATAAAAGTCTTCATTCATTATTCCTAATGGGTGGAGAAATAGAGAGTTGAAAAAAGGGGGGAGGGAAAATTCTTCCCAATGAGGTAGTGGGCTCCTTATCCTTGGAAATTTTCAAGTAGAGTGTGGATGACAACTTATTAGGGATGCCATAGATGTGATTCCTTCTCAAGGGTGGTCAGATTAGATGACCTCAGAGGTTATATATTTCTAAAAGATCAGTTGGTCAGATGTTTTAACATCCATTTCATTAAATTTGGTTGACTCTGAGTCAACACTGGTGCTGTCATCTCCATTAGTCCATAAACCTATAGACATAAGCTGCAATTATATGTACAGGAAAATTCTAATCTATACTTTAGAAGGGTTGTTGGGCTTTCTCTTTTGTCAGGAATTCATTGTATCATTGTTAGAGGAAGATAACCACATGGAGATGAATACAAGGACAAAATTCTTTGCACCCTATAATTTTCTCACTTTGTTTTTTCTTCATTTCCTGGATCAATCTTTGCTTTCATGATGGCCATGGGATATCATTTACCTTTTCAACTTGGAGCATTTTGTTTTCATAACTTAAACCTGGAAGTAAACATTAGAAAAAGCATTCCTGGCAGAGACCTTGCTATTTACAACTAATAGTTATGGCAGATGCTTTGTGTTTCAGCGGCACAATTAAAGGAGGTTTCATGTATGACCTTTGGTCCGAGTTTTCCGCTTGTGCAGAAGGAAAGCCCTGTGCAAGGCTTTCCCTTTCTTATTTAATGCTGCTGATCTTAGAGATTACTCTTTGACAATTAATTGGGTGGAAACTGCCTGGTGACCTTTGAGAGCTTTCCATTATTAATGTGTTCACTAGATAAATATGATTTCTTCAGAATACTTGGGGGAAAAGAGAAATAGAAAGTGTTTTTCAGCTGTTCAGAGATAACATCACAACTGTCACAAAAAACACTTTACTAATCCATTTTTTTAAAGGATCTTATAATGTGACTTCCTGGCCTTTTAGCTAACCAGAAGACTTGCTTTACAACTTTAAGTTGCAGTGTGATAGCCTCTAAAATATTATTGCTATTTTAAGTTTGATTTAGAAAATTTCATGTATTTGCTTAAGAACAGAGGCCATGTTTTCTCTGTCTTTTGTATGTTCCAATCATTCCATGGACACTCTCCATGCCCAGATACTTGGTGACTACTTGTCACCCTTCTAATTATAATCCTCCTGTCTCTAGTCATTTACTCATCATAGCATCGAAGAAAAATGGAATTCCTCACAGGTAAGAAGCCCTTTCTAGAAGCCTCTGACAGTTTGCCAATTTGTTTTTGTCATTCTGATCTACAATCGTTTTTGAGAATGGTTTAATGAAAAAAAAATAGCTCACCAGGTTCTTGTACTAGGCCAGCTTCTCCTTTTTCTTTTTTGTTTATTTGTTTATTTTTCGTTTTCAACAGACACTGCCACAAGATTTTGAGTTACAAATTTTCTCCCCATCTCTCCCCTCCCGCTACCCCCCAAGACAGCATGTATTCTGATTTACTTCTTCCCCTAATCTGCCCTCCCTTCTATCACACCTCTGCGAAGCTTCTCTTATTCCTATCCCCTCTATTTTCTTGTACAGCAAGATAGGTTTCTGTGCCCTTTTGCCTGTATATCTTATTTCCCAGTTGCATATAAAAACAATTTTTAACATTTGTTTTTAAAACTCTGAGTTCCAACTACTTTTCCTTCCTCCCTCCTCACACATCCCCACTGAGAAGGCAAGCAATTCCATGCAGGTTATACGTGTGTAGTTATGCAAAACACTTCCATAATAGTCATATTGTGAAAGACTAACTATATTTTCCTCCATCCTATCCTTCTCCCCCTCATTTATTCTATTCTCTCTTTTGAAATTATCCCTCCTCAAAATTGTTTACTTCTATCTACCCCATTCTCCCATTTGCCCTCCCTTCTATCATCCCCCCAACCCCCACTTATCCCTTTCTCCCCTACTTCCCTGTAGTGTAAGATAGATTTTCATATAAAATTGAGTGTGCATGTTATCCCCTCCTTAAGCTAAATGTGATGAAAGTAAAGTTCACTCTTTCCCTCTCACCTCTCCCCTCCTCCCCTCCATTGAAAAAGCTTTTTCTTGCCTCTTTTATGAGAGATAATTTCTCCCATTCCATTTCTCCATCTTTCACCCCTTAATTTTATTTTTTCGAGATATCATCCCTACTTATTCAACTCACCCTGTGTCCTCTGCCTATATGTCACCAAAGTGACCATAACTGACTGAAGTGACATATAGTCTGAATATTTTTCCAGTTTTTGCTCATTTTCCCAGCTATTTACTTGACTTTTTAAGCGCTTTGTTAAGATAGTTCTCTGCTTCTAGTGGGGGTGAGGGATGTACTGTCAGCCACTTGATCTCCCAACAATCTGTGGGGCCTACAGCTTCAGCTACAGTCACTGCTGTGCCTGCCCCTGCTGCTGCTACCACAGACTCCTCTGCATACTCCTCCACCCCCTCTGCCACCTTGGGGCTGGGGCCTGACCATCTACTCTCTCACACAGGTCCCAAAAGGTTTTTCCACTGATCTTCCAATTTGTCCTTGGGCATTTTGGGGTCATGAAGTCTGGAAACCACCACAGGTGCCTGAGATTCAGTCCCCCCAAGACTTGCTCAGGTCCCCTCTGTGCCAGCGTGGCCCACACTGGGCTGTGGTCTGCTCCCAGTGTGGTGTGATAGACACTTCCTGGTGACCTTCCAAGCTGTCTTGGGCTGGAGATTTGCTTGACTCCATCATTCTGTGGGTTCTACACCTCCAAAATTTGTTTAGAGTCATTTTTTTACAGGTGTTTGGCTGGGTTTGTGGGGAGAGCTCTAGCAGGCTCATGCTATTACTCCACCATCTTGACTCCACCCCCATTACCTAGGCCAGCTTCTTAAAAGGCATATGAACTTGATTATTTAGCCACTCCAAACTTCAGTTACCTCATGTAGGAAGTAAGGCTAAGAATATTTGTCCTGCCTATCTCCAAAAAGATTTTCTTGTGGATTAAAAGAGGAAATATGCCTGAGAGTATGGTATAGGAATCATGAATACTATGGAAATACAAGTTATTATTTTTGTTGGGGAGAGAGGCATAGGATTGGAAACAGACATGGGATCTGATTAGTCTAGGGAGCTTGTGGACAAGGGAACACCTTCTGCCAAAGCTAGTCAACACTTTTTCTGCAACAAGCAAGTTGCAGGAGAGTGAATGACTTGCCTAGGATCATGCATTTAAGGTATGTCAGAAGCAGACCATGAACTGTCTTCCTAACCCCAAAGCTAACTTTTTGTCCACTACACAATCTACTATTTTCATCATTCTCCTCCTCCTCCTCCTCATTATCATTCTTGTCATACATTTTATTTGGGCATTTTTTGAATAGGTTTAGTCATGCTTTCGTTTTTTATGCTATGTGATAAATCCAAGAAAGTTCCTAACATAGATGGTTAAATTAATTTCCACCTAACATATTCATTCAGTTGCAAATTGCCTAATGAAGTCTACCTCGCACCATAATAAGAAATGAAAGAGAATGATTTATGATGAGATTCAATACTAGATCCTTTTGTGAAAACTAATGGGGTTATTGTTGGAACAAACAGCTGCAAAGAGAAGAAAAAAACTTTCTATCAGAATAGTCAGCAATGTTTTGATTTAAGAACAAGGCAGACATTATAAATCTGGGCATTACAAGTTCAGAAATAAGCTGACATCACTTACAGAAATGCCTTACATTGCTCTTTAAGTATGCTAAATGTAATCTATAGACTTTCATTAGTCCAGATGTGCTCAGCAACTGATTGATGTCTGACCTAAAGATTTTGCCCTTTGAAGAATGAGGCAGACAGATTGGTACATGTTGTTGCATAAGTCACAAGGAGAAATGGACCTATAAATCCTAAGTAATAAAATGAGTTGCTAAAGAGCTATAACATGGGAGAAATATTGGTTCCAAATACAATATGTTCTTCACAGAATATATGTTCTGCTTTCTTGATCAATGTTTAAAAATCATAAGCAAAGCTGCATTTGTGTTAAAAAATATAGCAAGTAGCATTATTGATTTAAATATTAAATAGAACAAAAGGCAAACAGTATGTAATAATGGATAAAGCACTGGATTTTCTGTAAAAGAGTGGTGTTCAGAGCAGAGCTCAAGTCCTGTTTTACCTTTAGCTAAGTCATTTCAGTTTTCAGAGGCTTAGCTTTATCTGTAAAATGATGGAGCTGGACTGGATGACTTCTGAGGTTCCTTCTAGTTCTAAATCTCTGATCTTAGGAATTTGAACAAACAAAATCTTTGTTTCCTTAAAAAAAGTGAATTAGCAACCAGTTACTGTTTCACTCTCCCTTCCCTCCATTGGGGAAAAAAAGAAAAATGAAATTGTTGTAAAAATATTCGTATTCAAAAACTTTCCACAGTGGTTATAGGCAATTTGAAAAGGTATTTTAAGTATGTTATCATGATTTTCTCGAGAAATTAGGCTTGATCGGAACCTCTGCAGCTATATGTATAATAGATGCTGAGGATGATTTTGAGAAGGAAAAGTCACTTAGGAAAATGAAAGGAGGTAAAGGACAGAATTCCTCCAAAGCTTTATCTACAACCTTAATATGTACATCTTCTTTCAGCCTTGTATTTTCAATTGCATACAGGCCATGTTTGTTGGGTGGTCTTGTTAACACCTGGAATTTAAGCATGTTGAAAACTGAGTTTCCTGACTTCCTCATTACTGTCAACAACATGATCATCCATCCTCCTGTGATTCTAAGCTTGGAAATACATATGCCTCCTTGCTGTCCATGGCCCACTATGATTAGATCAGTTTCCAAGAACAATAAGAGCCTGACTTTGTGATAGTTCTCTGATGGAATTTTTCTCTCACACATCCACAAATCTGTTCTAGGAAAGAGAACATCTCCATCACCTGCATTATTAGTGCAGCTCCCTAATAGCATCTCAAATGGTCTGATCCATTCTATGTTGATGTTCAGGCATTTTACTCATGTCTGACTCTGCGACCCCATTTGGGATTTTCTTGGTAAATGTACTGGAGTGGTTTGCCATTTCCTTCTCTGGCCCATTTTTCACAGATGAGGAAACTGAGACAACCAGGATTAAGTAACCTACCTAGGGTCACCTAGCTAGTAAGATCTGAGGCTGAATTTGAACTCAGGAAGAAGAGTCTTCTTGACTCCAGGTTTAGCATTCTATCTACTGTGCCAGCAAGCCACCCCTACTGCAGCTACAATTTCACTCAAATACCAATTTTATCAATTTTATTTATTTCCCTTTTCAAGAAGAGCTAAAGGTTCCCTACTACCTATCACATTAAATCAGCTACCATACCAGCACACAATCTAATAATTTCTCAATACCAATTCTGAAAAATCTTCCTAACTTCCTTACTTCTATTATTTTCTCTGCTCCAAACCATCCTTTGTATTATTAGCACTGCTCCCTTGAATCTCTGACCTTGGGATTAATCCTTCCAGATTCGTGAGTGAATGAATGAGAATCTAACTCACCATACCTAGGCAACTGTAGAACACACACCATGCTTCACATCCCATCTGACAGTCCACATAGGTCACCTTGTCATCTATTCTGGTACTATACATTAACCTGTCTCCCTTTTTGCCCCTCAAATCAGGCACAGTATTCCAATCAATGCTATATTTGTTCTGAAAAAGGAATGCCACTTGATTGCCTTATGGAAAAATTTGCCATACTTGCATGTCTTCCTAGATCAAAACTCTTTTCCTTGGCCCTCACTTGATTGTATTAGAATCAAGTAAGTTCCTTGAGGACTTATCTTTGGGAGATCACCACAGTTTAGCATAATCAGTAGACCATAATATGAGTGTAACAAATGCTTTTTCAGTCATTCTTTCATTCATTGTCTTTTCCTAAACCATAACTGTAGAAAACATTTAAGTTTCATTATAAAATGATCAATGGTTTCCCATTATTTAAGGAATTTACTAGAAATTTTTTAGCCAGATATCCTTGACCGTCTACAGTCAGATTTCAGATGACTTTTCAGGCTTTATTCTGTATCACCCTCTATTAGATGACTTACTCTCCTATAAAGTCAGCTTTTTAGCTTTTTCACTGTTCCTTGATTGTCATATATTTTGTATATTCATGATTTTTCATACTGTTTCTATGCTGGAAATTGCTCACATCTCTGCCAATTTAAATTCTGCTCATCCTTATTAACTCAAATGATAACTCACTCATGAAACCATGCCTCATTTTCCCAGTTTGAAGAGAATCCCCTCTTTTATAAACTCTCAATTTATTCTTTACAAGAACTTTCACAATATTTTAATTTTACTTCTCCGCCTATACATCTCATTTCCACCTATTTTACTGTCAGTTTCTTGCAGGGAGAGACTGGGTATTATTCACCTTTATATCCCCCTCAGCACCTTGCACAATATTTTGTACATAGTAAGCCTTTATGAGTAGTTGTTTGTTGAAAGAAAATAGAAATGAATCAATTAGAAATCAACACTATTTTACAGAAGCTGTCCCTTCTAACTCCAATACCTCCTTAAATTCTTATTTATACAGGTATCCCTCAGTTTACTACATCTTGCTCCAGAAGTAGCCCTGTCTCCAACTCTGCCCCATAATTTACACCAACATTTCTATGGGTGTGGAATTTCAATAAAGTGGATTATTCCTATGATTTCGCATATTCTACTCCCTTTACCATGGCAGACTACATCTCACATTACGGGGACCTTCTAAGTTTCTAGTGTCGCACACACATTCTCCTTTTGTTATCCATTATGTTCACTACATGATCAGCCCATGTCTTTTTCTAGTTATGCTTTGTTTCCATATCTTTTATATCACTTTTTGCATCCAGTTTTTTGTCAACAATTTATAACAGCTCATGTATGCCCACCATCCTTTGGGTGACTCTTAATTCTCATTCCTTAGAGATTGTGGTATCCTGTGATCCACAGCCATGTAGCATCTTTGAAAGAATATTGATGTTAAAAAGATGGCCTTCAGGAATGTGAAATCATTTAAACTCTTGCACACTTTGCCAAATTAATGTAGCCTGTTTTCTTCCTCCAAGTCAGTTTTTGGCTGAATTTATTCATTGTCCATTGTAGTGTCTGTCCAAGATATATAGACTGCTGGACCAAATTCACAAGATGTCCATCAAAATGTATCAAATAATCTTGACCATTGGCCAGTCTTCATCCTCTTAGTGGATTGTAGCATGACTCCAAGGGTCATGAGATAATGAGTAAATTCAATTCAAAGGAATGAGATAATGTGTAAAGAGGGTTGTGTAGTTGTGTTGGAGAAAAGCCTTATGATTGACTATTAGGAAGGGGAGGGGGGGGTAAGATGCATCTCATTCCTTTGAATTGAGTTAAGTTGAACACTATCAAGCATTTGAGAGTCCAGGCAATATTCCAGCATTTGATGCTATCAGCATAATGTCATTTATAATAAGAAATTTCTAGAAGATCTCTCACCATCTATCAGGAATTCTTCTTTATTTCAGCTCTATCCTAAACACGTATGACAATGATTAACAGGTCTCAAGATGATAGATATAGAGCTAAAAGCTATCTTGGAGGCTACTGTGTTTAATCCTCTTCAAACAATTCCAGAGAGGTTAAAAGATTGGCCCAAGGTCATGGAGGGAGCAAACTTCAGAGGTGAATTTGAGTTCCTCTCACATCAGAAGCAGTACTCTTTCTACTGTAATATATTTCTCTGTTTTATGTCTTGCTGGATTTTAATAATCATAAAGCCTTTGAACAAAGTTAACTCAGTTATATCTTTGAAGGGATTTCATAAGATTTTAATATTTGTAGGGGAAAACTAAGACAGCATTTTGCACTACCAAGTCAAATCCTTTTTTTAAAATAACCAACAAATAATAAGCACTGTGAGATCTTGTAGTATTAGTGTTTTTGGCCAATCCTGTCACTCTAAAGAGGTCTGGAGTAGATTATTATTTGTGAGAGCTTACCTCATATTTTCATGGAGGATGTTCTCAGTAGAGGTACAGATTATTCTCATAAAGATTTTGTAGAGGGGAGACAATGAATTTCAGTTAGTAATTACTGGTATTTTCTTGATCGCCCCTATTTAGAAGGAATAGTGTCTGTGACTTTCCATCCTTGACCAATCATTTGGCATCTTCTCTTTTAGATAGAATGGGAATGGATATTCCAATGGATTCAAAAGCATGGTGCCTCTAGCACAGACTTCCTTAGAATGTATGTAATCTGATCTGTCTTCTTTAGAGTATTGTGTTACGCATTGCTTATAGAAAGACATTTTACACATGCTCACTCCTCAGGTAGCTAAGAAAGCTACAGTAGGAGAATTGTAAAAGATCCTAGGTACTGGGCACTTAGGTAGTACAGTGGATAGAGCATTGACTCTGGAGTCTGGAGGAGCCAAGTTCATATCCAGTCTCAGACACTTGACACTTACTAGCTTTGTTACCTGGGGCAAGTCATTTAACCCCAATTGCCTCACCCCCCCCCCCAAAAACTAACTAAATAAAGATAATTAAATAAATAAATAAAATTAAATAAATTTAGATACTAAACATGTATCTAAAGAGCACATCATCAATTTTAGTACAGGCATATCTTGGAGATATTGACGGTTTGGTTTCTGACCACCACAATAAAGTGACTATTCCAATAAAGCAAATCACATGACTTTTTTTTGGTTTCCCAGAGCACGTAAAAGTTATGTTTATACTATACTGCAGTCTATTAAGTGGGCAGTGGCATTATGTCTAAAAAAACCCACCAATACACTACCTTAACCAAAAAATATTTTATTGCTAAAAAATGCTAACCATCATGTAACCTTCAATGAATTATAATCTTTCTTGCTGGTGGAGAGTCTTGCTCGATGTTGATGACTGCTGCCTGATGAGGGTGATGATTACTAAAGGTTATGGCTGGAAATTTTAAAAGAGATCACTATTGAGATTAATTTTTATACAGAAATATTTATTTCAGAAGGAACGATTACAAATATATAACAAAATGAAGTATGCATTATGTAAGTAGTAGTCCTGTTCATAATGAAACAACATCATATTTGAATGCTTTACTTAGCTATTTCTGGAACAAAAAGGAAAATAAAGAGATTTGCTTAAAAAATTAAGTGGACCACTAGATTTAGCTCAATCTTAAAAATTTAATTAATTAATGATATAATTCTTTTAGTTCTTTTTTTTTGCAATTTCCTTCCTTCCTTCCTTCCTTCCTTCCTTCCTTCCTTCCTTCCTTCCTTCCTTCCTTCCTTCCTTCCTTCCTTCCTTCCTTCCTTCCTTCCTTCCTTCACTGTCTTATTGGTTGCTATATTTTTCCAATCCCTGGAAATAGGGAAATTAGATATCTCTTAAACTTCTAGGCTAGAGATCTAATCAAATATTTTCCCCCATATACATTACACTAGGGCTCAAAATTGTTTGTTTTGTTTGTTATTCTTGCACTGCCAGATTCCTCTGACAATTTTACTCTAGAACTTAGATAGATTGTTATTTTCCTTCCTTCCTTCCTTCCTTCCTTCCTTCCTTCCTTCCTTCCTTCCTTCCTTCCTTCCTTCCTTCCTTCCTTCTCTCCCTCCATATCTCCTTCCCTTTCTTCATTCCTCCCTCCCTTCATCTCTCTCTTCTTATTTTTCAGACACAATGTCCAAATTCAATTGCAAATTGGCACTTTTTTACCTTGATCTTAGACCAGAGGTTCGGGAATTCCTCAGAAACAAAGCCTTTTCCCATATTTGGTCCTCATTCAGTTTTTACAAACATCCTGACCGGGCCTTTGGTGGTCACCATTTGTGTCAGATTCTCATCTTGAAACTAGTTATGTATCTCTGTCCCTACATTACACTCACTTATTCTCCAGTGTTTAACTCCCTAGAGGAAGTCCTCAGATTACCTCTCTTGATTACCAGAAAAATCTTAGGTATCTTTTTGGTGACTAAGGGCATTAGGTCTTCATACTTGGGCCTATCAACATAGCTAAGTAGCTCTGTTTATCTTGAACTATTCCAATATGATCTCTGCACTTTCTTATTCTAGTCTCCATCATGGAGTACTTCAGACCTCCATCAAAACAATATAAAGCTTTTATATCCTGACTTCTTGACACAGAAGAATATATCATCTATTCCTAATGGTGTTGCTATAGATCTAAGTACTATACTTTTCATAATACTATTTCACCTAAAATAGGGTTTTGATTGTGTATTATACCTGGGTTATACCATTCAGTACTCATTGATGGTGTTTCCTCAATTTTAGAACATTGTTCCCTGTCCCAGTTCTATTAGCACTACTGAGATTAAGTTGGCACAGAAATATTTACTTCAGAAGGAATAATCACAAATATACAAACTTGTCCCAACATATGGAAGGCACAATCTCCCTCCACTCTTCTACCACCTCAGTCTCTGGAGGGCGGGGAAAGGATCAGTAGGTTCATGGCTTAGTTTAGTTCCTATAAAGCATAGTCCGAGTTTCAATCCCAAACCTCCCTCAGGCTCGAGTTCCAGACACCCTGACTTCTTGGGGTTTCCCTGATGATGTGGATGAATGGCTGCACCATCCTGTCCTCTAGGCAATGTCTCAAGCACTTGAAACTGAGAAGGATAAACAACAGAAAAAAGAGACAAACACCCTCAGATTCATTTCTTGGAACTTGAATAAAAGGGAAGGAATAAGGGAAAGAAAGCCCTTCCCTTGGGTGAGCTGGGATCCTCACCCTCTGGATGCAGCAGGTAAGAGTGGCTTAAAAGAGTACAGAAGACAAAAAGATCAGTCAAAAAAGAGAGCTCAGCTGAAAAAGAGACAGCAGCCAAAAAAATGTCATTGGCTCATTCTCAATAGTTTGAAAGATTCAGGCAGCCGGTCAAAGGAGGCCTTTTCTTCTTTGCATATCCATGTGATAACCAAACTGGACATGCCCAGATTAGCTCAGGTTACACAGGAATCAATTAATAATTTTAAATGTGTTTTCTTTCTACAATCCATTTCAGTCTCTTGACTTTATCCAAGTCAACGTTGTCATCATTCAACCCACAAAAGCTGATGCTACTTTTGCTCATGCCATTTCATTTCTTCCACTTAAGAAAATATGATCTTTCATCTCCACTAATCTATGCTCATTATTTTCCTTTAAGAACTCACCCCTTCAAAGTTTTGCTAAAGCTGCTGTACTGTTGCTTTAGGTCCTCAAGGCTTTTGTATCTAGTCTAATTTATACCATACTCATTTTGTGAATTTTATCAATATGTGGAAACTGGTCTGTTTGAAGGGAGAAAGTTCATTTGAACATGGGCCAGTCAGTTCTGCCCAAACATGGAGAAGGCTATGGTAATTTAAAATCAGTTTAAATGCTACTACTTTTGGAAGAAGGATTTGATAATCTAAATCTGAAATTATCTATGAGAATCCCAATGAATAAAACCTATTAGAAAATGTTTTAAAACACTAAACCTTTAATATTTTAGTTTTGTGTTAAACAGATATAAAAGGTTATCTCAATATAACCCTTGAGAAGGGTTTTGTTTATGTCCCTTACCAGAGGCCAGAGCCAACAACTCTAAATGTTTTGAATAATACTAAATATTTCTCTGCATTTGGCTGGAATGAATTCACCTATGTACAAAGACCACTTGTAAATGATCTAGTTTCCTTCAAAGAGCTATAATATTTTCAGTGCTCTATAATCCTTCTCATAATTTGTGAGGGCACATGTTTTCTGTGCCATTAAATCATACCTTACTAACCCTGAGATATTAGATCCAATATGCTCCAGGGAGTGAATTTGACTTTTCATATGTGAAAGCTGGAGATCAGGCTGCACTTAACCAAAGGAGGTAAGTCTACAAGAGGCAGGAAACTGTCTCCTTGCAGCATTCTGAAGAGGGAGGGTTATCTTCCTACTAGAGGTCAAGAGAAATCTTGTGGGAACTTGTGAAGTAATCTCAGTGAGCCCTAATTGAAAGTATTGTCAAAAGATGGGTGGAGCCCTGAGTTTTAAGTGTCAACACCAGATGTTAGTAGCTTAAGTGGTGTTCCGTGATGTTGAAGATGGGGTGGGGTGGGGGCCTGAGGAATATTATCTTGCCTGGGGCTCAAGAAAGCCTTAAGCTTCATCCTACCCTAAACACTACTCACTACTGACCCTTTGGGCTAATACAATATTAGACAGGACTGACATTTCTGAAGCACAGGTGGCTGTGATGTAAGGCTTTAGCTGAGTGAACATATAATGGAATTTAAGGGTGGAGGGACATAAAGCTTACCAAAAATGAATGGTGGAAATAAAGGATGCCATTCCCTAGGGCTTGGGAGGGAAAAGAAGAACCATATACCCTACTCCCCCAAAAAGGGTGGGGGAGGGAGAGACTCTTAATGTGTTTCTTTCTTTCTTTCTTTGTTTTTTTTGTTATCACATATTGAGAACACTAGAATTTTAACTAAGACAAATTAATTAGGATTGGTTTCATCTCCAAATTCTATTACTAGAACAGAATTGAATTGACCTCAGCTTAATATTTACTTTGCTTTCCTTTCCACCAAGACAGCTAGGAGGGTCAGTCTTCCTTTTTTTACCCCCAAATATGTAGAGAAATGTCAGGGTGGTAGAGACCAAAATGAGAGAGATGGTCATATTTTAAACAAGCAACTTCCTTTGAAATGAAAATAAAAGGGAAGATGCATTACTTGAAAGAGTTTCCTTAGTACATAAATGGTAATTTCCTCAAAAGAATTGGCATCATTGCCTTTCATTTATCTTTAATAAAAAGGAAGAGGCAGAATGACAAAACCATAATTGCCATCCCACCCCTAACAAAGGCCAAACTTCCTCCCTGCATTTTGGAGAGCAGTCACTTTGCTGAGAATTGTAACAGCATTTACAGGTCTTACGCAGTCCCCAGCAGAGAGTGAACAAATGCTTCTCTGACAGAACGTGATCCTTGAGGTGAGGTGAAATACATTTAATAATCCACCATACCTAAGCTACCAGGTAGTACTTGAAAGATGTAATTTAGGTAATGGGAACGGGACTTTCTGGGCCATTTATTGTAACTCATATGATTATAATTTACTTATCCTGATTCCTCTAGGATGTCAATCAACAATCATTTTTTGAAGTACTTATTAGATGCCGGGAAATGTGTTAAGTACTGAGGAAAGAAAAGCAAAAATATTGTCCTTCCTTCAAAGAATCTACTTGCTGATGGAGGAGATAATATACAAATAACTATCTATGTATAAGATTTGTACAAAATATATGGAAGATGACCCCTCTGGCAAGGCATAATTCCAAGGCAGGAAAAGGTCTCCTGAAGAAGATAGGATTTGAGCTGAATCTTGTAGGGAGTCAGGGAAGCTAAGAAATAGAGGTGAAAAGAGAGGACATCCCAGGCAATGTACTGACTTGGAGTCAGGGGATGGAGTGTCATATACCAGAAACAGCAAATAGACCAGGATAGCTGGATTGTAGTCTAGATGAAGGGGGTCAAGTGTAAGAAGACAGGAATGGTAGAAGAGACCAAGTTGTTTAAAGACTATCACTGATCCTGGAGATAATAGGGAAACCCTGGAGTTTATTTAATAGGAACGTGGTCAGACTTGTGCTTCTGGAAAAGCATTTTGACATCTGAGTGGGTAGATTGGAGTGTGAAGAGTTCTGATGAAGCCCATATATTATTGGTGACTTAATGGTTGTGGAATTAGGGCGTATTATAATTTTTTTTTTTTTACTTATTTGTTTTTAACCATTGTTTCATACAATGAAAAAAAGAAGCTAGTATTTTAGGAAACACATAGGCTATGTTCATATTGGAATGAGAAGCAGAACCTAGAACCAGGATACATGTTTCGTTTGAGGTCTTGGCATTGAGAACGTTCAATGGGAATTAGGCTTTCCATTGTCTACTCTTCCAGGAACACTTTTCCTTGGTTGCCTGGAGATGGCCATAATGAAAACCAACAGAAGGAAGGAAAGTATCTTATTAAGTAGAAATACTTTAAGCCATAACTTAACTGAGTCCATGTGCCCAGTATATGTATATTCCTAGTTTTAAGTAATTTCTTCTACAGAAATTTGAAACGTCAGACTTTATAAGACAAAAAGCCTTTCTACAAAGTCAGACATTCAGGTTGAAATGCAACTTGTGTTAAATGGTGAAGTGTATTGATAAATTCTGATTTCAGAGTTTAGCTTTATTTTTATATTTATCTACCAATGTGAGTATTATATGTAATGTTTCAGTTCAAAATCCATCCAGGTCTTTTCATCCTCTGGGACTTTTGTCAATGTTGTTGTTGTTGTTCAGTTGTATCTGATTTTTTGTGACCCCATTTGGGGGTTGTTGGCAACAATACTAGAATGGTTTGCCATGTCCTTCTCCAGCTCATTTTACAGATGAGAAAACTGAGGCACACAGGATTAAGTGACTTGCCCAGGCTCACACTGCTAGTAAATGTCTGAATCTAGATTAGAACTCAGGTCTTCCTGACTCCAGACCTAGTACTACATGCTCTATGCCAGCTAACTACCCTAACTTTCATCAATATCCTCACATAAATCTTTAAAAAGGGTCTATTCAACAGTCAGGAAATGCTAGGATCATAGATTTAGAGTTGGAAGGAACCTCTGAGTTCATCAAGTCCAACCCTTCATTTCACATAGAAGGAAACTGAGGCTTAGAGAGGTTAAGAGATTTGCCCATGGTCATACAGTGACTAGGGTCTGACAGAATTTTAATCCACATTCTCCTGATTTGCAGCTCATCATAATATTTAGTACATCACTCTACTTTTAATATTTTGACATCAGTTTAATGCCTTTGAATGGTTTATTGATTCAATAAAGTCATTCTCATCCCATAAATATATAAGAATTAGAGTATTTTGTTAGTTATTTTAGGTAAGGTAGATTGACTGGTAGGTTGACTCAATCAAGCCTTATTAATGGTTAAAAAACCATTGATTCTGTAGAACCAAATGCCACCTTAAAGACTCTTTCAACTAGTTATTTACGTTGTGTTTGAGATATACACACATACATATGTATATGTATATGTATCATGTATGTATGTATATGTCTATATGTATATATATGTATGGATGTCTCTGTGTATATATACACATATTTGTATGTATGTGTATATATATTTGTGTGTGTGTGTGTATATATACATATGTGTGTGTGTGTGTGTGTGTGTGTGTGTGTGTGTGTGTATTAGGCTAGGTCTCCAAAGATGTGGGTAAAAGGGTCTCCAGTTCTTTGCAAACATTCAAGGTAACAATATAACTTGGGCATAGGACAATTTTTATTTCAACGCACAGAAAATATAGAAAACACAAAGGACTCACATTAGGCCATAAATAATTGATACAGTTATCCCTCATTGAGACCCATATTCCCTCCACCCCAAATCCAGGTGACCTCTATAGTCTTCCTTACTCTGTGGCTTAGACCCACTGAAAAGAGAAATTTACTTCATATAGTTAGGGAGATAATTTCCTCACATTCCAGTGAATCATTTTTATTACCTATCATTATTATTTACCTATTATTATTATTATTATTATATTATATATATAATATATATTATATTATTACCTATTATTTACCTATTATTATTTATTACCTATTATTATTTTTATTACCTATTATTATTATTATTACCTTTATTATTATAATCTGCAGCTTTATGAAAGTATTCTATAATTTTTCCCTGAAAGTTATTAGGAAAGTGAGCATATTCCCACTGAATATGCACTATCTTTATAACTCAAGTAGGAGAAGGAAAATTCCAGGTATTTTGCTTCCATACATCTTTGCTACCAGATTCATGGCCATATACATGGCCCTCTTCTTCATGAGAAGCTCAATCTAGTTAGGAATTCTTTCTTCTCTCTCTAGAATATTAGACCCAAAATTTCTCAATAAAATTAGCATTGTCAGAAAATTTTTCTTTTACCCAGTAAGTTGGGTTTCAGGACTTTTTATCCTTTGACCATATATTTCATTTCCCAATCATTGCCATTTTTCAAGCTGAGAAGTTATATCTATGCCAAGCCATGACAGAGCCAGGAATTCAGGTTACAAGAATAGTTCTTAGGCTATATGATTGAAATGTCCTGCCAATGCTTATTCCCATCAACTGTTAAGCTACTTGGGTGAGAGCATACGCAACTACAACTTATCTGTACCCCAACACTTTTCATTATTGACTCCTAATAGAGGGTTTCTGTATGCATTCATAACCTATTCTTCCCATAGGACTCAGTTCTACCCTTAGTTCTACTTCTTTCTGGTTTACTCATCATCTCTCTAAAAGGGGAGAAGGCCCAGTACTGTCATTTCATAGGCCCAGCACAAATGGATGTCTTCAATTGACAGTAGTTGATTCTAAACCAACCAAACCATCATCATCAATGATAGCAATGAGATTATTAAAAAGCATATTCTCATATCATTCATAGCATATGCAATCAAATTCCCAAGCAGAGGATCACCCTCCTGTTATTTTATACTTTTTCTAGGAACTCCATTGATGAACCAACATATTTAAAGCAGTTTATCTGTCCTGACTTAATCCTTCCTAAGACTTCTCAATTCAGGCCTATTGTACCATCATTCACCCAGGTTTCCATGTTTAGACTGTTAAGGTTCTCTTGGCTTCTCCCCTTTCCCTCAGCTCTCTTATCTAATTAGTTAACAAGTTCTATTCCTTCCATCCCCATAGCACCTCTGTTCTCTGTTCTAGCTTCCACCACAGGTCAGTTGTTTTTCCAATGAGGTATTTTACATTTTCTTCTATGCTTTCATTCTTTAGAATTTGATTAATTCTTGATGTCTCCTAGAGTCATTAGCTTCCACTCCACTGATTTGCAACTTTTAAGGAGCTGTTTTCCTCAGTTAGCTTTTGTGCTTCGTTTTGCATTTGGCCAATTGTACTTTTCAAGGAGTTGTTTTCTTCTGCAAGTTATTGTATCTTCTTTCCTCTTTGGCCAATTCTACATTTTAAGAAATTGTTTTCTTTTTCTAAGTCATTGACTCTTTTTTAATAATTCCCTTGCATCTGTTCTTTATTTCCCCAAGTGTTCTTTCACTTTTCTTATATGATTTTCAAGCTCCATTTTGGGCTCTTCTATGAGTTCTGTCTGGGGTTGAGACCACTTTCTGTTTTCCTTTGGGGTTTTGCCCATAGGTGTTTTGATATTTTGGTCCTTTTCTGAGTTTGTGTCTTGGTCTTTCTTGTCACCATAATAACTTTCTATGCTCTGATTCTTTTTTTTGCAGATTTTTGCTCATCTTTTCTTGCCTTTTTCCTTTCTTTTAAATTTAAGCTCTGCTCCAAGGGTTGAGGGGGCACTGTCTCATGCTTCTTGTGCCAGGGATGGCAGACCTTAGATGTCTACTTGGCACTACACTGATGTTACCCTGAGGTCCATGGAGAACCCTAGTGTCTGGTGGTTTGCTGAGAGGGTAGGGTGAGAGGTGGAGGTCTAGGGTTCTGGAAACTTATATGGTCATGAACTGGTGTCCTAGTGCTGGTGTCTGGTGTGTGCTGAGGTCAGTGAGTGTTTCTGCATTTCTCTGGAGCTACACTGAAGCTTGTGGAGGTCTGGCGGCTGTAGACTGCTTGTTTGCCCAGGAATATGGCAGCCATAGGATATGAGGCTAACCGTTTGCCTGGGGCTATGCTGAAGAACACAGAGGGGTCCTGCTGTTAGTATTTGCCTGCTTTTCTGCACTGGGACTCAGGATACCTCACTGGTTTGCTGAGGTGGAGCTTGCTGCTGGCTTACTAGGACACTTCCTGTCCTGGACTATGGTCCTCTTTTATTGGAGTGAGAGAGACCTTTCCCACTGATCTTCCGACTTTCTTGGCCTAACATATGGTTTCACCCTTTTTTGCTGGTTGTGCTATTCCAGGATTTGTTTTGAGGTTCTGTTTTATGGCTATTTGGAGGTGAATATGGAAGAGTTATGGCAGTTTACTGCTTACTCTACCATCTTGGCTCCCAGAAGTCCCCAGAATGTTTTTAAATAAGGGAATAACCATATAATGGCTGTGCATTTTGAAAGGGCTATGTATTAGGAACAGCATGCTGGTTATAATATAGTTTCTAGAAGGAAGAAATAAGAGGCAGGGACACCAATTGGAAAATATATTTTCCATTAATACCAGAAAGATGTAATGAGGGCCTGAAGTAGGGTGGGAAGATGGAAAAGAAGGAAAGGATTTCAATGAGGTTTTTAATGAATGCTTTTCAATTAAGTCATTAATTCACTTATACAGAGGTCCTCTTGTATTTCATGAACTAAACTGTTGCCTGTATTTCCATCTAAAATAAACAATTCAGCTTAGATGATATACAACCCAAACAGTGTCCCTTTCCAAATTGGAAAGTTGGTCTAGTCCTGCAGCTGCATCCTTGCAACTATACCGTACCAGAGGACAACCTGACCACCTATCACATCAACCACAGAAAGTCAAGACACACCCATTGTCCCACATTTGCCAAATTAAAAAAAAAATGTATAGCAACAAGCTCAAAGAAGGCCAAACCCAAATGGAAATGAGAGGGCACTCCCAAGTGGGTGTGACCAAGTTGGTCACACTGGAAAAAGAATAGTCTCCAGGATAGGGTTTTCTGACAACTAAAGCAGTGATTGAATCCACCAGCCATGCACAAAAGGAAAAGTTATTTCTAACTGTGAAGACAATGGATGTTTTCCAAGTAACAAAACCAAGGAAGCTAAGAAGCTAAAAAGTTTCCTGTTTCTTATCTGAAGAACTCAAATTCCTCTGAGTAAATCAGGTCATAAAGAGCTAGTCTCAGACCCACAGACTTTCACAATTGAATCTGTCTCATAGAAAAATCTAGTTATGACCAATCTGTATATCTTAGAAGGGTTCCTAGCACAGTGGATATGTATTATAACATCTAGGACTCTTCCCAGTTAGGAATTGGTTCATCTTTTTCCAGCCTAGCCCCTAGATCTAAAATATCACCACACAACATTTACAATGAAAAATCTCCTAAAATGCAGGTTTGATCTGTAATGTCCTCCCTCACTTAATAAACTTCCAATGGCCTATTACTCTCATATGAAATAAAAACTCCATTCTTTGTCGTCTTCTCAACATGATGTCTCCTTATCTTTCTAGTCTTTTGAAATGTTACTTGGCTTACTTGCTGTTTCTCACAAGTGATTTCCCATTTCTATGCCTTTCCCATTAGCTTTTCCTGATTCCTGTAATGCTCTCTCTATTCTAATTTCATACTCACAGAATCTCTGGCTTACTTTGAAATAACCCAACCACCCCTTCTTCCCAGTGGTGGTCGCTTCCCAGTCTTCCCAACAGCTATTGCCTTTTTCACTGAGGTTGCCTTCCATCTACTCTGTATTGATTTTGTGTGTACCAATTCATATACGTGTTGTCTCCCTCATTAAAATGTAGTGCTTTTGAGGGCAGAGACTATAGTTATTTTTCAATATTTTAGCATAGTGTCTGACATAAGCTTAATAAATGTTTTTTGTTTCATTAAATATTAATTGGAAAAACTTGATGCTCTTTCCTTACTGAAAACAGGAAATTCTTAAAGAAGGAATGATTGGATAATTTGGTTCTATCTGTAAACCATCTTATTCATTTTCAGTCCTCCAGAATGAAATGGTAGTGATGATAAACCACCTTCAATGTACCCCTGCATCTAAACTAGACTTACCTTGATCTTTCTTAATAAACCATATATATATTCCCTGATTTTGAGGGACTGTGACTTCAGCTTCCATGTCATAGGAATCATATCTTACATTCCTAAAGGAGAATAGGGGGGTGGGTGGGAGAAGTTTACCATCACTCCCATTTCATCCTGCAAGATTAAGTGTTTGGGATGGTCTCCAGCTGGAGGTGAATTATTCAATTATCCCCATCACAAAATCCCATTGCTGCTAGACAGATGGAGAAGAGAGAGAGAGAGAGAGAGAGAGAGCAGTTGTGAGCATAGCTACAAAAGTAAGATAAACTCAATGCTTACTCCTTCTAATTATACATTACCCAAGACATGTCAAGTAATATAGGGCATTACAAAAATAACGCCATTATTGCTCTCTAGGCATAAAGTCCAAGAAAACATAACAAGCGCCACCAACAAACTCTCTCTGTCTCTCTGTCTCTGTCTCTGTCTCTCTCTCACTACACACACATACACACATACGTATACACATATATGGACAAATGTATTCATGAAATTGCTTTAACATTTGCAAAGCACGTCCCATATATTAGTCCTGCTGAGTCTTGATAGCTGCTATAGGTGGATTTATTTTCATTTTACAGTTATGGAAACTCAGGCCCCAAGAGGTTCAGTAACTCTAAATTCAGGAATCTATCTCATACATAACACTGCCTGCCAAGGAAGGATCTTATCTCATACAGATAAAAATATATCCAAGAGTAGGAAGATATAGCCAACTATGAAGATTTGGGTGTATGTATTGACACAATTGCACAATACCTGTTAGAGAAAAATAAAAGCTGGTTCTCCATGGATTGAGTGCAGAGAATTCAAGTGTATCTTATTGAATTCAAAATTACTAATCCATTTGTGATATCTTTCAGATAACTTCTCTGATTCCATCAACTGAACTACAGTTCTTTTAGCCCTAATCTTAAAATTATCTTTGATTTATCCTTCATCCTTTGTATCCAGTTTGTCACATTCTATCAATTCTTCTTTTAAAATATCTCTCATATCCTTTCTCTCCATTTATAGCCTAATGCTCTGCTAAGACTTTTGTCACCTCCTGTGGTGTGTGGATTACTCCAAAGATCAGCTAATCTCAGTTACTTCAGTCTTTCAGTTTTCCAATAAAGATTACATAGCTCTAGGAGGTATATTTTCTTTGACTATTATTTTCATTATGTCACTCCTCAAAAGGCTGATCCTTTGCTTTTATTGTCCTCATGATTGAGGAAACTCTCTCTACCAATGAAAGGCAATACCTTCTTGGCAATTTTTGTCTTAGAGAATTACCTAGAGAACCAAGAACTTAAATCACTTGCCCAGAGCCACACACATTTGTTGCACGTGTTGGAAGCAGGAGTTGAACCCAGGTTCTCCTGACTTTGATTGGCTCTCCACTCCTTTGTCACACTGCCTCTCTTATTCATCAACAACCTTCAGCAATTCTGTTTTCTACCAAATCAACTTGCTTTCAAATCCCTTTGTAATTTATGCAACCTTATGTTGCATAGCTAGCCTTATTTCCTCCTAATCTCTAGCAAAAATCCTTTGCTCTAGTTAGCTCAATAGGAAAGTATTCAGACTTCTTTCTGCCTCCAAACTCCCATTCATATTGTTACTTTATCTTTAATTCTCTCCCCTCTATTGTGCCCATCCATATTTTACTCATCATTCAAGGCCTGACTTAACTCTTATTTCTTCCAAGAAAGTGGTCTTTCTTGACTCCTACAATCCTTATTGTGAAAAAAATTCCAGATTTGGAGCTAGAAAATTTGGGTTCAAGTCTTGACTCTGCCTTTATGTAAGTTTATGTGCAGGACTGGGCATATTGTAGCCACACTGAGCTTCAATTTTCTCATCCCTAAAACCTTAATGACAAAGCTTATACTAGAATCTCAGAACTGGAAGCAACCTTAGATTATAACTTTGTCTAGTTCAACTCATACCTGAAAAGAAATACCATCTACAACAAAACAGACAACTAGTTATCCAACCCAAGCTTCAAGATCTCCATTAATGGGGAACAAGCTCTATCTCAAGACAGCCCATTCTTTTTTTAAACCTCTATAGAATGTGTTTTTTCCTTATTGTAAGGAGAAGCTTGCCACTGTGTATCTTCCACAAATTGCTCCTTGGATCAAAAGAAAAAAGTCTAATCCTTTTTTACAGATGATAGGTCTTCAAATATTTGAAGATTGTTATCATATTTCTCCTCCCTCCCTTCCTCCTCCCTCCCTTCCTCCTTCCTTCCTTCCTTCCTTCCTTCCTTCCTTCCTTCCTTCCTTCCTTCCTTCCTTCCTTCCTTCCTTCCTTTCCTTCCCTTCCTTCTTTCCTGCTTTCCTGCCTTCCTTCCTGCCTTCCTTTCTCTTCCTCACTCTCTTCCTTCTATCCATACTGTCTTTCTTCTTTCTTTCCTTGCTTTCTTTTTAATTGTGGGCATGGTATCTAATATATACTAATAAATGCTTAGTTATCAATAGATCATTGCTTTTCCTTGCTTCCACATTTGATACTTTTGTAACCCAGTTCTTTGGTGAGATTTCTCTGTATTCACAATGATTTGTCTAAACATGTTTCCTATTTCTTCCTCTTAAGAACTACTTTTACTTATACCATCAGAATTTATTTGTAGGAGGAACTTCCCACCACTCCTAGGTTGACTTTTCCTGTTGGATTATAGCCAGTGTGGTCATATTTATCTCTATTTTAGTTATTTCTTTCTTATATGGATATTTTGGTTGGTGAAAGAAAAAAAGATAATGTGTATGGAAAATTGGTACAATGAAAGTGCTAGAAACATAGGCTACTTTAAGTTGTTCATAGTAACAGAAAAAAAAGCCTTTACTTAAGACAAAGATGGCCACAGTACATTGTGATTCAGGAGCTAGTTCGCAAATTATTGTTTTTAAAATTTGGTAGCTTATATCTGGGAAATGCTAAATTGACTAACTAGGGGCAATGAGGCATGTATATGAGGACTGTTGGAGATCATGCTAGATAGGCTGTTTTTGAGTTTCTAGTCCTAAGGTAGAGATGAGTCACTAAACATAAGTAGATCCTGTTTTGACAGAGGGAAGTTAGTCAGAAGACAGATGAAGCTGGAGATAGAAGACACCAAAGCTGACAGAAGACAGAAGGTGAAGAGAGACTGTTTATAGAAGATAGAACACAAAAGGTTAGATTAGCAGCCGCTTCACGTGGAGATAGTTAACTGGAAAAGACATCCTCTTCAACTCCTTTGTTGGGACCTTTGCTGAATGCAAAATGGTATTGCTTTACTGGGAACGGATTAGCTGGAGAAAGACTGCCTTGCCCTTTGTCACATCAATAGCTAGATAGAGGGGAAACCTCTTACAGGTGTCTATGTGCTTTCTGTTGCCCTTTAAGAGCTTAAGAGAAGGGGACAGAAATGGGAAAAGCAAGATTTTGCCCACGTTTTGCTTGAAGTTTTGGTGAATGAAGAAAAGGCATCATTTCTGGGAGGTAGTTGGAGAAAGCAGTATGTTACCATATGAAGATCTAGTTGAGGTGTTCTTTATTGCTCCTTAGCATATGGCTATGGGACCAAACCTGGACAGAAAAAAGGCAAACTCTAGGCTAAGGGCTACTGTTTTAGTGAAAGAGTATAATGCTAATATTGTTTGTCAAGAAGAGCCAAATCATTTCTTAATGCCCTGTCAAGGATGACTATTTGCTAAAAGACCTTGATGAGTTTCAACATTCCTAGAATAGGAATAAAGTCGTTTTGATCAATAGGTGATTCATAATGCAGGTTGTTTCCTAAAGAAACCAAGGACAAAAAGACTTGCACACCAGAGTTTTGGATTACCCCATACATGTGGGCTTCCCTTCTCACATGCCTCTTTGTTTTTATAAGTGTGTGTGCCTATTTCTGCTGTCTGCATCCTTGAAATCTGCTCCTTTAAAATCTATTCATGTCTTTTCTCTCCTCTTTTACAAACTCTAAAACATAATGGGAAATCAAATTTCCTGTCATTTCCACATTTTTTCCCATTCTGGTGAGAATCATATCTAGAATGGTAGTTTTCCTTTTCAGTTTCTCTACATTTTGAAGGATGAAATTACCACTAAGAGAAATCAAGGAATTATGAACTATTCGGCATTGGGAAGACAGAGCACTCCAGCAGCTGTCTGGATAATTGAAGTCTTTATCCCCACTACATCCAAAGCATTGTGCCAGGCTTGTGATCTGTTTTCCAAACTCCTCTTCTTTTTCCCCTTTCTCTCCAGGTGGTCTACAGTATATCTGATGACAATGTTGATTCTGTTTCTGCCTTCATTGGTTCTTACTTAAATTCTATCTCTTGTGCTTAGCTCCTCTGGTTTTTGGATTTCCTCCCATTCATATATTAAAGGTAATATTCAAGGATACTCTGTAATACTGTCCTCCTCCCACCTTATGTATCTCATTTCTTTCAAATAAAGTAAATTCTCCCAGGGTCACATTCCACTCATAGGACTCATCCAAATCTCAGTAATTTCTTCTTATGCATCCAAATTTGGTTTTTGGTTTTCCTAGTTCGTCTTTGTCTTTCCCCTCAATTGTCTTAGAAGCATAAGAAATGTTCTTCTTTTTATGACTATTTTATTAGATTTTGTTTCCTGTAAATTTCTACCCATCTTTACAGCTGAATTTCTAATAATTTTCCAATTCTTGTGAGATTTTTTTTTGGGGGGGGATCTTTTGTCTTTCCTACTCAGTGATTATCTCTAAAGCACATTGTTTCCTTGCTGATTTCTGGAAGTTTATGGATAATTAGGAGTTGAGGCATCTAGCCTAATAAGGAAAGATAGAAACCCTAACATTATGTGTAAGTAGTTTCCAGTATTTCTTAAAACAGTTCTGAGGGCCAAAGCCAAGCATGTATTGAACATCTTCTACTTCTGAGCACCTATTTAAAAATCAATCAGCCACTATCATTTCCATTTTCTAAATACGTAAATGCAAGCCCAGAAAAATTATGAATTGCCCTAGATCATACAACTTCTAAGTGATCATGGGTTTAGAATCAGTTCTTCCTGAGTTTTGGTACATTGGCTTTCCTACTTGACTAAAACAATAATAAAAATATGATGATGATAATAATAACAACACTGTATGCTTGCTGTTTCTAAGCTTTTTGCAAAGACTCAGTGTGGTCAGAGACTCTGACTTTGAACCCAACCATATGGTGAATAGAGGGAAAGAAAGAAGGGTAAATCCTGGTGGGCCCCTTTGCCTGGTTTAGATTGTAAAATTATATTTATTTATTTATTTTTTTTTTTAGAGTCTTCTGTGTATTTATTGTTTAACAGCAGAATGCCCAACACAGATCATCATAACTGCCAAATAGTCAGCTGTGCAAAATAGTATATATAGTGCTTAAGTACAAATGGGAGACATGATTTTTTTAAATAAATACTTAAACACAAATTTATGGTCCTACAAAAGAGCATTTAAACTAGATGGTCTAAGTTGATCTGTCTCCTTGGACCCACAGAAACTGTTATTTTCCCAAAAACCATATAATCAATATACTGAATCATCATCAGTTCCACTGTGTGAATAATGGATCACAATAAATGAGTCCCTTTTTCTAAGAGCTTTTTCTGGTTCCCCTACAAAACATGGTCTGGCCTGGATAAAAAGACAACAGGAATTTCTTGAAGGTCAATGGTCCAAAATGCTAAGTATGGTTAAGTATTCTACATGATCTATATTCACTGGTTCCTTAGTTAGGATGTACTTAGATTACTTTCTTCAATTCATCATACAGGACAAGCACGAAAGCTCCACCCATGCCTCTAAGAACATTGGACCAGGCACCCTTGAAGAAAGCTTTGCCACCCTCATCTTTAGCAATCTTCTTCCAGCAGTCAATTGTCCCAGTGTACATGATATCAGCTCCTTTGCGCCCAGACTGCATCATCATTCGCCGCCTTACTGTATCAAAGGGATAAGAGACCACACCTGCTACAGCAGTCACTGTTTGTGCAATCATCCAGCTTATCACAATATGAGTGTTCTTGGGATCTGGGAGCATACCTTTTGCTGTATCATAGATGCCAAAGTAAGCTGCTCTATAGATAATGATACCCTGCACTGAGACATTGAAACCTTGATACAAGCCACGGATTCCATCAGACTTGGTGATTTTCACAAGGCAGTCTCCCAGGCCTTTGAATTCCCTCTCAGTGCCAGACTTCCCAACATCAGCTGCCAAGCGGGTTCTCGCAAAATCCAAGGGGTAGACAAAGCAGAGAGAAGTGGCTCCAGCTGCACCACCAGAGGCAAGATTGCCAGCAAAATACCTCCAAAACTGTGTGTGCTTGTCCACTCCTCCCAAAAACACCTGCTTATACTTATCCTTAAAGGCAAAGTTAAGGGCCTGGGTGGGGAAGTATCTGAGGACATTTGCTAAGTTACCCCGCCCGAAGGAAAGCACCCCTTGTTCCTTAGGAATTCGGACTATACAATCCACAATGCCTTTGTACTGCTTATCTGCAGCAATTTGTTTACTTGCATGCTGCACCTGCAGTAGCAGCTTGACTCTCTCGATGGGGGCCACCGCCGTCTTGGAGATAGCAGCGGCGATGCCACCGGCCAGGAAGTCCTTGGCAAAGGAGATGGCCTGCTCCGTCATGGTTACCGAGGGGGAAGGTGTCGGAGTTGGAGAAAGAAAGCCGGGTGAGAGAGGGCCGAAGGCTGGGGAAGTCGCTGCCGCCTGCACACAGCCCCTTGCTACAGCTCGGACCGAAAAGGCGTAAAATTATATTTATAAATTATTTAGTTTGTGGTCTCTTGTAATTCCTGCAAATGATTTGGGAATGAGCTTTTATGAGTTATTCAGGGGCATCCTGTGATTTATCTGTTCCAAGAGAGACTCAGTCTTGACTTTAGTTCCTTTTTTCTTCTCCCCCTTCCTAAGGGAATGAACTTGACCATGGAATCCAAGACTAAAGTGTGAAACAAAGCTGAAATGAGCCTACGACTTCTGTTTTGTGCTTCTAAAGGTTCCTAGGTTCCAGTCTTGGAAATCTGTCTGCAATTTTTGTGGACAGCAATTAGGTTACAGAATTGACAAAAGTGGAGCAGTGACTTTTTCTTAAAACATAAAAGACAACAACGCAATCTTCCCCTCTGTCTCCATTATCCCTTCCCAGGGAATGCAAAAGCACTTATAATTTCTTGAATGCTTAACAGCAACAAAAAGTATGGCATAGTCAGTGAGCTTACTTCAGAGTCAAGAAGACCTGGGTTCAATTCCTGCCTCAAATTATCAGAGATCCAGGCAAATCTCTGACTATAAACTGAAGAGTATATGTTAATTTGCATTAGTTGAGGCAGTTCCCTATACCAGGAAAATAACTGATCTGGAAAAGAAAATTGTTATAATAATCAACAGATATTCATTAAGTACCTACTAGGGTCTGGTAATGCAAAGCCAAAGCCAAAATGGCCACTATCCTCAAGAATAGCCTATTATTAATATTATACTTTACAATTTGCAAAATTATTCTTGTAATGATATAATAATTGTACAAAATACACTAATAGTAATACCGATCTAAAAATGCATACTATTATTCCGAGTTTTTAAAATGAAGATAGTTTCAGAGTAGTTATGCAATTTCCTAAGTTCACATACCCAGGACATGACAAAACTAGCACTAAAATCAGTGCCTTCAGCTGCAAGATGGTTCGGATTTAGGTTAGAGGAATAGCAACCTTCTATCAGACACAGGAATTGTGTCACACAAAGGGAAAGTAACTCTTAGAAAATGAGAAATGAAACCGCATTCAAAAGAAGGCCTCCTTTGTCCCTACTGCCCCCCCCACTCAACTACACTTGGCTATTTAAGCTTTAGTGATTAGGGGGAAATACTTCATAGGGAAAGGATGAAGTAAGTTTTCAATAGCTGGGGCACAAAATGCCAAGTATTGGTCACTTGAGGATTATCAAATAATATAATGGTCACGGTGGGAGTCTCTGAAGGAGCTGACTGACAGAGCAGGGAGCCAGGACAGGAGTGATGAGTGAGTTACTGACGGGCAAAAGCTTTATTCATTCCCTCGATTCTCCATGTTTTTCATAAGAATGAAACATTGTTCTGAGGGGTTTTCAAAATAAATAGGCCTTTTACTGAATGAAAGAAGTATATCTCTTGATTAAGAAATATTCTAGACCCACAAACTGTAGCACTAACTTCGGACAATTCTTCCAAATGCATTCGTTCTTCTATGGAGAGTGAGGTTCTGGTCAGATTACTTGAAGTAATTTCATATAACTTTTAACAATATTCTTATGAAGACTACTGAGGTTCTTCCAAGAGCACCCACAGCAGGCAAATGTAATTGGTTCCTAAATTCCCACTAATCTTGTAAAACCAGGATTTTATGAAGAGTTTATAAATCCCCTTGAAAACAGAAAGAATACTTATCACAAACAAGTAGATGACCAAAATTTACATTGACCTACTAAGGAAATGTTTTAGCTGAGCAACAAAAAAAGAAAAGATAAATTTACTAAAATAACCTCTGAACACACAAAGTCTTATCTCTAGTCCAGACATACTCGAAATCTATTGAGCATGTCAAGCACCAAGAAAGCGTTCACATTATGAAATTCTTCATAGTCTTGGCGGATTGCAATGCTACTAGTCTTCTAATACAAACATTCCTGAGACTCTAAGTCATGTCCGTGACAGGTGGACTGGGTACTCCATGTCCCAAGTTGACAAAATCATTTCTCCCAAAGGACATTTAGGTGATACAGTGGATATTGCTGAGTCTCGTGGTAGGAAGGCTTGTGTTCAGATATGGTCTCAGATACTTACTAGCCATGCAGCCTTGAGTATTTAACTCAACTTTGCTTGCTTGCTTCCTTGTAAGGATCAAGTGAAATAATATTTGTAGAGCATGTAAGATAGTGTTGGCATATAGTAGGCTATCTATAAATGTTGTTCCATTTCCCTTCATTCAAAGGAAAAAAATAATAAGAAGGGAAGAATAAAGAGAGGAATACATCAAACCTGAACTCTTCTTCTTTGTGTTGATCAAAGAATCACAGTAGCATTCACAGTCATGCCTTGTACATCGAGTCAAGTTTCCCCATGACAGCATCTGACCTGGTATTGCGTGTTCCCTTTCTAACATGCCCACACACACGTATACACACACAAATACACAAACACATATCTGTGTTGTGACAAATTTCCCATCCCTTTACCATCTTAAGATGTTACCACTGGAAAGGTGAGGCAAAATGTCTTTTATTTATCTCCTTCTGGAGATTAGAATTGAATTTGTTCTTTCTCCTAAAACTTTTGGTGTTCTTAATGTTGGTGTTTACTTTTGAAAGCATGTAGATTGTTCATTAAGGCATAGGACTAGTGCACCAGAGGGAGCCTAATCTACCATCAACATGACTTTCTCTTGAATCTAGTCACATGGCCACAAGTACCCCCTTCCTGAAATTGTTCTATGTTGGTTCAGAGTACAGACCATCAAGGGAGTCTAATTATTCATTCGGGATATAAATAAGGTATTAACTGTTTAATGGCTATACTAGCAGAAGAATTACCAACAACTATTAGGGGGGAAAAAGCGCAAAACAGTTCAATGCGCATATCCTCTAGATGATGACTAAGTATTTTTGATGTTGTGTAGGAAGAAAAACAATTCAATTCGATAAACATTTTTCAATTACCTACTACGTGCCAAATACTGGCAAAATGAAGAAAGGCAAAATCTCTGCCTTCAAGAAGTTTGCATCTTACCAAAAGAGGAAACAATTCCTACACAGATAAGAAAATACAAAGTGCTTGTCAAATTAATAGAAAATTTTCAGTGCATGTCAAATTAATAGAAAATTTTCAGTGGGGAATT
Organism: Notamacropus eugenii; assembly: GCF_028372415.1. Lineage (NCBI taxonomy): Eukaryota > Metazoa > Chordata > Mammalia > Diprotodontia > Macropodidae > Notamacropus > Notamacropus eugenii. The sequence continues at coordinate 13,058,677 of NC_092880.1, forward strand.
GGGGAGAGTGCAGAGTAGGAGCTAGAGAGGCATGGAAATATTCTTGTAGAACTGGAGGTGAAGAGGGAGAACATTCTAGGCAAGGCAGATGGCTTTTGCCAAAGCACAGGAGCAGGAGATGAAATATTGTGTATGAGGAATATCAGTTAGATATATTTTTAGATCTATACAGTTTACATTTGAATGCTAAGTAGGAATTTGTCAGAACTAAGAACCAAGAATGCCTGAGGCTGTCACTAAAGTATGTTTGTAATTCAGTTCAATAAATTGATGAGTTCATTAATGTATATTAGTGATCCCTGTCATCTTTTACATATTATATATAATATATTTCATATATTGTTGACATTTTCTGTCATCAAATGGAAGATCCTTTAGGACAAGGACTGTTTTAGATATCTTTCTATCTCTAGTGCCTAGCATAGTGCTTTGTACAGAAGAGATGACTGTAAATGTCTGCTGAATTAACTTAAATCTTGCCACATACATATGGTATAAATAAAGCTGTGAGTTAAAGGAATCCTCCATGAGTCTTGTTTTATGTCTGCTTTTATGGGGGAAACAAGTTGTGAGAGTTCTCATCTGACTTCTCAGAGAAGTAAATAGAGAATATACAAGGAAAGCCACTCAACAAACTGCTGTGGGGAAAAGGGCTTTCACTGATTGATCAAGGATTAATATTCCCATAATATCATATAAACCACCATTATGATTCTGCTCAAGGACCTTCATTGGCTTACTATTTACTGAAGTCCAAATTCTGTAGTCTGGTATGCAATGACTTTTAAAATCTGTACCCCATTAATCTATTTGGTTTTTTTCTATCCCTGCTTCTGTACACAATTTCTCTATTCTAGAAGAAAAATAGTTTATTTCTAATCCCTGAAAATTCCTTGAATTTTTCCCTCTCCATATTAGGATCCTAACTTAATACTTTATAATTGACCTTGTGACTTAAGCCCTCAGAGTCGGACAGTTATGTTCCTGGGAATTCCGAAGTGTTCACAATCATGTTGGCTTTGACAAAGGTCTTTGGATACCTGCGAGTGATATGTAGTTGTTTAGTCATTTTTCAGTCTTGTCCAACTCTTTGTGACTGTCAGAGTTTGCCATTTCCTTCTTCAGTTCATTTTAGGGTGCAGAAACTGGGGTAAATTGGGTTAAATGACTTGCCCAGGATCACATAGCTAGTAAATGTCTGAGGCCAGATTTGAATTCAGAAAGAAGAGTCTTCCTAACTCCAGGTCTGGCATTCTATCCACTGGACCACCTAACTTCCCACATGTGATATAGCTACACATGAAAATGATAAAGCCCTCTTCTCATTGACCCCCAACTCACCTGAACAACTGCCTATCCAAGTCCTATATTAGCCACTCAGCTGCAACACCTGGACTCTAGTTCCTAAAGAATGGTTTTATTTCCAATAATCACACAACCTGTTGGTTGATCAAATCCACATTTCACTCTAGTGACTAAGTCTAGACAGACACCACCAGTTGTGGTTATTCTTTACTTTTGTTTATGCTATTGCTTCAACTTGGAATATCTAAATTCCTGAAGTTCTGAATTTCACTATCTAGCCATTATAATCTTATCCATCATCAAGAACCAACTCATATGTCACCTTTTCCAGTTTTCCTTATCAACCATCATAATCTCTCTCCTGTGAATTTCCATAGTGATTATAAGCTATACCACTGATATAACACTGATTATATACAGATTCATCTTAGAGTTAATCCTAAACACACATATATATTCATACATATGTATGGATATTATATATATATACACATGCATATATACATATATATATTTTTCTATGCAGTAAATTGTAAGCTTGAAGAGAGCAGAAACTGTACCATGTAAAATTAAATGAATCATCATTTTATGTCTTTGACCCATGATTTCTTACACAGTACGTTGCACCAGATCAATAAATGTTTGCTCATCAAAGACCACCTCCATGGGGAAAGCATGAGGAGAGATAACCATTTCATACAGAGGGGAAGAGTTTACCATGACCTGCAACATCACAATGACACATGTACAAGAAATGAACGTAACAATGACAGCTTGATAGTATCCCCTTTTTCCTATTAGGAGTAAGGTGAAATGTATCTAGACATACCTTTGGGAACTAGCTTGTTTGGAAGGAACTGTTGCCAACATGATAAACAAGCTGTAACTGAAGCTATTGTTTTCTTGATATAAGAACGACCAAGAGTTAGGATGTAATTCCTCATGTTAACCAAAGTATTAAAATGATTGCACTATTCAGTGATAGAATGGAGCATGAATTCTTTATATACTTTCTAATGCTGTATTTAGTCATTGCATGAATGATGCCCCTGGATTACTTCATAAGAAAGTATTAATATGAAAAATTAAATTGTTTTTATAAAAATGGTAGTTAAAATTTTTATCTGACATTTTAAGATTCCAGTGAAGATACTTTTACTGATGACCTATCACAATGACTATCAAAATCATATTAGACCATTTTTAGAATTTTAAAAGACTGTTTGATTAACAAGTAGAATAATGAACCTGTATGCATTTGCTCTCCCTGGCACCATTCTACTCTTGGCCTTCTTTGCTCTTAACTAGACGGTTGTAGCTGCCTCTTACCTGATGTTCTAGCTGATATTTTCCTCAAAAGAACTCACAAGATACATCTTGGCAAAGGATAGCTCTGATTATACTATTTATTTTCTACTAAAAATATTTGATAGTAAATTGATTACAAGAATAAAGTTCCAAATTCCCTAGCCTTACATAAGCTCTTAGAATCTGATCTTTCTCTCTCTTTCCAGAGTTAACCAAACTAGATTACTCATCATTGTTTAAATCTGCCTTAGATTTTTTTGACTCTAAAATTTCGCTTGTATCATTCTTGTCATCTAGAATTCCTTTCTTCAATCCATATTCAATAAGTTAATGACCAAACTGAAGCTATCACCCAAGTTTTCTGATACCAAACTCAGATTTTCCTTTGCCTATGTATCATAGAGTTAGCCTTGTAAATAGACAAAACAAAAAGTCAGCAACTGAGGCAATTTAAGGGGCACTCTGAAGGCTTTGACTTAAAGCAAACAAACTGATAAATGGAATATTACCATAAATTATTTAACAAAAAAAATATTGAGGAGATTCCATGCATGAAGTTCTGTGTTAGGCCCTTCAAAAATGGAAGAAAATAAAAGACCAAGTCCTTGTACTTCTTGAATTGGTGGGAGATGTAAGACAGACAGAAGATTTGGGGAGTGATTAAGGTAAGTACAAGGTGCTTTGTTTAGAGGGACAGAAAATTTTCCAGAGGGTATGGAGGAAGATGATTTGTTGTTGTTGAGTCATTTCAGTCATGTCTGACACTTTGTGAGCCTGTTTCAGGTTTTCTTGGCAAAGATATTGTAGTAGTTCACCATTTCCTTCCCCAGCTCATATTATAGATGAGGAAATAGAGGCGAACAGTGTAAAGTGACTTGCCCAGGGTCACAAAGCTGGTAAATGTCTGAGGCTGGATTGGAACTGGGATCTTCCTGATTCCATTCCTGGAACTCTATCCACTGTACCACCTAGTTGTCCTTCAAGGAGGATGAGCTTAACTTAATAATAAGCAGGATTTCAAATGCATAGAGATTGGCAAGGCTGGAGCACTGTTAGAGATTCAATTAAAACTTGAAGCCCTATTGAAAAACAAATCTTCTTGGGAGGAGTAAAATTTCCATTATTTATCATTTACAATTTAGTGGGGATGAGTATCACTCAGTTCTTCCTCATATTTGGCAGCCCAATAGTTTTGGCTGAAAGGAAGCTTGAAGTGGAGGAAGAATGAGAACACTGATTTTTCTAGTAAAGAGAAGTGGGGCAAGTGCTGAAAGCAACCTTGGCCTGCTCCCAAGTTTTATGCAAGGTGGTCTTGTTCTTAAGTATCTCAACTGAATAGATCTTTGAGGTTTGAAGAAAGAAGTGAGGAAAAATTTTAGTAATGAGTATAGAGCCCAGGAAGAATAAGTTATTTCTGTTGAAGAATAAAACTGACATGCCTCTGCCCCTGGAGTTTTCCACCAAAACACGACCACTGGCTGATTTGTAAACTTAATTTAACTTTTGCCTTTATTGTTCTCAGGTTATGGATTTATCTCAGGGTGGAGTGAGGTAGAGTGGGGAAGAATGTAGTGCCAGAGTGCCTGAATGAGGGTCAGCAGGAATTATCAATAATTGTCTAAGGAATACTCCCACAAAGTTCCTGGCTTTATTATTTGAGAGTTAAAAGACTTTCAGGAAGGGAGGTTTGGTGGATGAATATATACCTCTGGAATTTGGGACTCTTATCTGAAGCATCATCTGTCATACTGATTCTCAACAATGGAAGACCATTCATATTTAAACCTTAAATCAGTGGAGATGACTCAATGAAATTCTCATTTTGTTTTCCTGCCCAAGTTATTGCAATACTTCCCAAATTCCAGTGTTGCCTACCTAATTGTCTGAGTATCAGTGTGTGATCAGAACTTTGTATCCTGTTTGCAGATAGATTGCTTCCTATCCGGACATTACCATCTTAACTGTTTCTTTAAACAGAAGCAGGGATGCAAAAGGTGCCTCTCTGTTCCTCCTGCAGGGTGGTGAAACAGTTAGAATTCCAGATGCTAAAGATCTACATTAACAAAAGGAATTATTAGACCAGAAGGAGAGACCTTACTTATCATGACTTACTGTTTCAGACCATCACATTACATAAACAGAGAAAAGATGATGAGGAAAGACATTCAAAGACAATTTGGTACAGGCAGAATTAGTCATAGGCCAAACTGGATGCCTTCTGGAACTAATTCCAATGCAGCTGTGCCCTACTCCAAAAGAACTATCAAAAATACCTGTTACCCATTCATTTGGAACAACTGCAGGAAATAGTTGCTAAACTTGTCTTGGGCCCCCTCTCTGACTTCCCTAAGGGGTTGTTGCCATCTGCAGTACAGGGAGCCATCCCCAGCTGTGGGGCCTCCCTGGTGTCACCCAGATTGGTTTCTCTTCAGCATCATCTACTTGTGGGATATTATTAAAGATTCATTGGATAAAACTGTTATGGGAATTAGGTTTTATTGATATTTAGATACACGAAGGTAGAATTTGAGGCAAGAGGAACACTTTAAAACATAAAATATCTGAAGTGGTTTCTTCCTGTGTGTACCTCTGGTGACTGATCACAGGGCTGGCTGAATGTTTTCCTTGGATCTGTGTTAGGTACTGACAAGATCAGTGCCTCAGGGTAGATAGGCCTCTTTTATATCCTGTTGTCCTCAGTGGGATGTAATCTCACTATCATAGAAAGAACACCACTCCTATGATTAAGCTAGGACAAACATCGTCCCCTGGCTCCCCAGGATCCCCTTCATACACCACTGTTCCTAGCAATACTCATTAATGCTGTGACAGTCTTTTCCTTTGCTGCTTTCAGGCTCTTCCACTATAGAAGTAGGGTATGAGAAAGAGAGCAGGGGGAATTAGAGGCAGAAGACCTGGGTTTGTGACCTATCCCTACCACTTTCTAACCAGGGTGATTTGGGGCAAGTTGCTTAATCTCTGACACTCAACTTGTCCACTTTTAAAATGGGGATGATAATATTCATACCATTGATATTACAGGATTCCTATTAGTTATATGAGATAATGCATGTAATTTTGTAACTTTTAAGTGTGTTGTTATTGTTATTGTCAATCTTTTCTCCTGTTATTGATGAAATAACAAGGCCTGTTGTACTCTATTGATTACAGGCCCTGTCTTCTTTGATTCTGGTCATCCAGCACAGACTTTACTCAGATCTCAAGGTAAGACAGCATGGACTTACCTTGCTGTTGTTGTAGAGATGCAATAATGATGAGTTGTTTAAATTTTAATTTAATTCAGTCTGAAATCATTGATATCTCAAAGTATTTTTGAAGTCTAATGTTTTGAGAAGCAAGAGGCACTCATAGACTGAAAGCTCAGAGGAATATATATATTTAAAGCTGGAAGGGAACTCAGAAGCCAGCTAGTCTGAACTCATCATTTTATTTAGGAACAGATTGAGACTCAGGGAGGTTATGGCTTGTCTAAAGTCACAGAGATATCACAGTTGGGTTTTGATCACCAACCAGTCCTTCTTCCACTGTCCCACACTATCTCCTCAAGAGTCAGAAGACCAGTTTTGTCACAATGTTACCATGGATAAGTTACTTAATCATTAATAACCTTAGTTCCAAATCAATAAAAAGAAAACCATTCATTTCTACTTCCTATCTATCCCAAAGCATTATTGTGAGAATAACTTGTAAATTGTAAAGTTCTATGTAATTGTAACCTGTTAGTATCAGTCCTCCAGTAAGTCTCGCTGTGGCATGGAGTGGGCTCCCAATTACTACTTGTCAATTTATTGTTTGATTGTGACAGTAAGATGACTCTGGGTTTCCTAAAGGCTATGACAACAGATCATTTTTATAAGATCTTACTAAGTTTAAAAAGTTTCAGGGTTCATGCCCAGAGTTAGACTATATCTATTTTCAAAGAATTCCAGCCTAAAGGGATATGGAAATCTATCTTGCCCTATAATAAAGTGAGGAGAAGGGACATAGGAGGGTGGGGTGACAGAGGGGGAGGCAGACTTGGGGAAGGGGTAATCAGAATGCATGACATCTTGAGGTGGGGGTGAAGGACGAGATGGAAAAATTTGGAGCTCAAAATCCTGTGGAAATAAATGTTGAAGACTAAAATAAATAAATTAATAAAAAAATGTTAAAAAAAAAAAAAAAAGGATCCCAGTTTAACTCAATAAAGAAAGGTTCATTGGTAAGTTGTCCACAGAAACTTTCAAGACCATTCTTGCATCTTCTGAGTAAACTTCCAGGAAGAGTATTGTAGGGAAGCACTTGAAATTGGTCCTTTTTGGAATCTTACATTTTATTTATTTTTTAATTTAATTTAATTTTTACATTTTATGTTATTTATTATTACATTTATTAATTTGTAGTTAATGGCATTTTTAAAATTTTATTTTTAATTTATGAAATAAAACAAGAATTTCCATGACACAGTATAACAAGAAAGCTGATTGCACATAAAACTGAAAATCTATTATGTACAACTTGCTATTTCTTTTAATTATACAACTGTTATCATGTAAATTTCTTTTTTTCTTCCCTTCCCCTCCTCTGCCCTAGTAATGATCACTATTAAACACACACTCAAGCACACACACATATAGGTATAGGTATCTCTATATCTAAATATATATATGATATGCATACATATATACATCTATGTACATACACATGTAATAGTTCTATAAATATGTCTATTTATCTGTTCTTTCTCTGGATGAAGACAATATCTTCATATTTCCTTTATAGCTATTTTCAGATTTTATAATAGTCAAAATAACTTATTTGTTCAAAATCTCTCTTAAAATATCATTGCTATTATTGTATACAATGTTCACTTAGTTCTGCTCATTTCACGCTTCACTATTTTGTGCATTTTTCCATGTTATTCTAGGTTCATTGAGCTCATCATTTCATTTTAAAGATAGTAAAGAATGTTGGGTCTTATATTTCTATGGAAGCTATGTTCTAAGGGTACAGTCAAGATGGTGGAATAAAAGTAGGATTCAAACTGAACTCTCCCATATTCTCCTACAAATAAACAACATGTCATATCAAAGTCTGGAATGGTATAACCTAAAATAGGTTGAAGTGAGACATTTTTTCCAGTATAGGAAGACTTGGGGGATCAGAAGGAAGGTCTTTGACACTGGATTGAGGGCTGGCCAGGGCTACAGCACAAGCATGGGCTACACTAGCTATGAGCCTTGGAAGTGGCTGCTGCCATGGTAGCAGCAATAGTTGTTCAAGAAGTCTCACTGCCCAGAAACAATAAGAATTTAGGACACTTGGTCAGAAAGGGATTACAGGGCACCCCAATGTGGGCACAGGGTAAAGGAGTGAGTTGCATTGCCCTGAAATAGACTGGGAAAATGAGCAAACAATAAAAAAAATAGAACTTGACCATAAAAGGCTATTTTGGTGACAGGGAAACTCAAGACACAAGCTCAGAAGAAGACAATGACATGGAAACATCTACAAGTGAAGGGTCAAAGAAAAAAAAACATACAGATTGGGCACAAACCCAATAAGAATCCCTAGAAAAGCTAAAGAAAGACTTTTAAAAAGAGCAAAACATTATTTTCAAAATCAAAGAGTTAGGAAAACTTGGGAAAAGAAATGAGAGAAATGCCAAAAAATTACAAAAGAATTAATAGCTTAGGCACAAAAATGGTGAAGAAAATAATTCCTTAAAAATAGACCTGACCAAATGGTGAATGAAAGAGGCACAAAAACATCACTGAAGAAAAAAAATCCTTAGAAGTTAGAATTTGTCAAGTGGAAGCTAATGACTCCGTGGGACATCAAGAAGCAATAACACAGAAATAAACACATGCAGAAAAAAAGAAGAAAATGTGAAATATCTCACCAGAAAAAAAATTGATATGGAAAACAGATTGAAGAGAGATAATTTAATTTAATAACAATTTAAGAATTATTGCAAAATAATACAGAAAGCCAAATCATAAAATGAGCATAGATATTATATTTCAAGAATTTATAAAGGAAAACTGCCCAGATATCTTAGAACCTAGAGGACAAAATGGAAATGTAAACAATCTACTGATAACCTCCTGAAAATTATGTTAAATCTAAAACTCTCAGGAATATTATTGTCAAATTCCAGAGCCCTCTGGTCAAGGAGAAAATACTGAAAGTAACCCTAAGAAAATATTCAAATATTATAAAGCCACAGTCAAGATCACACAAGATGTAGAAGCTGCTATGATAAAGGAATGGAGAGCTTAGAATGTGACATTCCAAAAGGCAAAGGAACTAGGATAACAAGAAGAAAAAATAACATACCCAGAAAAACTGAGGATTATCCTTCAGAGGAAAAAAAATGAATATTTAATGAAATAGAGGACTTCCAGACATTCCTGATGAAAAGACCAAAGTTGAATAGAAAATTTGACATTCAACTACAATACTCCAGGGAGGCATAAAAGTATGAACATGAGTGAAAAATCATGAGGAACTTAGAAGCTGTTTACATTGGAAATTACATTAAATGTAAATTACATTTACGTTTGGAAAATGGAAAAATGATACACGTAACCCTTTCCTCTTCTCCTAAGAACTATATTATTTTTAGGGTACTTAGAAGGCATCTACTAAGACAGAAGATAATCTCAAAAGAAAAATGGAAGACTAAGAAAGAGAGATGTGCTGGGAGAAGGGGAATGGGAGAGAAAGAATGGGGGAAATTATCTCATATAAAGAGGCACACAAGGACGTATTTTTATAATGGAGGAGAAAAGGGGAAAATGGGAATCTCTCTTAAACACACACACACACACACACACACACACACACTGTTGGATATAGAAATCCGTCTTATGCAACAGGGAAATAGGAGGGGAGGGATGGGGGTGTGTGATAAAAGAAAAGGCATATTAAGGGAGATGGTGATCTAAAACAGAAAAGACTTTTGAGGAGGGACAGAGAAAAAAATAAAAACTTTATTACACATCTTTTAAGATAGAATGAAGCTACAATCTGCATCAATGATCAGAGTACTCACATTGATAAAAGTCTAGACTCTTAAAACATGAAAGCATTATGAGTAGCACTAGTCATTAATCGTAGTTGCTTTCCTTCATACTTGAAGAAGACCAAAATGACATCACAATGTCAGGGTCAACGTGCAATGTGTGTGACTGTGACTGATCAGAGCAATATGAGCTCAGAAGACTCAATCGCAAGTCAGGCACAAATAGTCTGTATGAACATTTGGATTGGAGATGTCTAAATTTTTACATCTCACATTTCTTTTGAGCTAGTGCAATTAATGATGATGAAGATGAAACAATGTTTACATGAAAAGTGTTAAGAAAATGGAATTAGGTCAAATCCAAATGAACACATTTCATTTTTCAGCTGTAGAAGATGAAAAGAAAGCTGTGGTTGGTGAAAATAATTTTCCTAGTCCGTATGTGTGATGGTCACTTTCCTTAGAAGAGTAATCCCTAATTAGTCTCTATGAGTCACAGAAGGCTATGTGTTGCCCTCAATTTCAGAAACTCAGAATGTTTTGATCTCACATATGGGAATGTTTCACCAATAGTGTTGTGAGCAACCTACTGTCAATTTCATGCAATTGAATTCAGCAAATATTTTTAAGAGCTTGCTGTGTGAGGAGCACTGAGCTCAAATTGAGATTTCAGTCTCTTTTCTAGTTGTCTAGTTAAGTATCTTAATATATGCATATAAACAGTTGTATTTAAAACTTCAAAGGATCTGTAATCTGATCAATGTGGGTCCTCTCTTCAGTGCTATCGATAATATTCATAACTTCTCATCCTGCATGATTCTTGTCCGTCCTCTTCCAGCAGCTATCTATAACCCAAATCTCTGGAGGACTTCCTTTAAGTAAAGACTCAGCGAGTATACACATAGCACACAGACTCTCTTGTGCCTCTGTCGCACTCTCATTAAATGACTGGCACAACTCTTTTTTCTTTGATCTTTTATGCCATTTATTACAAAGTGTTGTCAACATGTCAGCCTATTGATACCTCACCACACACTTTTGGTCACCTACAATTCTGATTCTTTGCAGATCACAGGGTTCCCTTATTTGTAGCCATAAAACATCACTAAGAGAGTATTGAAATAAAGGAGATAAGTTTTTATATCAGAGAGTGACCTAAGACCACTGAATTTTACTTTTCTAGTTTTATTGCTTTGAAGCATTTTAAAAAATTTACAAAACGACTGCATTTCAATTCAATGAATATAATTTTGCTGATTAGCAGTGTTTGATTTTTTAGTGTAGCTTTTTGGAGGCAACGATCTGTTGTCTCTTTAAAAAAAACAATCTTTCCCTTTTAAAGATGTTGAATGTTGTGTCTTTTTATTGAATAGCTAGCTATTCTTCTCTGAAACTGACTAGTACAGTAAAACTTTACTGTTTTTTTCTTTTTGATTCAGAGCACAAACAAACTTGGGTTGCATTAATAATGGCCTGGTGCCTTCGTTCTATACTTCAGTTTGACCACATGTACAAGGAATGCTGCTTTTGGTACTGGGTGCATTTTAGGAAAGACATTAGTAAGCTATAGGAGGGGTGATCAGGCTGTTGGAAGGACCCAAGATCATACCCTATGAGAACTGTAGAAAGAACTGGAGATGCTTAGCTGGCAGAACAGAACAGTTAGGGAGATATGAAGTCTTTCTTAAGGCATTTGAAGGGCTGCCTCATGAAAAGGAGATTATACTTGTCTTCCTTGAAAAAAGCAGGACTATGACTTGGGGTAGAAGGAGGGAAGTGCTGAAGTCAGCTTGGACTGACCTGATTGGATTTAACCTGATTGTTAAATTTTCAGTGTGAACATTTACACCTTGGAAATCACCAAACGCTATAAATCAGGGCTTAATTTATTGTTTTGCTGATTGTCTAGGTTTAGGACAGTGTCAGTGAAGGTTAATATTTAGATTCAATTTAAAAACTGTGTAATGCATATTTTTTTTCCCTGAAGTTGATAATTACTTGCATACCCTTGGGTAGAATTCAAGAGATTGAAATTTTATACCAAGAAAAACTGTCGACAAACCTATCTAATCATGCAACAGGAATTCAAGCAAAGGTGAGATGATCATTTGTCAGACATGATGTACAGATAATTATTTTTTATGTTATTGTTTGTCCATTTTTTGAAGAGGAACAATGACATCACAGAGTTAACTTGTGCATAAAAAGGCAGAGTCACACAAAATCATTAGCCTCACTCTTCCAGAGTCATCAAAGTTCAGTGGCAAGAAAAAAGTCAAGATGACTGACTGTAGCCTAGGATGCAGTGAAAGACCTTGGCATCTTTGATGCCAAGCTTGAAGCACTGTACAGCACCTGCTTCAGCTGCCTTCATGGCCTTGGAACAAATTATTCTCATCTGCCCATTCTACCAGGAGAGTCTTCGTATACTTAGGGGAAACATCTCCTTAACTCACCAATAGGTTCGAGGCTACTCACTTACCTTTAACTTGGTTTAGCCCATCTGCTGAGATAGTTTTACTGGGATGTGGCCACTGTGCATGCTACAGCTTGTTGGAGCCACAAGTGAGAGTTGGGTGAAGGTGGACACCCAAGGTGGATGAGCAGCCATGGAAAGGGCTTGGCAATCCCTCATACCAGAGGAGCTAGTCCTCCTTGAACACCCCATACACCCCAGACTTGGACTATAGTAAATGACTGCTGAGATCCTTTCTAATTCAGAGGTTCTCTGGTGCCATAATTTCTATTTTCCCTAGAAAGTACTCTCTGTGTGTCTACTTCTACTCCTAAGATGTTCCAGAATAAGATCTATATCTTATAATCTTCCCATTTGGAGTAGATGCTAAATTCATTTTAGGTACCACTGGACCCATGCTGCTATAGAGGCTGCTATTTATTACTGCGGATAGAATGGTGACCTTGGAACCAGGAAGACCTGCATTGAAATCCAACCTGAAACATTTATTAACTTTATAATCCTGGACAAGTTGTTTAACCTTTCTCAGCTTCAGTTTCCTCTTATGTAAAATGGATAGTAATACCTTCCAGTGTTGTGATAAGAATAAATTGAAGCATCTATGAGGTGCTCTGCAAGCCTTGAAACACTAGGTAAGTGCAATCACTGTTATTGTTATTAATGCTAGCTATTAAAGGTGACCCTGGGATTTCAAAAGTTTTGCTAACTAAGCACAAATCTTAGGCTCAGGGAACTCTCAGTAAGAAAATTTGCTCTCCTAAAGAAGGTAAGGCAATTTTTTAGCAACTTAAGGTTTTAAGGAGTGCCAGGGGTATTGAAAAGTAAAGTACTTTTCCCAGGGTCACACAGCTAGTGTATATCAGAGGCAAAACTGGAACTCAAGGTTTTCTCGACTCTGAATTCCTACCATCTTGGACAGGATTCAAGTATTTTTTTTTTATTGATGCTCCCAACATCTCCATTAGACTGCAGATGTTATTATTACCATTTCACAGGGGAGAAAAATATGGATTAAACAAATGAAATGACTTGCTAAAGATAATATGACTATTAAATGGCTGAAGCAGACTTAGACTCTAAGTCTTCTACCTCTCAGGCCTCCACTCCTTTCTCCCATAGCACATCGTCTCTTGCTAGTAGCTTTCGTAAATGCTTTTTATGATTTCTGGTTACAAGAGGAAAAAAAATCACAATCACGGGCCAAGAAGTTAGGAATCTGCCAAACAAGAGTCCCAATCTTGTGGGAAGAATAGGAAAAGGAAGAAGGATGAGGAGGTAGAAGAGGAAGAACCCACCACATCCTATTTAGGTCATTATATTATTATTATTATATATCATTATATGTTAACATTGAAAACTGATATGTATGCAGTATTTCTATGCAGCTTTACATGTTGCTATCTTAACCACCCTGTGGGACAGATGAGGAAAAAAAGAATTTCCTCCCATTTTGCAGATGGAGAAACTGAGTGAGACTCAAAGCCATTTGGAGATGATAAAACATATATCATGAAAAAGTGGAAAGAGGAATAACTCTGGAATCAGAGTGCCTGGGTTCAAATTCTGCCTTTGGTACTCAATATGTCATGACTTTAAGATATTCACATGACCCCCCACCGAGATTCTGTTTTCTCATCTGTAAAGGGAGAGGGTTAGATTGGATAGCCTCTAAGGTCCCTTCTTATTTTACAATCTGATGCTAAGATTTTGTAGTTACAAGGAGTTTTGCATCCATCGTCTCATGTGACACTCATAACAACCCTGAGAGATAGAAGCTACCAAAACTATTCCTCCCAATTCTCTTTCTAACAGATACAAAAATAGAGATTCAGAGTTAAATTGGCTTGCCTGTCACAGGTTGGTCGATTGTTGTTCTTCATTCTCAAAGAGGACCAAAATGACATCACCATGATAAAGTGAAGTTTCAGTGTGTATGACTGAGGCTGATCAGACCAATATGAGCTTGGAATTCTCTACCGCAGATTGGGCACAGACAATTCAACAGACAATTTGAGATTCACAAATTTGGAGGAAGCACCCCAGATGTTCTGTTGAATTGGAGTGCTGTTGAATTGTCTGGTTTTTTTTTTTTTTTTTTTTGGTTTTATCATGGTGTGGCTGCTCTGTATGCTACAGCTTCTAGAATACCTATGTTATAGATGAAGCTACCAAGGCTGAGATGTTTTGACCTAACAATCTGGGCTTACCTCTGCTTTCTATATAAGTTGTACAGAAAAGTTAAGGCTTTTCTGTCATGGTTAAGTTGAGTTTCTCTCAGAAAGACGACACTAAAATGGTATCATACGCAGTTTTCTGCAGTGTTCCCTTATATAATGCTCCTTGATTCCTGAACAGACACACAAGAGATCACAAAGAGCCCATTAGACTTTTAAAATGCAAAAGAATTCCAAAGAAACTTGTAGTGAGAAGTGGGATCTACCAAGGTGGATATAAGCTCCATGTAGTAACTGATTCCTCTATTCAACCTGGCTTATTAATAGTTTCCTGAAATCCTTAAGACACAAGGGCGTGTTTTTGTTACACTAGCAATAACTTCTAACAGTTTCCACATTCCAAAAACAATGAGGGAAAGGAGCCAATATTCCAATACTATGAAATGAAATAAAGTAGGGAGATTACTTATTACCATCACTAATTAACACTCACTGGAGTGTTTGACTCTAATTTTTAAATTGGGGGGGGGGAAGGTTATTTTTTATTCATTCCATATTGACAAACAAACATCAGATGAATACATTTCAGATTCTGCATGAATGCTCCGGTGGAAATGTCTCCAGTGAGCTGTGGTACAGTAATCACTAAAAGGAAATGGGGAGGAAGAGAATAAATCATAAGCCACATGAATTCTTTTAACATATATGACTGTCCTACATCAAGCTTCTTAATGACAAACTCAAGGCCACCATAGCAGGATTACTTGTGTTCCTTACCTCTGCTGGAGCAAAGTTTCCTCAATGTAACAACCAAAGATCAAGGTTTGATTTTCTACTTTTAGAGGATTCTCCATGTTATCCCAAGTTGTCCCATCTGTAACACTTGGCCATATGTGCTCAAAGATAATCCTAGGTCTCATGGAAAGACCTTTAAGAAATCTCTATAGAACTTAATATAAGAATATAATAGAAAGCATGTTGGCTTTAAATTCAGAAGAGCAACAGACAGAGTTAAAGAATTTGACCTTATAATGCATAATCTGCAATTTCTTAGCTGTATGAAATCATATCAAATCATATAATTGTTTTGGACGCCGTTTTCCTCATCTGTAAAGGTACAGGAGGCAAATGGCACCTTAGGTAGATGGCTGGGCCTGAAGTGAGGAAGACTTATCTTCCTGAGTTCCAATCTGGCCTCAGATACTAGCTCTGTGACCCTGGGCAAGTCACTTAACCCTCTTTGTCTCAGTTTTCTCATCTGTAAAATGAACTAGAAAAGGAAATGGAAAACTGTTCCAGTATCTTTGTCAAGAAAAACCCCAGCAAAGGGTTATGAAGAGCTGGACAAGAATGAAAATATTAAACAATAACAAAAGCAAGGAGTAGAACAAGACTAGATAATCCCTAAGATTCATTCCATCTCTAAAACTATAATCCTATCATCCTAAATCCTGATACTACCTCTATTTACCAATGAAGTGAAACAGGGCTGTGTGCTTGCTCCCATGCTTTTTAGCATGATGTTTTCAGCTGTGTGGTCAAATGCTTTCAATGAGGATGAACGCAGCATCAAGGTCTGTACCGTACTGATGGTAAGTTCTTCAATTTGAAAAGACTACAAGCCAAGACCAAAGTAGGAGTGTGGGTGCATGATTTTCTGTTTGCAGATTGTGCACTCAATGCAGTTTCTGAAGCTGAGATGCAACAAAGTATGGATCAATTCTCTGCTGCCTATACTAATTTTGGTCTAATAATCACCAAGAAAACACAGGTGCTCTATCAGCCACCACTACACCATCCACATGTTGTACCATCAATTACAAAAAATGGAGAAGTTTTGAATGCTGTGGATAAGTTCACTTACCTTGGTAGTGTACTGTTCAGGGATGTACACATTAACAATGAGGTTGACACATGCATTGACAAAGCTAGCTCAGTGTTTGGGGAGACTCTGAAGAAAAGTTTGGGAGAGAAGAGGTATTGGACTGACTACCAAATTAAAGGTCTACAGAGCTGTTGTTTTGACCTCATTGTATGCCTGTGAAACATGGGCAGTCTACCAGCACCATGCCAGAAAACTGAATCACTTCCATTTGAACTGTTTTAGGAAGATTCTGAAGATCACCTGGCAGGATAAGATACCAGACACTGAGGTCCTTGCTCGAACTAAACTGCCAAGCATTCAAACTATGCTTCAGAGAGCACAACTCTGATGGGCTGTCCATGTGGTTCAAATGCAAAATATGTACTTGCCAAAAAACTATTTTATGGAGAACTCTCATTGGGGAGGCGATCACATGGTGGTCAGAAGAAGCAATACAAGGACACTCTCAAGGTCTCTCTAAAGAACTTTGGATTTGATTGTGCGACATGGGAAACACTGGCACAGGACTGCTCAGCATGGCATGCCCACATCAGAAAAGGTGCTGTGCTCTATGAACAAAGTGGAATTGAGACAGCACAAAGGAAATGTAGGATTGAACAGATAATTCAAACCAGATTGAGGGTAACTGACTGTCCTCAAACCCATCTATGAGTTAGGTGGATGTCTACTCCAAGAGTGTGAAGACTTTCCCCAGCAGAGCTAGGCTCTTGAGTGTCTGTTTGTTTGTGGGAAGACCCCAGCAAGGCAGGGGGAGTGGGGAAAGGCTTGGGAATGGCTTTGTCCCCTGCCACAATAATGTATAATGACTTCTTGGTTACTATGATGGATTTGTCTTTCTGGTTTTGGGATTTGGTTTTCTGGTGTCTGAATAAATGTTTTTCTTCTGCCTTCTCTATGGAGAGTCTGTTATACTTTGTGATTAAAAACATGCAAGCATATTCATATTCATCACCAGTGCTGTGAATATTGCCTTGGCAATATAGAAGGCCCCATTCTGATCCTAGCTTCACCATTAATTAGTTCTGTGATTTGAAGCAAGCCGTTTAACCTCTCTGGTTTCAGTTTCCTCATCTGTCAAATGGGTGGGAGAAGATTGGAACAGATGATGATCTTGTTCCATTCCAGATTTCTATGATTCCACAAAGTTTGATTACTGGGGGTTGTTTTTTCTATCCTGATTGGGCTGTTTTTTATTGGCAAAGCCATAAAGGAATCTGGCATTTCATTTGAGAAATACTGATGAGTACATATCAAAAAATACCATGTTTGTATTTTGTCTAGACCTGTGATTTCATAGCTGTAGAGAACTCTTGGTAAGAAAATTTACTCTGCTACTGAAGTTAAGGCAGTTTTTCAGCAATTTGAAGTTTTAAGCAGTTGTCTGGGACATTGAAAAGTAGAGTGACTTGCCCAGAATCACACTGGTAGAGTGCATCAGAGGCAGAAGTGGAGTTCAGATTTTCCTGACTCTGAGACATTCTCTCCATTTTCTATTCCTTTTGTGTAAGTAATGCCTCGCTAAGTCTCAATAACAGCAGACTACAATAATAATGGCTGATATTTACATATCTCTTGAAAATTTGTGATTCGCAAAGAGTTTATACACATTATCTCATTAGAGCCTAACTACATCCTTGTAAAGAGATACTGAAAGAATGAACCTCCGAATGCAAAATCCACTATAGAGATGAACCAGGAATTCCTTGAGCCTTGTATATTCTGCCAATGATGGGCAACCCCTGTGATTTGACCTTAAATCCCTGAAGGAGAGAATTCCACCTGAGGGATCTTTTCATCCTTCCTGACGACTGCAGAGCCTAGTTTGAGGGACCCTTACAAGTAGGAGGAAAATTATCATCATGAGAATTCCCTATTTGTGGAGG
This sequence comes from Notamacropus eugenii, assembly GCF_028372415.1. Taxonomy (NCBI): domain Eukaryota; kingdom Metazoa; phylum Chordata; class Mammalia; order Diprotodontia; family Macropodidae; genus Notamacropus; species Notamacropus eugenii. Next base: position 13,076,735 of record NC_092880.1, read on the forward strand.
GAATAGTGGAAAACTCAGAACCTCAGTTTACCTTTGGTCATGATTTAAGAGACTTCCACAGAAGAGTATTATCTAAGGCCAAGCCACTAGATCTGTTATTTTTTCCTTACTGACAAAACATGAGGCATGACTGTCCTGAAGGTTGCAGTACAGGGTCTACTGCTAGATTTCAGTATATAGTAAAAGCTATTGCAAGGCCAGCACATCCAATAGAATCATGGAAACTGAAACTAGGGAAAAATTAAATAAATACTGCCCTATAAAATACATTTTAAATACATTTATGTTCCCAACACTGCCAGCTGTGAAGACTTGACATAAGGGAGGAAGCCCCAAAAGAATTAACCTAATTATTGACTTGGTTATGTTTTGACTCTATCATGTCTATCTGCCTAAAGATTTGGATCTGAACAGCTACATCCAGGCACACAGGACCAGGTGTACTTCATGTTCTATTAGGAGCAGGGGTATGGGACAGAGATTTGTCTTTGCATGAGAACAGTCAGACTTGTTTGACAAAATAGAGGAAACAATGTTTGGTCTAGCAAAGGTCAAATGAAGTTAGAGTTCTAATAGGGTCCTGGATCCAGTATGCACAAGATTTCCAAAGTGAATTTATTAAATTTCCTGGGATTTATAATTTAAATACCAAGAGTGGTAAACCATTGCTGTAATGAATCATTCACAAAAGCAGAGCATAAGAACGACTAGCAACCTTTCCAGTGTGCTGCTCTAATGCCACCAGAGAAATGGATAGTTGGAAGGAAGACAAGAGGATGGTTTTACCCAGGCATTTTGTCAAGCATCACTCTAATCGGTAGATGAATATCATTCTTTTCCTGAAATAGCACAGGAAAGAGTTTGAGCAAATGCCTGGAGAAGGTATAACCTAGGATGGATAAGGAATAAAATTGGAGCATAGAATACATGCATATGAGTGTGAGATAAACAGAAAGATAGAATCACTCTTTGGGATTAGTCAGGCAAGGTAAGTCTTTGAATAATCCTGCTTTGGTTCCTTCACTGAAAAACTTCTATTTGGGAGACAGTATTAATATCAGCAGCAACCAAAAGAGTTTCTGACCAGAAGGAAGAAATGAAGGAAGGAAGGCAAGAAGAAAACAAATCATTGAAGTGAAAGAAGTCTGGTATAGTAGAGTCAGAAAATGTGGCATATAATTCCAGTTCTGCCATTGAATAGCTATTTGACCTTAGGGAAATCACTTAATTTCTTTGAACCTCAGTTTCCTCATCTATAAAATAAGGAAATTAAAGAAGACTCTTTGTAAGATCATTTCTAACTCTGTTATGAAATGAATTAAAAATGTCATTAAAAAATTCTCCTGGTCCTTAGGATTAGTTTACTAAATGGTGTCGTCCAAATAGCTAAAAAGATCATTTTTCCCTGAAAGGGGAAACAAAACATCTGCACTATGTGGAGGACATAGTCCCTTATCACTAGCAGTCCCTAAGAAGATTTTATTCATTAAGCAACTAAAGGTCCACTGCATTGTACCAGTGATATGAAATGTGATGTGACTTAGGGATAGTCACATAAGTTAGATTACCTGCCCAAACCAAACTGGAAGAATTCTTCAGATTAGTATCCCAAAGTGTATTAATAATAGCATTTGATCCAAACTGCAGCCTTCTCTTGCTTCTTCTCAAAGTCACGTAACCATTCATTTATGCTGTCCACCCTGAAAGTTACTTTACTCACAATTACCTTTTTTTTTTTTTTTTTTTGTATTAGTCCCAATGAGCTTGAGCCAACATATAATGATGTTTCCAGGATGGGGAGAAAAGAATTTCATTAGGTCACTATTGTGACATTTAAATGGCAGAAACAGATCAAAGAAAAACCCTTTCGGATTATTATGGCAAAAGTTGCAGACATCACTGGAATCATTGCAATGGAACCCTTAGTTGAAAGTGACCTATTGCATCTGGGGAGTTGACCCTGTCTGTAAGCAATAACAAAAACAAAACAAAACACAGTATGGCAACTTAGGTTTGCAAAGCTATTTGCTACGTTATCTCATTTACTATTGGTGCTAGCTGCTCTCAGGACTTATGATACAATTGCAAAGCTGAAAGGGACCTTAGAGATAATGTACTAACTTCATTTTTGTTGAAAAAATTTTTATTGATGCCTTTTATCTTTATGCCATGGGGAGAGGGCAAAGGGAAGGGAGTAAGCACAGTACGTTTTTGTTATTTCTCTTTGGGGCCAAACCTTTCTCTTGACTGAATCTTATGACAGAGAAAGCAATCAAGAATACTTGATTCAGTAACTGAGTCTGACAATGTAGACAACTTTTTGCCCTAGCAATCCCTGCTTCTCTGTTTGGGACGGTCACTGTTACTTAGATCTTGGTTTCCTTTCAGTGATCTTTTAATTTATATTACTTTAGATAGTTTTCATATTATTCTTTTTGGTTTTACTTATTTCTCTGTCTAAATATTAACACAAATTTTTCCATAATTTTCTGAATTCCTCATTTTTATAATTTATTACTTCATGATCACATTTCATTACATTAATATGGCTTGATTTTTTTCAGCCATTCACAAATGATGGGCATCCACTTTGTTCCAGTGCTTGGGTACCACAATAGTGCTGTTATGAATATTTAGGTATATATCAGAACTTCATTTCTGCTTTTTTAAAAAACTTATTTGGGATATATGCCCAGTAGTGGAGTATCTGAGTTAAAGCGTATAGAAAATTTAGTCATTTTTCTTTCATAATTCCAGATTGATAGCCAGAACAGCTGGACCAATTTACAGTTCCAGTAGTGTAATAGTGTGCCTGTCTTCACAGCCTGTACATCATTGACAATTTCTATCTCTTGGTCTTTGCCAGTATTCCCATGTGTTAAGTGAAAACTCCAAGTTCTTTTTATCTTCTGGTGTTAAGAGGCCAGGGTCTTCTGGTTTCAAGACCAACCTCTCCCTTTAAAAATGGACAACAATGTAGCAGTGCCAATCTGATCTGGAATGGATCTGAGATTGGTTTGGGGAATTTCCATCTCAGTTTATAGGAAGTGAGGTTGAGACAGATGCAATGACATCGATAAAATTTTTTTTCTAAATCCCACCCCAGCTGTTTAGCCACCACCTTCTTCTTGCCTTTCCTCAGCCTGTGCTTCTCCTCCTATGAATTCTGTTCTTACTCTTTGAGGCTAATTTCCTGAGCTGCTTCAGTTTTTCTTTTGAAACACTCTCCTAACACTTTCCTTTGTTCATGTAGAGTAATTTACCCTCATGGGGCTCAACGAATCTAGTTCCTTAGCCCAAAGCTTTCCTCACTGACACCTCTTAATCTAAATTTGAAGATATATATATATATATGTATATATATATATATATATATATACACACACATATACATATATTTTCCTTGGGCCAGCTGGTTGCTAGTTGCCTTTGCCCATTTGCTTTTTCTTCTGTTTCCATGACTGAACCTGATCTTGGACACTAACACTCTCTTCATTATGAAAATTCTAAGATATAGGGCATGTTTTGGCCCCAGCATTCTGAGTCTGGTCTGAGAAAGGGGTATAACCTAAATTTTACATGACTGCAGAGGCAGTGATTCTATCACCTCTGGTCTAAATATCTCCTTCTTGCCCAAAGAAAATGAACTCTGAATAGATAAAAAGCATTGCAGTTTGGGGATTTCATATTTTAAACTCATTTGTCAATTTCTTTTTCTCTTTATTGATCTTCAAGGAAATAGCGACTGACTAGTTTTTAGAGATGTTGCATGGAGGGGATCCCTGTTTCAATATGGGTTGAATTAGATATCTGAGAAATCTTGAAGATGTGATTCTATGATTTGGGAAGGTACTATATCACTGGTAAATTTATTGATAATTTAACAACAAAAACAAACACTGTTAGCCTACAAAAGTTTGTCAATTTTCAGTATCTCATCCGTTTTTCCAGTTAGACTTCTGAATCTCTAGATTTTTTCTCCCATGCTATAGAAGTGTCCTCACTTTGGAAGTTCACTCCTCCTTGAATTTCTCAAATTGGAAGTACAATCTACCCTTGTGGCTCCTTCCTCTGGCTGGCTGATAACTGCTGCAATTTACATTTTAAGGAAGTCATGCAGGGCAGTCATGCCTTTATTCATCTTCAGGCTTTTCTGACTTTCCAAACCTTCTCTACCATGCTCCAGGCAGGTACCTTCTCCCTCTACCCTCTGCTGTTCAGCTTCCTTTTGCAGATTTTCTTCTCCTATTAAGATATAAGCTCCATGAGGGCAAGGGTTACTTTTCTTTCTGCATGTATTCATATTTCCAGAACTTGGGACAATGCTTATAAATGTTTATTGATTTAATTTAACTTGATGTAATATACTTATATTCAGAATCACAGAGAATATGTATTTGATAAACAGCAAAACTTTAGAATCTGTAGAGAAAAAAGACATAATTTTAAAAAGTTTATGGAAATATATCCATTTTCATATGCGGAATATATCCCACCCCACCCAGCTAGCCATCCACTATAACAAAAGCAAGAAAAAAGTATAGAAAAACCAACCAACACATCAGCTGAGTCTGAAGTCTGCTAGTATATGAAATATTTTAATCAGTCTCTCAAGTGAACATTTTCATTGGCTCCTCCCTATGTCTGTCTGAATCACTTTCTTCCTTATCTCCTTCTGCTAACTTCCTTGTCTTCCTTCAATTCTAAGCTAAATTCTCTTCTTCTGTAAGCAGAAGACTTCCCCAGTCCCCCTTAACCTTAGTGTCTTTTCTTGAAGCATTTCACAATTCTGGCTGCGCTTCTTTATGTCGCTTTTGTTCCAGCAATCCTAAAATGTAACATCAGGCTAATGGTGGATTAACAGGGGAAGTTATTCAAAGTTAAATTATTAAATTAAATTAAATTATCAAGTTAAGAGTTTAATTTAATGAATGTATTAAGTTAATTTATTAAGTTAATATTTTATTAACTTAACAATAATTAACCTAAGTTAATAATTTAATTAATAATAATTTGTTAAACTATTTAATATCAAGTAGTTGACAGTGGATTTCCCCTTGGCCATGGTTATAGTGAAGAAAAAGCAAGTTAAATGTCCTTTTGGACAGGGGACTAGATCTATTACCAACTGTCTTGTTGGGAGACTCAAACCTATATATCTGCTCTTGTTTGCTCTCTATTCCTACAACCATCAGAACCCCCATTCCTAACATTTCATCTGACATGGTTTTAGGAAATTAACAAAAAAGAAAGTAGCCTTTTCAAAAAGGGACAGAACAGTTTTCCCTTGTAAGAACCTGAGTCTGATTAGTGTTGCTGTGTGTGCTTCCTTAAGCTTCACCTCCTGGTTGGAAAGGAAGCATGTTTGCTAAGTACTGCTGCAATTGGAATAGTAAATATTTGTGTGTTTTTATAAATGAAAGTTGGGTAAATATTTGCACAAAGTCCACACAAATGGTCAACACCTTTTGAAACAGCATTTTAATCAGGTTCTTTCTCTGTATTGACCACTATGGAAAATTTTCTATTATTACAGTAAAGAACGTGTCATTGAAAAAGATTGCAAAGCCAGACACCAGCTCTATTTGTTCAGTAGATGTATTCCTCTGGCAGGTTGTTGGATTGCCTTGGAACTATCACATGACTGCTGGTCTGCCTGGGGAAAGGAGTACTTCAAAACAAAACCATAAGGGTAAATGGTGATGATGATGACACCATTATAAATAAAAATCATAATAGTGAAAAACACCTTATATTAATCTAACATTTTATATTTCATAAAATCATTTTATTATAACTTCCAATGATGAAAGTCACAGCTACACTAATATCGTGTTGGTATATCCGTTAATTGGTCCCCTGCAAAGGCTATATATATCTATTATTCAAGGACCAGATTGTCTAAATCCAGAAAAACTCATTGGTGGAAAGCACGAATCTGGGTAAATGAATTGTTCCATGATAATCTTTATAGAGACCACAAAGTTGTGATGGGCTTGCATTCTACATAAATGGAAGGAGTACCATGCCAGTGAAACCACAGATTCTTGAGTACTGAAATATGAGTATATTTCTTTGCCAAGAGTTGAATCCATATTGTTTGCTAGGTCTTCTATGAAATCTAAGCACTAAGGAAGTGATTTTTTTTCTCATTAAACTTCATGGAAAAATTCTTTAGCATGTAAAGCTTTACATGGCATTAGCAAAAAAAAGAAAGAATAGTACTCAGATTATTAAAATATTGATAACTACACATGTTAAACTTGAGAAAATGCCAGAGCAAAATATATCACAATGAAAGAAATTTAAAGATAAATTTCACAAATCAACAAAGTAGGACTGATGTGTTCTAAAATTCTAAAATGTACTAATATAGGAAATAAGATACCAGAGAACCATATGGTTCAGTGGAAAACACATTTGTAATGAAGAAGATTTTCCCTTAATTCTGGGGAACCACTTACTAGTTGTGTGATTATGGGAAAATGGCAACTTCTCTGAACTTCAGGTTCTTCATCTAGAAAACTGGGATAATCATACTTGCAGTACCTTCTTCTTAGTATTTTTGTGAAGAAAGTAGTTTATGTTTAATAGGGACAGGTTGGAAGCTTGCAGATAGAGTAGTGTGCAAAGCATGTGCTGGGAAGAGGTAAAATTCAAAGTTGTATCTTTTCGTAGGAGGTCAACTCTTGAAATAAAGAGAGAATATTGGAAAAGCTGCTCACAAGAGAAGTCTAGGAACTACCACCAAAGAGTATGGACTGGGGTCCAAAGCTTGGAGGAACCAGAGTGATTGTAAATATAATTCAGGATTAAAGTGGATGACCTCTATGTGTAAATTATTTATTCATCATATGTTAGTGATTTCAATGTTTGTGTTTGTGTGTGTGTGTGTGTATACCTATACTTTTAATAATGTTACTCAGATATAGTAGCTCCTAAAAATGTATCAAGTGAAATATCATAGTTCCTTCACAATCACTTTTGAATGGAAATAACTCTTTAGTTCTCAGAGCAGCTCTTCTTACTTGACTCATTTTTTTCTACTTTTTCCTTGGGTAGTTCATTTTATGTTTAAAAATATTGTTGAATTCAGATATATTTCATCCTTTTTGTTGAATAAAATTCTGATTTTGAGGAGTATTATTGTGATAATATCTCAGAAAAGTTTGAATGACAAAGTTCTGACCAACCCTTTCCCATTTGAACTTCTATCTTTGAATAGAAGCTGCCTTTCAGGGTCCTGAAAGATCTGCTGCATTTATACCTTCATACATAGGTGGGGGAAGGGGAAACAGTTTTAACATAGTTACAAGGAACTGGAAAATACCCAGTTAGTCACAGGAGGAATAGAGGAATATGTAATATTACCAAAAAAATTTGGTATATGCAAAAGACAGCAAAAAGACCTCCTTAACCATGTTGTCATTGAAAGAGCTCCACACTTGCAGTCAGGAGATCTGGATACAAATCCTGGCTCAGGCATTTCCTAGTGATGTGACCTTCAGTATGTTGCTTCCTATCATTGAATTTCACATTCCTCATCTATTAAATGAGAGAGTTGGACTAGATGATCTCTTTTAACTTTAAATCCTATCATCCTGATTTCTTAATAGGGGAATCCCACAGGGTACTTAGGAAGTTAAAATACTAACAAGAGCTAGGTGTTGCAGACCTTTTCTGGCCCACAAATAAGGCTATCTGATCCCCCACATCCAGAGAAATTGTATCTTTAGTTCAACAACATGCCTTTTTCATTACTTTATTATGACATGTCCCTTTAAGATTTTTTTTTTTAACAGTGGCCACTGAAAGTTTATGTAGAAAATCTCTTAGTTGGTGAATTGATGCCAGTGAATGAGAAATGCTATTCAGTTTTTGGCCTCTTATAGCCAAGCCCTACACTTTATTACCTTGTAAAATGCAGTAAGAATAGGATGTTAGTGTAAACTCTACTGGCATACTTAATTACTTTGGTATATTACTGGTACATGTGTTGAAAGATTAAAAAATGCAATCCTCTGGTCATTGTACTCTATGCTTAATCTATCAGCCAATCGATAAACATTTATTAAGTACCTAGTATGTGCCAGGTTCTGTGTGCTAAGAGATATTGTCCTTTATGCTAAAAACCAAGTAAGAATGAATCATATTTATTCGAATCATAGAATAGCAGTTATAATAATAATACCTAGCGTCTATATAATATCTCTTGTATGTCAGGCATTGTACTAAACACTTTACAAATATTATGTCATGTTATCTTCACAACAACTCTGCAAGGTTGGAACTATTTTATCTCAATTTTTCTATTTGCAGTGATAGAAACAAACATAGGTTAAGTGATTTTTTCCAAGGTCACAAAGGCAATAAGTGGCCGAGTTGGAATTTTAACTCAGATCTCCCTTTCTCAAGGTCCAGTGTTCTATCCATTGAGCAACCTAGCTGCTTACATTAGAACCAGAACTGATCTTAGATATCACCTTAGAAGAGTTCCATCATTTTGCAGATGAGGAAACAGAGGCCTGTGAAGAAGCAAGTGATTTCTCCAAGGTCATTACCTAATAAGTAGAAGGCCTGGGACTTGAATCACTATCTTTTGACTCTCAGAGCTTTTTCTAATATGTCATTCTAGCTTTCTTCATGAACTTTCTTCTGTGGCATAGGTTGGTATATATAGCCTTTCTTTTCTTCTATGAAGCAAAGTGTCATAAATAAATCTTTTCTCCCCTAAAGAATGGAGAAAATTCACTAATCAAAACAAAATTTCTGATAGTTCTTTCCCTCTTGTATTGGGACCTCTCTATCTCCTTTGAAATATTCTGAATGGAAGACTTTTCACCAAACAAAAAGGAATCTGATAAACTGATATACCATCATTTCTCAAGATGAACAATCTCTACCTGTCAGTGACTGTTAGCCTCCCTGCCTCCTGGCTAAGTAATGCCCCTCCTGCATTCAGTACTATGGTCAGCGCAGGAAACTTGAGGAATACCTGAACAGAGATGAGAAATTATGATGTTCCTCCGGCAAAATGTCAACACCTATTCCACGAATTGACACAAAACTGCATGAAAATACAAAAGCAAAAATGAACAATCAGTTTTAGTGTTAAAAAACCATCACAGTAGGATGATATTCTTGTAGCCAACTTTTAATATAGAACACATTTGTGTATGTATTTGTGTGTGTGTGTGTGTAGGAACGTAACTAAGATTTAATTTTCCCAATGCCTTCTAGAATGCTATGATCCCCATTGCTTTGTTTCAGATAGTTTAAGAAAAAAAATCTATCTGTAATACTAGAATTAAATGGCTTCTTCAGAACTATACTTTTTTCCTCAGTTTATCAACTACTATCTGGTATTGAGAAGCAGTGCTGCAGTTGGGCACCATGGAGACTTAAGACAATAAGGTCTAGGTTGAGAACCTGTCACTGACATATAGTGTGATCATAAGTGAATCATTTATTCTCTCATGTAAGATTGTAACTTTTCAATTGTTGATTTGCTTTGGTAGAAGTAGTTTATACTTGACTTCAAAACACTATTGCAATCAGAGTATCTGTCCTCCCCTACCAAATTCTATTATGTAGTAAATTTTTTGTAGTCATTAAAATCCTTATGTTCCAAATAAAGTAGATCTCTACCTGCATAGAGGTTTGAGTTGGAGAGTTTGCATGGCAGAGTAGATCATCTGAAAAAAAATCTGAATGTCTTAGTGATCTCCAGTCTCAGAATGAGTCAGAAGCATGATAGGACACCCATTAAATCTAATACAATCTTGGTTTCATTATAGTATCACTTTAATCTTTAGCCAAACCACATCTGGAGTGTTTTGTTCAGTCCTAGACGTCATCTTTTGGGATGGACAGCAATATTATCTAGAGATCGTTCAGAGGATGGCAACTAGGATATTGATGTGTTTTGAGATCGTGTTGAGCAAGGGGTCTGTTGAATAAGCTGGGAATTTTTGTCCAGGAGAAGAGAAGACTTATGGGTAACATGATAGTTGTCTTCAAGTATATGAAAGACTTTGACCTATTTTTCTCGGCCTCAGATTTCAGAACTGAAAGTCATGATTGAATGTTGCAAAGAAGTAATGTAGACTTGCTGAAAAGAAAAAAATACTAAGTTTTAGAAAAAATATCAAAGTAGAATTTAATGCCTTGAAGTGGACTGGGGCAGTAATAGAATCCATCTCTCTAGATCTCCTTAAAGATGGTTGAATGATCTCTTATGAAGACCATTGTAGAAGGGATTCTACTTCAGGCATTGATCACAAACAACAATCTCTAAAGTATCATTTTATCTTTTATATTTTGATTCTGAAAATTATATTCTGAAGCAAGAATCAAGACTTTTTTTTCTTTAATTCTCAGAAGCAGGAAACTTGAGGAATATCTGAACAGAGAGGCAAAATTATGGTGTTCCTTTTGCAAAATGTCAACACCTATTCCATTAATTGACACAAAATTGCATGAAAACATAAAAGCAAAAATGAACAATCAAGTTTAATGTTAAAAAGAAGATCATGGTAGGATGATATTCTTGTTGCAAAGCTTTTAATATAGAACACATTCAATCTGTCACCTTTCTGATAACAAACAAGATTATTTTAGAAAGTGGGAATATCCCAGCTATTTATACTAATAAATTGATGTTTAAGAATATTGTCGCTCTAAAAATAAATGATTAGGTGCTATAGGCGTTTTGTATAAGGATTGCTTTATTTTCTTCCTGGATAGTTTCCGTTAATAGTAAATCAAAGGCAAACCTCAGAGCTATACTCTTACATAGGAATCTGAGACTAGTTTGGGACTAATTTTCAAAAGTGGCTGTTATACCTAAAAATCTGATTATCTCAGAATCCTTTCCTGTTTACTTCTTGCCCACTATAAATAGATATCAACTGGAGAAAGAAGAGAGGGGACAGATATGTTCCTGAATTTCACTGAATTGGCTACTGAATTTCTGGGATCACAAGGAATGTGTGCCCATGTATCCCTTGCAACAATTCCACAAGGAATGATAGGAGACCCTAAGTCACACAAAGGACCAGTTGAGGAACAACATGCATTGGGACAGGATTCACTGAAATACAAAACTCAGAATGAATATCATATATGCAGCAATCTTTTCCAACAAATTGAGAAAGATAGCTAGTCAGATGGCAAATATTGAGGGCATATGAATATGAATTCTTACCAGCATCATTTGCCACCAAAAAGGGCAGCAGCTGATGAGAACATGATTCTATTGTCCTCACTTTACTCTCATGACCTCAGGGTTTCTGAGTCTATAAGCTTATAAGAAACTGCTGATTATGATTGTATAGTGGACATGGCTATCACTGAGCACCTGCAGGCTTATTTTTCAGGAATCTGGATCTCTGTTGACAACCATGAATAATTAGTATTGCTGAAAAAGTAATACCTGAAAGGGATGAGCAAGGTGGGGTGGGAATATATAACAACCAACATTCAGCAGAACAAGTCCTGTGTGCTTAACAAGAGACAGGCACAACTCAGCGGTTTTCCTTCACATGGGTCTCATCAAACAGTCTTGGTGGTTTTGATCTGTTTGCAGTTTATAGCCGTGGAGGTTCATTTTCTCCTGAATGCATGTGGCAGGGCTCAACATCAAACTGAAACCCAGAAGTTTCATTTAGCTCAACTGCCCAGGGGCTCCTGAGGTTGTGAGGTTTTGTGGTGTTGTGAGACAGAGATGAGTTAGAATGAGCCAGACAAGACAGATGACTAAAGTCCTTTTTTTAGGCTGGAACTGCATGTGCTGGGCCTCAGGCCTATGGAAGGCTGAACACAACCAAGGGAACTTTCATTTCTCTTAGGTCAGATGTGGGGTAGATAAAGTAGGGTCAAAATGTTCATTCTGATTTCTGCCCTGTAAATCTGTGGCAGTCCCATCATTTTAAACATAAATATTCCTTTCTTTCTGATTTCTAGAGCTTTAAACAGTTACACAAAACATCAGGCTGTAGGTTTGGATCTATAAGCTCAGTGATTAAACCATTCTGTGCCTACTCAGATCATTCTTTTCCATTGAAATGATCAGCTATGGACCATCAAGCCTCATTATTCAGGGTGTTATCATGTAGAAGAGATGTTGCCACCTCTCTCCCTGATGCAAAAGTATAATAGAAAGTAGGTGCCAGAAACAGATCTAGAAATATACAAGGTAGGTAACCAGCTTGGGAGTAATGTATGGGAGTGGGCACGTGGGTATAACAAGGAATTTAAATTTTTATGTTTATAAATGTTATATTTATAAATATTTAAAAATGTTCCTGTCAATATAGTATATATTAAATCAAGTCCCATTTGATAATTGAAGGTCTGAAGCTTTAGTGGATGCTCACATGAAAGGTTTGTCATTGTTAAATGTGGGCAACTATGTGACAGTGGAAAGAGTACCCAGCTCAGAGTCAAGAAGACCTGGGTTCAAATTTGACCTAAGACACTGTGTGATCCTGAGCATGACACAGTCATATTTGTCTCAATTCCTCATCTGGTAATATGAGCTAGGGAAGAAAATGTCAAACCACTCCCGTACACATAGCAAGAAAACCTCAGATGGGCTCACAGAAAGTCTTACATGACTGAAAAATCACTGAACAACAACAAATCTTAAATGCAAGGATGACGGTGGTGAAAACAATCTTTTCCTAAGTTATATACATATTTTGCCCCAACTCTGATAAACTGAGTAAATGTTTGTTAACTGGTTGATTTCACTGGTGATGGCTGTGTGAAACTATTTTGGGGGCTACAAAGATTTAGGAGTGGGCTTGATGCCCCTCATGAGGCATAATGACATTTAAACCAGGTCCTTAGCTTAATAAATCTCTGCTTTTTCATGGCACCACATACATTCTACCACTTAATATTCTTTCCTTCAGTTTTCAAAGGTATTTTGATCTTCTAGTGTTGTTTATTAAAATAAAGACACAATTTATCAAGAATCCTACATTGGGCTGTTATTAGCTAACAGGTTAGGTAAGTGTAAATGATCTTGGTTCAATAAACACCGAATAATCATCATGTGAAAAACATTCTGCGAAATACTAGGGATGCAAAAAACAAAATCAAAATAGTGCTTGCCCGCAAAAAGCTTATAATCTGTTAAAGGACATTTCCTATGTAAACCTTAAAAAACAGCCAAATGTTATTTAGCATTGGTGTCATTATGTTCTCATTCTTATCATTTTCAATGAGGTTGAGATAGAAATAGTCTCAGGATGAGTTGGTATCCTGATATTATCCTTTTATATTTAATATTCTCTGAAATATGTTGGTGAATAAAATGGCTGCTTTTCGTAATTGAAAAAGAGTATTGGAATACAAACCCATCTTTTATAAATTTACTAGAAGTATCTTTGGGAGAGCACTTGTAATAATAATAGTAGTAGTAGTAGTAGTAGTAGTAGTAGTAGTAGTAGTAGTAGTAGTAGTAGTAGTAATAGTAGTAGTAGTAGTAGTAGTGGTGGTGGTGGTGGTGGTGGTGTTACTACTACTACTACTACTACTGCTACTACTACTACTACTACTACTACTACTACTACTACTACTACTACCACCACTACTAGTACTAATAGTTGTTCAGCCATGTCTGACTCTTTTTGACCTTTGAATCTTAACAAATTAAGCCCTTCTATTCTCCATTATCTCCTAAAGTCTGTCCAAACCCATATTTCTTACTTCCATGACATTACCTGTCCATCTCATCTTCTGCCATCCCCTTTTCCTTTTGCTTTCAATCTTTCCCAACATCAAGGGCTTTTCAAATGATTCTTATCTTTTCATTAAGTGGCCAGAGCATTTAAACTTCACCTTCAATATTTGTCCTTCCAACAAGTAGTCTAAATTAATTTCTTTAAGTATTAACTGATTTGATCTCCTTGCTATCCAAAGGATTCTCAACAGTCTTCTCCAGGACCACAATTTGAAAGCATAGATTCTGTGGCACTGAGCTTTTTGTATAGTCCAACTCTCACAGCCACATATTGCTAGTGGAAAAACCATGGTTTTGACTATACAGACCTTTGTCAGCAAGATAACATCTCTTTTTTAGTAAACTGTCCAGATTTGCCATAGCTTTCCTTCCAAGGATCAAGAATCTTATCATTCCATTGCTGCATTTGCCATATGCAGTGGTCTTTGAGCACAAGAATAGAAAATCTGACACTGCTTGCATTTCATTTCCCTCTGTTTGCCAGGAAGGGGTGAGACTAGTTGCCAAGATCTTAATTTTAGTAGTAGATAGGACCAAGGGAATCCCATGCAACTCAATTTCTTTTCAAATTGTTTTAATTTCTTCCTTTCAGTCTCTGAAATTTAAAAACATTTCATTCCACGTAGTTTGGAACTTATGAGCATTTTGTATGCAGGATCCATTAAAAACATTATTCTTAAATTTGTTTGAAATGATGTTATATCTGAGCAGTTGTAACAAATAGTTTTGTCTGTAAAGATACTGAAGCACCCCATATTCCAGTAAAGTTTGTTGGATGAATTCTCCAGAATACTTAGGGATTTGTATTTTAGGGATTTTTATGTTAATGTTTAAGGACAGAAAGCTTCCGGTATATAATATTAGTCATCTGATTTTTTTTCTAAGGACTTGGTAGATTTAAATTTTGTGCCATCTGCAATGCTATGATACACAAATTTCCACTACTCCATTGCATCTTCCTCCTCCTCATAGCTAGCATTCATGCAGTGCTTTAAGGGTTGCAAAGTGCTTTATAAATGGCATCTCATTTTAACTTAATATAATTGGTCACTGTCTAGATCAATTTTGTGGTGTATTTTACTTCAACTAAAGAATACATTAAGACTAGTTAATTGCTCTAAATCTGTACTTCCTCTTAAAAGCTAAACTTAGTTAATTGCTCCAAATCAGTGCTTCCTATTAAGCTTTGACTTCAGGATTCCAGTCAGTTTCTTAACACACATATACTCTCTGCTTTCCCTTTTATTGCTTTATATTTGATGTGTTTTTTCTGACATTTATTTTTAAGTATTTTTTTCATATATGGATTCCATTGACTTCTGTCTACAAACTAAAAGCCTTCAGTTTTGATTCATCTATGATACACATTAGGAATTTTGTACTTATAAAGTACAAGTTTCATTTTAATATCATTGAAGAATGTTTCCATGACATGAAATAGTTGTTTAGTATGCTTTACAGTGGAACCATATAACTTGATATCTATGTACATATGTTGTTTTAAAACAACTCCCATACTCACTCCTACTCAGAAATGATGATAATGGAGCTAAAATTACCCAGAATAATAGTGGGTTTAAACTATCTCCCTAGGAGATGCCGTATTTTATATCGATTATTTTTGACATTATTGTGTTGGAGCCATGCTTTAAATATGTAACATCTTTTCATGTGAGCATCAAATACTCATTATACTTGGATCTAGTTTATATATTTGTAGTCCATGACTAAGCCATATGTGTAGAACTGTGTTAAACACTATGATAATCAATAGACAACATAAATGTTACAATACTTGCTCTTTATACCCTCTGGCACTTTGGGAGGATTTTTCTTTTTTGCTTCTCAGCCAAGATGGTTTTTTTTTCACATAAGCATTTACATATTTTAAGTAATGTAGGCTATGGACACTGTTCATAAAGTTCTTAAACATATAAATTCCCTTATTCAGAGAGGTCAGTCAGTGATATTTAGGACTTTTAGTTGTAAATCCATGATGTCACTGCTTAAGAAAGATAAAATTAGACTTACATCAGAGCTTGTGATGTTTGCTCTCAGTTTATGTGCCATTTTGAGGTATTTGAGCCAGAATTCTGGATTTTATCTGGCCCAACTCCTTTCTAGTTTTGAAGAAAAACTGGTTTCTGTCACCTCTTTTGTCATAGCTATTCTGCCATTCATCATATTAACCACAGTCAAGAAATAGTTTTCTGTTTCATGTTTCATTCAAATTGGGCTTTTATTATGTTATACTTCTTTTGACAGTGTAGATGACCAGAAATATTCTACCTCCTTTTTTCTTTGGGTTTCTCTCTGGCTTCTAATTTCTTGGCTTCTCAGACCCCCAAAGTGTAGTGTTTTAAAGTGGGTGTTAAACTATCTTCTTCTTTATACTGTTTTGCCTTTTTATGACTTCAATGTTTTGGTTTTCACTTTGCATTTTAAGTTAGCATACCAGGAATTTCTGATTTACTCTTGTTTTCTGTATTCCATTCCACACATTTCTTTTTCAGTGCCTTTAACGATGTTTATTTTTTCTGCAGTGTATATTGGGTATATATTGAGCTAACCTTCCAGTTATTTGAAGACATATTTTTCAGGTCTTTAATAGTTTTCCAGCTGTTTTTGTCACAATATTTGACACATCCTTAGGAATAATCCTGGGTAGCTCCATCTTTCCTTCTACAGTTAATTATTGTAGTTTTTTCATCTGTAAATAAAAGGGTTGCATTTGAGTTTCTCTAGATATCAAAATTATGACTCTGTGATTCTAGGACTCCAAATCCAGTGTTCCTTCTGCTATGCCATGGTAACCCTGAGTGGAACCTAAGCGTCCTATGGCAAGAAGAAGGAAGGAAAAGAAGACAGACAAGGGAACGAGAAAAGGAAGAAGAAAGTGTGAGGTGGTGTTAAGAAGTAAAACGAAGAAAAAGAAAAAAGAGAATTCAGGAGAGGAAGGAGGAATAAAAAGGAAGAGGAAGAAATAAGGAGAAGTCAAAAGAAGAGAAGGAGGGAGATGGTTGAAAAGGTAGAAGGGAAAAAAGACAGAAGGCAGCAGGAGAAAGAGAAGAAGGAGGTGAAGAAAGAGAAATAATAAAAGCCTGAAATCTTCATAGTCATGCAGCAGAGTTTGTGGTTTGTGTTAATTTTTAACCATTTATTATTATCCCAGGTAACCTCTGACTTCACATTTTCAAAGCCTCTTGTAAGAGAATGTAACTTACATAACAAATTATTCACATGTTCATTTACAAAAAGGTTTTCCCCATTCTTACTACAAATTCAACATTCCTTGGAAGATAAGAGGAAAGAAATAATCCTGTTTGACAATTCTTTGATTTGAAAAAAAGCATCAGAGGAGGCACAAAATAGAAAAATCAATGGCTTGTCAAAAACATTTTTCCCTGTGATAGAGGAAATGCAGAGCAGTATCTAGGTCAAAGAATGACCTTGAGGTCCTCCAGATAATCCTCTTTTAGGAAGACTTTGTTGATTGCCATAATATTACATAATCTCCTGGAAGAAGCATGGAATCTGAAATAGGACCTATTCATCCATATAGGAAATTCTAAGTGGATGAAGAATACGTCTGTTTTATGTTTTCTCCATGCTTTTGGATGGACATCAGATGGTTTCTTCATTTGCATTTGGGACTGTAATATTCATGGATAATAATGGTGGAACATGAGTTGCAACCAGATTCTAACAGCAGGAAGAGAGTAGGCTGAATTGTCTTTAGAAGATTCCAAAGCTCTTTCACTGATCCCAAGCTTCACATATTAACATTCCATTGGAATTTCTTTATGACAGAGTGACATAGACTATAATGCCTCCAACAAATTAAGAATGAGCATCAAAAATGACTATGTAGAACACATGGTAAATTTGAGCAGGATCTAAAATATAGCCAATAAAGAACTCTGAAAACATTAGTAAAATACTGTATTAAGAAATCATATGGCAAAAAGAGAACATGGACTGGTCATGAGACAAATATAAGGCCTGCCAGATGAAGAACCAGAATACTTTATAGATACCTTGAAAATGTTAGGGGAAAACAAGACCTCCAGCACATTTAATGGAATCTCTGAATATTTGGGAGGTGACTAAGAACAGTCACCAAGAATAGTCAAGTGTGAATGGGTCGTGATTTGCACTTTTGAAAGGAATATCTGAATCAATGATTTTATATATATAAATACATATATATCAATTTTAGTGATTTTTGTTATTATTTTCAATCCAATGCTCTGGCAAGGTCTTTTTAGATCTTGAGTGCTGTTCAAAGGTTTAGTTGTCACTTCCATCTTGCTCTCATTTACAAAGGTTTTAAAGATATCATCTCTATCCAAGTCATTGATATAAGTGTTAAATATCACAAAAGCAAAGGCCTTTAGAGCACATTACTGAAGACCTCTTTTCAAGCTGACATTGAACCACTAATGCTATTCTTTGATACTGGCCATTCAACCAGTTTTGGATCCATATAATTATATTATTCTTTAGTCTACGTCTCTCTATTTTACCAAGCATAAAATGATACATGTTACGTAGCCAAGGTCATAAACGATTTTTTAGAGTTGAATGAAATTGTCACTGATTAAAGCTCCCAGAATTTGTTGTATTGACAGATTAGGGCAATTCTATGGATGTAGTTTAATCAGATACTTAACAAGTCATTTGATAAAATATCTTGTTCTATTTTTGTGAATATGGAGAGACATGGACTATGCAATAATCAAATGAAGCATAAGCAAAAGGATTTAAAGTAAAACAGGAGGCGTAAGAGGAATGAAGTTTCATCTCATAAGTCATCTCTATTATGGGTAGGGGAAACAAAAACAAATCAGACTACCCCATTGAGGAACTTGTATCCTACTGAGAGAAGACAACATGAAATTGGTTGAATAATTGAACTCAAGGAGTAGTGATGGATTAATGTCAACTTTTCAGGTCTCCAGAGAAGTATACCCAGGGATCAGTACTTGGTCCTGAATTGTTAAGAATTTTATTAATGACTCAAAGGCACAGATGGCATGCTTATCAAATATTCAGATAACACTAAACAAGGAGAAATATTGAATGCACTGATTGGCATCAAAGAAAAGTACGTGTTGTATGAGGATTAACTAAAGAACTTGAAAAGTTTAGCTCTGAGAAGACAAGCTGTATAGGATGTGGGTGAGTGATGAAGAGAGGCAAACAAAGTGGTTTTCATGTATTTGAGGAGCTGTCATGTGGAAGAGGATTTACTTTTCTATTTTTTCCTTAAAAGGTGGAATTAAATGAATTGAAGTTGAAAAGAGGCAACTTTAGTTTTGAGTTAAGGGGGGACAATTCTTACTAACAATTAAAGTTCACTAAAAGTAGAATAAACTGCCTTGAGTAGTAGTGTTTTTTCCTTCATTTGAGGTCTTAAGAGCAGAGGCTGGATAGACACTTTTTGGGTATCTTACAATTGGGATTTCTTTTGTGTTGGATTAAGTTGGTTGGATTAAGTGGTCATTAGGGTCCTTTCTAACTTGAAACTCAATAATTTACCCAGACAAGTAAACACAAGGTAATTTGAGGAAGCTGAGAGAACTATTAAATGAAGAATCAATCCAGAAAGGCTTCTTATAGGGGGTAGAACTGGGCTGTGGGGAAGTGTATTTCTGGGATGAGACAGCTTAAAAGAAGGCAAAGAGATGGGAGATGGTATCCAGTGTTTGGAGAAAAAACTATTGGGTCAGCTTGGCTGAATTCAGAGTTACATTATTTCCAATATATTTTGATTTAGTTTCTATAGGATGTTTTGCTCAGAGAGGGAATAATACATTTATTGAGTAAGCACTGAGTCAATATTCTTTTGTATTGCAAAAGAGAAGATTGTAATAGAAATCAAAAAGGAGGATAAAAACTACCTTTAAACTTTGTTTTAATTAATTATTTTTGCCACATTTCCAATTCTTGCTAAGCTCAATTGTTTCTAGCTCCTGAGGGACTGAGATTGTTATTAGCGTCCTCCAAATTTCAGTGCCCTCAGACAAAGTCTCACTAGCTCCTCCTTATTTATGATTCTGGTCTGCTGGATATAGAAAGATGAATACATAGTCATGATCTTGAGGAACAAAGGCAGGTTGTAGAGTTGTGCTGCACACAAAGTTACTAAAGTTACATGTGTCTTATGAGAAAGGGATGATCAATGTTCTCATAGGGGTCGTGAAGCTGGGGAAATGTATCACCCCAGCAACGCCCCCCCCCCCCCCCATGGTGCTCTTACTCTTCTAAAAGCACTCAGTTGATACCAGATATCTGAATGCTTTGTTCTTGCATGGATCATTCAAGTCGCTTTTTAGCTTTCATTTAGATCTATCGAGTTTTGTATTTTAAACTCATACAATTTTCTTGATTTTCTTCATAAACCAACTTTTTTTCTCTCTCCTTTAAGGAATATGGTTTTTTGAGAAGTGGAAAAAAAGGCTATTTAAAATAAATGCCTTATTCCAGGTTTGTGGCTCTTTCTCCCTTATATCTATTTATTTTACACGTGGTCAGCACCATCTGGCGTTGGCATTGACCAATGTGGACAGCCTGGTCCTTTATAAATAACTCATCTCAGGATTTTTTTTCTTTGAGTGCAATGAGGTTCATTTCTCCAAAAGGTAATAAGGAAGAAAAAAACCCCAGTTAAACCAATTCTGAGCATCCTTCCTGAGTCCCTTTTCCTCACTATCCCTCATTTCCCATGCTTGGGCTGCCCCTTGAGCAGGGCGGTGAGAAGCTACCTGGCATTGAACCGAGTGGAATGTTCCTCTGGCAAATAGAAACCTCTCTCTGCACTCAGCAGGGGCAAGCTTCGGTTTCTTCCCCAGAAGGAACTGCAGTGGCGAGCCATAATCATCAGAGTGGTTTCATAACACTTCTACTGTTTTGGAACTAGCTGTACTTGACATCTGTGCACTTCAGGCCAACAAGAAAAGTTCCCCCTCTCAGAGCCCTGCAAATGTCCTTTTTTTTTTTTTTTTTACCTTTCTCTAATAATTCAGTCAGGTTTTACCAGACCAGACAAGCAGGAGATGACTTTTCCATAGCCATCTGCTCATGCCAGGAAAGCTCATGGCTTGGTTACATTTCTCTCTATTGGTGCTAATTCTGTAGCTTCTGTTTTTTATTTCAACTGGATGAATTCCTTCAATGTCAGTTCTATGATCTCATTGAAATGACACTCTCCCCCAAATATGACCATTTGGATTAATTTACTCCAGCCCAAGGAACTGCAATCTACTTTAAGAACACTATTTTCAAGGTACCCTCATTCACTTTTCAGTGTCCCCCAGGCAGAAGATATTGTGTGGGAACAAATGAACCACACAGAAAAAGTCCAGATACACCAGCTAAATCAACTATTTTCAATCTAATCATGGCAAAATGGACTTGCTATCTTGTTACATCTGCAGAACAGCCCTCAGTTAGATCTTTCTTAAGGTACTTCACTTAAATAAGGCCTAAGCTAAAGGTTTCTTCTGGATTACTATGAGGGGACCTTAAGCGGAAGAAATGAAAATGACTAGGCATTGAGTCTTTCCACCAACAAGAATCTCAGGAGACAAGAACACAGAGAGGGACAGAACTGTCTACAGCTGTTTGAAGTGGTATTATGTTATAGAACTTTTAGAATTAGAATCAATGAGTAGAAGTTATAGAGAGGCAGATTTGGACTTAATGCAAGGAAACGTTTTCAGCATCCTAACAGTTTCTAGAAAATTACAGCTGTCAGTGGTAGCTTGAGATGTCATAAAGGGTAGCATGTTACCTGTAGGCCCTCACGTAGAGAGTGTATGACTCATTCATTAAGAGTATTGTAAAGGGTATTTCAGTTCAAGTACAAGTTCAACTTGACATAGTAAGAGCCTTCTTTCTCTGAGATTCTGTGATAAATACTTCTAAGATTTAAATTTAAGTATAAAAAAGAATCAGGTTACTGGTATATTTGTATAATATGTATTATATATATTATACTATAATATATCTGTATAATATATATAATACAATTTGTATAACATATATAATACAATAATATATATTATTTATGTATACAGACTATCTTCATATAGCTCTCATCATTCTTTTGCTCAGAATCTTTTAATTAATCCTAATTTCCTCTTGACTCAGACCTAAAATTCTCTGCTTGGTTTCCAAGATTGTTGATAATACCTCTCTAAATTTGTTTTCTACTTTCACTATAGTCCAGTTGTCCTCTATCTTGTCAGTCAGTCCATAAGCATGTATTAGGTACTTGTTATGTGTCAGGCACTCTGCTAAATGCTGGTGAAACAAAAGCAACATCCCTGACCTTGAGAAATTCACAGTGTAATGAGGAGGATAAATGTAAATATCTACATGTGTACAAGATGTATACACACATATAATACATGTGTGTATTTTACATGTGCATATATACATACATACACACAAATGTAATTAGAGACAATCACAGAATGAAACAAATAGCAGTATTAAAATGGTATGTCAAAAGTTTTTTGAAGAAGGTAGAATTTTACCTATGAATTAAAGAAATCTAAAGAAGCTTTCTTTCTAAAGAAGCTAAAAAAAAAAAAAAGAAAATTCCAGGCCAAGAGATCAGTCAGTGAAAACATATGCATCAAAGAGAAGAAATGAGTATTACGTGTGCGATACATCAAGAGGCCAGTGTCATTGGGTCACAGAATATATGGCAGAGGGGAATAAAGTGTAAGAACTCTGGAAAGGTATGCAGGGAAAAGATTATCAAGGGCTTTCAAAGCAAAACAAAATTTTATTTGATTATGGAGGTATTAAAAAATTTAATTATGGAGGTAGTAAAAAATCATTGAAGCATATTGAACAGGAGAACTAACATGGTCAGATCTATCTTTAAGGAGTCAGTTTGAATGGGGAGGGACTTGAAGCAGGGAGAACAATTCTAAGTGGTCTCCCTGCAATAGCACTAGTGTGAGGTGATAAAGACCTGCGACAGTTTCATAGAAGTGATAGGAGAGAATGGAACATATACAGGAAGGACAAGATTGTGTGTGTCTGAGGGGGAGGGATGATGTATGTCAGTGATGTTAAATGAGAAGGGAAGTAAAAGGTGTTCAGGGTGAACTTCTCCCATAGGTATGAGGCAGTATCCTCCTTTAAGGGTCTGAAGAAAGAAGAGAAGGCATAGAACTACCTTTATGACAAGTGGGAAAGAGAATGCATTAGGGATGTGTATAAAAAATGCTTTCTTCTTATGAAAATTGCCTGTTCATATTCTTTTGCCATTTATCAAATGGGGAAGAACTCTAATCTGTAAAAAATAAATTTGGCTCAGTTCTCTATATATTTGAGAAATTAGGCAAGGATTAGAGAAACTTACAGTAAAGTTTTCCCTCCAGTTTCCCATTTTCCTTCTAATTTTGGCTGCATTAGTTTTGCTTGTGTAAAACCCATTAAGTTTCATGTAATAAAAATAATCTATTTTACTTCCTATAGTCCTCTCAATCTTTTGTTTGGTCATAAATTCTTCCCTTATTTATATCTCTGACAGGTACATTTTTCCATGTTCCCCAATTTACTTATGGCATCATTATGTCTAAATCATTTCTCCATTTTGACCTTGTATTGACATATGGTGTGAGATGCTGGTCTATGGATAGTTTCTGCCAAATTACTTTTCAGTTTTCCCAGCAGTTTTTGTCATTTAGTGAGTTTTTACCCGAAAATCCTAGATCTTTGGATTTATCAAAGAATAGATTACTTTAGTAATTGACTACTGTATATTGTGTACTAATCTATGCCACTGATCCACCACACTATTTCTTAGCCATTACTAGATTATTTGAATGATTGCTCCTTTGCAATACAGTTTGAAAACTGGAACATCTAGGGGACCTTCCTTCACATGTTTTCCACCGAATCCCTTGATATTCATGACATTTTTCTCCAGATGAATTTAGTTGTTTTTGTTAGCTCTATAAAAAAAAAATTCTATGGTAGTTTGATTGATATGACACAGAATAAGTGTGTTGACTTGAGTAGAATTGTCATTTATATTATATTGGCTTAGCCTCCCTGTAAGCAATTAATATTTCTCCAGTTATTTTTATTATTGAATTCTTTTTCAGTCATGTCTGACTTTCCATCACCCTTTGTTTTTTGGGAGGGCTTTGCGTATACATTCATATTAAACATATTTTTACCTTAGTCATGTTGTAAAGAGGAATTGGAACCAATGGGAGTTATCATGAGAAAGAAGAAGCAAAACAAAACAATAATAACAAAAAAGAGAGAGAAAATATTATACTTTGACCTGCATTCAGACTCCATAGTTCTTTCCTTGGATGTGGACAGCATTTTCCATCATGAGACTTCTGGAGTTGTGTTAGATGCGTTCATTGCTGAGAAGAGCCAAGTTTATGAGAGTTAGTCATCATACAGTGTGGCTATTACTGTGTACAATATTTTCCTGATTCTGCTCGCTTCACTCACCATCAGTTCATATAAGTCTTTCCAGGTTTTCCTGAAGTCCATGTGCTCATCATTTGCTATGGTATAATAGGATTCTCTTACATTCAGATACACAACTTGTTCAGCCATCCCCCAACTGATGGAGATTCCCCTCAATTTTCAATTCTTTACCACAGCAAAAAGAGCTCCTATATATATTTTTGTACATGTGGGTCCTTTTCCCATTTTTATGATCTCTTTGGCATACAGACCTGGAAGTGGTATTGTTGGGTCATGGTATGCACATTTTTATAGTCCTGTGGGCATATTTTCCAAACTGATCTCCAGAATGGTTAGATCAGTTCACAATTGCACCAGTAATCCATTAGTGTTCAAAATTTTCCACATCTTCTCCAACATATATCATTTTCCTGTTTTGTCATGTTATCCAATCTGATAAATGTGATGTGGTATCTCAGAGTTGTTTTTATTTGCATTTCTCTAATCAAAAGTTATGGGCAATGGATAGAGGTGGTTCAATGGATAGAGCACCAGTGCATGAGTCAGAGGACTTGAGTTCAAATCTCACCTCAGACACTTGACACTCACTAGTTGTATGACCTTGGGCAAGTCACTTAACCCTAATTGCCTCATCCTGGGTCATCTCCAGTCATCCTGATGAAAATCTGGTCACTGGATTCAGATGGTTCTGGAGGAGAAGTGAGGCTGGTGACCTGCAGAGTCCTCCCTCACTCAAAACAAAGTCAAGTGCAAGTCATGTCATCATTTCTCTGATGGCATGGTCTTCTTCAGCAACAAAGGATGAACACACACACAATCAATAGTTATTTAGAGCATTTTTTTTCACATGACCATAGATAGCTTTAATTTCTTCCTCTGAAAGCTGCCTGTTCATATCCTTTGACCATTTCTCAAATGGGGACTGTATTCTTAAAAATTTGACTCAGTTCTCTATGTATTTTAGAAATAAGGTCTTTATCAGAGATACTAGTTGTAAAAATTATTTCCCAGGTTTCTCTTTCCCTTCTAATCTTCTTGCATTGGCTTTGGCAAAAACTTTTGAATTAATGTGATCAAAATTATCCATTTTGCATTTCATAATATTCTCTATCTTTTGTTTGGCCATAAATTCTTCTGTTCTCTACAAAATTGACAGGTAAACTATATCTTGCTCTCCTAGTTTGCTTATAGTATCAGCCTTTATATCTAAATCATGAACCCATTTTGACTTTCTCTTGGTATATGGTGTAGGTGTTGGTTTATGCATAATTTCTGGCATACTATTTTCCAGTTTGCCTGGTAGTTTTTCTCAAATAGTGAGTTGTTATCCCAGAAGCTGAAGTCTTTGGGTTTATCATATAGTCGATTATTATAGTCTTTGACTGTTGTGTCTTGTATACTTGACTTATTCCACCAATCCACCACTGTTTTTCTTAGCCAGTATCAAGTAGTTTTGATGATTGTTGCTTACAATTTAACATCTAGTATGACTAGATCACCTTCGCTTGCATTTCTTTTTGTTAATTCCCTTGATATTCTGGACCTTTTACTCTTCCAGATGAATTTTGTGATCGTTTTCTTCTAGCTCTATAAAATAATTTTTGGTAGTTTAATTGGTATGGCACTGAATAATTAAGTTAATTTAGGTAGAATTATCATGTTTATTATATAGCTCAGTATACCCACAAGCAACCAATATTTTTCCAATTATTTATCTCACTTTATTTGTGTGAAAAGTGTTTTATAATTGTGTTCATAAAATTCCTGGGCTTGTCTTGGCAGGTGGATTCCCAAACATTTCATAGTGACTACAGTAACTTTAAAAGAAATTTCTCTTTCTAACTTGTGCTGTCAGAGTGTTAGTAATATGTAGACATGTCAATGATTTGTGGGCATTTATTTTATATCCTGCAAACTTGCTAAAGTTATTTATTATTTCAAGCAGTTTTTTAGCTTTATTCTCTAGGATTCTCCAAGTATATTATCATATCATCTGCAAAGATTGATCGCTTTGTCTCTTTTTTTTACCTGTTCTAATTCCTTCAATTTCTTTTTCTTCTCTTATTGCTAAAGCTAACATTTCTAGTACCATATTGAATAACAGTGGTCATAATGGAAAACCTTTTTTTATCCCCACTCTTACTGCAAATGTTTCTAGCATTTACATAGCTATTACATGTAATGCTTCCTGATGGTTTTAGGAAGATCCTACTTATCATTTTAAGGAAGACTCTATTTATTCCTATGCTTTCTAGTGTTTTTAATAGGAAGGAGCATTTATTTTGTCAAAAGCTTTTTCTGTATCTATTGAGATGATCATATGATTTCTATTGGTTTTGTTGTTGATATAGTCAATTATGCTGATAGTGTTCCTAATATTGAACCTGCCTGGCATTCATGGTATAAATCCTACTTGGTCATACTGTATGATCCTCAAGATAAGTAGCTGTAATCCCTTTGCTAATATTTTATTTAAATTTTTTGCATCTATACTCATTAGGTAAATTGGTCTTTCATTTTCTTTCTCTGTTTTAGCCATTTCTGATTTAGGTATTAGCACAATATTTATGTCATAAAAAAGAAATTGATAGGACTTCTTCACCTATTTTTGTAAACATTTTATATAGTATTGGAATTAATTGTTCTTTAAATGTTTGATGAGATTCACTTGTAAATCCATATGGCCCTGAAGATTTTTTCCTTCAGGAGGTCATTGATGGCTTCTTTAAGTTCTTTTTCTGAAATGGAGTTATTTAAGTATTTTATTTCCTCTTCTGTTAATCTGGGCAATTTATATTTTTGTAAATATTCATCCATTTCATTAAGATTGTCAAATTTATTGGCATTTTGTTGAGGAGAATAACTCCTAATTATCATTTTAATTTCCTTTTCATTTAAATTTCCTTTTGATTGACCACCTTTTGATAACCAATTCACCCTTTTCATTTGTGGTACTGGTAATTTGGTTTTCTTCTTTCTTTTTAAAATCAAATTAACCAGATGTTTATCTATTTAATTATTTCTTCATAAAATCAGTTCTTACTTTTATTTATTAATTCGGTAGTTTTCTTAATTTCAGTTTTCTTAATTTATCCTTTTGTTTTCAGAATTTCTAATTTAGTACTTAATTGGAGATTTTTAATTTGTTCTTTTTTCTAGCTTTTCAAGATTTATGCCAAATTAATTGATCTCCTCTTTCTCTATTTTATTCACATAAGCATTTAGATATATAAACTTTCCCCTAAGAACCCAACCTTTTGTTGCATCCTGTAAGTTTTTATATGTTGTCTCATTATTGTCATTCTCTTGGAAAAATTTACTGATTTTTTTCTATGATTTGTTTTTTAATCCACTCATTCTTTAGGATTAGATTATTTAGTTTCCAGTTAATTATACCTATGCCCTCTATGTATATCCTTTCTAAATATCATAAAAAGATACAGTTTTCAAGAGTTACAAGTATCATTTTCTTATGTAGGCATGTAAACAGTTTGCCCCTGTTGAATAACATGTTGTTTTTTCTTTCCTGTTTACCTTTTTATGCCTCTCTTGAATCCTGTATTTGAAGATCAAGTTTTCCATTAAGCTCTAAAGTGTGTAAGTCCCCTATTTTGCTGAATGTCTACCTCCTACCCTGAGAGATTATGCTCAGTTTTTCTAGGTAGTAGATCCTTTGTTGTAATTCAAACTTCTTTGCCTTATGTAATATCATATTCCAAGCCCTCTCAACTTTTAATTTAGAAGCTGCAAGATCCTGTGTAATCTTGACTGTGATTCCATGACATCTAAATTGTTTCTTTTTGGCTGCTTAGGCTATTTTCTTCTTGACCTGATAATTCGAGGATCTGGCTACAGTATTCCTTGGCATTTTCAATTTGGGATCTCTTTCAAGAGGTAATTTGTGAATTCTCTAGATGACTAATTTACCCTCTGCTTCTATGACCTCAGGGCAGTTTTCCTTAATTTCTTGAAAGATGCTATTCATGTTCTTTTTTTTTTCATCATGACTTTCAGCCAGATATGTACTTTTGAAATTCTCTTTCCTGTATCTATTTTCCAGGTCAGTAGTTTTTTTCAGTGAGATATTATATGTTTTCTTCTATTTTTTCGTTTTAAAATTTTATTTGACTGATTCTTGATGTCTCATAGAATCATTAGCTTTCCCAGTTCTAATTTTCAAAGAATTGCTTTCTTCAATTAGATTTTGTACCTGTCTTTCCATTTGACCTATTTTACTTTTGAGGACTTATCCTCTTCAGTATGTTTTTGTGTTTCCTTTTCCATTTGGCCAATTCGACATTTTAAGGAGCTGTTTTCTAAATTCATTTTTTTCCTTCCTTTCCCAAGAGATTGACTGTCTCTTGCATACCTCTCATTTTTTTCCTCAATTTTTCTTCTGCCTCTCTTATTTACCTTTTAAAATCCTTCCTTGAACTCTTCCAAGAGGGCTTGAGACAAGTCCATATTCCTCTTTGAGCTTTTGGATATGGGTACATTGACAATGTTGTCCTCTTCTGAATTTGTGTTTTGATCTTCCTTGTCCCCATAGTAAAACTCTATGGTCATTGTCCATTTCTGCTTTTGGTTCATGGTGTTTGTCTATTTCGTGACTTTTAAAGTTGAACTCTCCTGCTAGGGTCAGCAACAATGGAGCTCTGAGGGAGAGGGTAGGTTCTGGCCCCTGTAGGACACCTGCTGACCTGGGCAGCTTTGAAGCACTGGAACGTTTGGCTGCTGGAAGATTCCTGCCTGCCTGGAGTTGTGCTTCCTAGAGTTGTGCTGAAGCACTGGGAGATTTCGCCGCTGGAGGATGCCTTCCCACCAGTGCAAATAGTGGTTTTCTGAAGTGGAGTCTACCACTTCCCCTGCATGTGCCAAGGCACTTGGGAGCAGAGAGGAATGGGGTGGTCCTGATGTTTACACTTGCCTGCTCCATCAACCTGGGGCTTAGGATCTCATTCTGGTTTGCTGAAGTAGGGTTGCTGCTGGCTTGCTAGAATGCCTCCTATTGTGTACTGCCCTCCTTCCTGTTCCAAGGTTTTCCTGGGGTGACATTTTCTGGGTTTTTAGAAGTCAAGAAGGGAGAATGAGAGTGGCTTACTTCTTACTCTGCCATCTTCGCTCCTGGAACTTGAGTGCCCCTTTGCTTTTTTTGAATAATATTTTATTTTTCCCCAAATACATGCTAAAACAATTTTAATATTTATTTTGTTTTGCGTTCCACATTCTGTCACTCACTCTCTCTCCTCTTCCCTTCCTGAGACAGTAAGCAATCCAATATAGGTTATGCATCTGCAATCATATAAAGCATTTCCATATTAGTTATTCTGTACAAGAAGACTCAAACAAACAAAAAGAATGAAAGGAAGAAGAGAGGAAGAAAGTAAGAAAGGAAGGAGAACAGAAAAGAAAGAAGGAAAGAATGAGAACAGGAAAGAAGGAAGGAAGGAAGAAGTTAAGCTTCAGTCTGTTTTCAGACAATATTGGTTATTTCTCTGGAGGTAGATAGCATGTTTCTTTTTGAGTCCTTGGATCATTCTATAGTTGAGAATAACTAAGTTTTTCACTTTTTGTACAATACTTTTACTGTTGTGTAACATGTTCTTTTTGTTCTTCTCACTTGACTTTCCAGTAGTTCATGTAAATCTTTCCAGGTTTTTCTGAAATCATCCTACTTGCCATTTCTTATAGTGCAATAATCTTCCATCAAAAAAACATACCACAACTTGTTTAATCATGCCTCAATTGATGGGCATCCCCTCAATTTCTGTGGCTTAGCCACCACAAAAATAGCTATCATAAAGTTTTAGTACAAATAGGTCCTTCCCCCTCCCCATTTTTGATCTTTTTGGGATACAGATGTAACAGTGGCCCTGCTGAATGAAAGGATATGCATAGTTTTATAGCCCTTTGGGCATAGCTCCAAATTGCTTTCCAGAATGGTTGGAACAATTCACAACTCCTTGAATAGTGCATTAGCATCCCATTTTCCTCACATCACTTCCAACATTTATCATCTTCATTTTTTGTCATATTAGTCCATCTGATAGGTGTGAGGTGCTACCTCAGAGTTGTTTTAATTTGAATTTCTCTAATCAACAGTGATTTAGAGTATTTTTCATATGACTAAAGACAGCTTCAAATTCTTTGTCTGAATGTTGCCTATTCACATCCTCTGCCTATTTATCAACTGGGGAATCACTTATAATTTTGACTCAGTTCTCTATAAATTTGAGAAGTGAAAACTTTTTCAGAGATTTGCTACAAATTTTTTCTCCAGTTTTCTGCTTTCCTTCTAATTTTCGTTGGATTGGTTTTATTTATGTAAAGACTTTTCAATTTTATGTAATCATAATTATCTATTTTACATTTTGCAACACTCTCTATCTCCTTGGTCCTAAATTCTTCCCTTCTCCATAGATCTGACAGGTAAACTTTTCCATACTCTTCTAATTTCCTTATGTTATTATCCTTTATGATTAAATCATGTACCCATTTCAACCTCTTCTTGGTATATGGTGTGAGATGTTCCTCTATACCTAGTTTCTGGTGTACTATTTTCCAATTATCCCAGCAGTTTTTGTTAGTATTGAGTTGTTGTCCCCAAAGCTTAGATCTTTATTTTATCACATACTGGACTATTATGGCTATATACTACACTGTGTGGCATACTCAATCTATTCCACTGACCCACCACTTCATTCCTTAGGCATTGCCAGATTATTTTGATAGCTACCATTTTATAATACAATTTGAGATCTGGTACTGCTAGACCACCTTTCTTTCCATTTTTTTCATTGATTCCCCTGATATTCTTGATCTTTTGTTCTTCCAGAAGAATTTTGCTATTTTTTCTACTTTAATAAAATAATCCTTTGGTGGTTTGATTGATATGGCACTGAATAAATAGATTAATTTAGATGGAATTGTCATTTTTATTATATTGCCTTAACCTACCCAGGAGCAATTAATATTTTTTTCCATTTGTTAAGTCTAATTTTATTTGTGTGGTCTTTTATAGTTGTATTCATATGATTCCTAGGTTTGTCTTGGCAGGTAGACTCTCAGTTATTTTATATTGTCCGTATTTATTTTAAATGGAATTTCTCTTTCTGTCTCTTGCTGTTAGATTTTTTGGTACTATATAGAAATACTGATGATTTATGTGGATTTATTTTGTAACCTAAACTTTGCTAATGTTGCTAATTATTTCCACTAGTTTTTTAGTTGATTTTCTAAGTATATCATCTGCAAAGAATGATAGTTTTATTTCCTCATTGCCTAGTCTAATTCCTTTACTTTCTTTTTCTTCTCTTATTGTTATAGCAGGATGAAAAAGACTGTCCAGGTCCAGAAAAAGAACTGATGCAATTAGAATGTGATCAAAGCATACTTTTTATCTTTATTTGTCTTTATTTTTCTATTTTCATTAACAGCTTGACTAATATGAAGATACGTTTTTCATGACTGCACATGTATAACCAATATCAAATTGCTTGTCATCTCAATGTGGAGTAGGAAGTAAAGGAGAGAGAATTTGAAACTCAAAATTAAAAATAAAAACAAATGTTAAAATTTTACACGTAATTAGAAAAATACATATTTAATTAAAAATTGGATGCAATGCCGTTTGATGCATTTATTTTTGTACTGATATTACTTCATTTTTTATGGTTCCTTTTAGCTTCCCTGCTTATCCCTTTTACGTAGTTGTATTTTTTACTTTTGCTTTGTCTGAGATCATGATTACTACCACTGCCTTTTCTCTTTAGTGGAAGCATGACTGATTCTGCTCCAGTCCCTTATTTTAACTCTGTACATTTTTCTCTGTTTCAAGTGTGTTTTTGTAAACAACTTATTATTGGATTTTGACTTCTAATTCCTTGCTATCCACTTCCATTTTATGGATGAGTTTTTTCAATTCACATTCATAGTTATGATCAATAACTGCATTTTTCTCCATCCTATTTTTCTATTTATACTTCTCTCTTTTTATTCTGTCCCACCTCTAAAGTATGTTTTGCTGCTGACCACTATCTACTTTTCTTTGCCATCTCTTTTATCTCACCAACTCTTCACTTATCCCCATTCCCCTCCTACTTCCTTGTATGATAATATAGATTTCTATAGACAGTAGAGCATGCATACATACATTCCCTCTTTCAACCAATTAATTTTGCACAAGGTTTAAGCATTGCCCACTGCCTCACCACAATTTCCCTCTCCATTATAAAGATTCTTCCTTGCACACCTTTTTTATGTGAGATAATATTCCCTATTCTAATTCTCCTTTCCCCCTTCCCCTAGGACATCTCTATTCCTTATATATCCAATTTTTTTAGATCATTCCAACATAATAGACTCATATCCATTCTGTCTGTTGATGCAGATTTCTTCTAACTGCCTGAATAATGATAAACTTTTTGGGAATTTCAAGAATTATATTCCCATGTAGGAATTTAAACAGTTTAACTTCTTTGAGTCCTTTATGATTTCTCTTTCTTGTTTACCTTTATATATGCCTCTATTGAGTCTTGTGCTTGAATCTCAAATTTCCTATTCAGCTCTGGTCTTTTCATTGGAATGCTTGAAAGTTCTCTATTTCATTAAATATCTATTCTTTCCCTTGAGAGAATACACTCAGTTTTGCTGGCTATGTTATTTGTGGTTGTAATTTTATCTCTTCTGCCTTCTAGAATACAGTATTCTAAGTTCTTCACTCCTTTACTGTGATAGCTGCTAAATCTTGTGTGATCCTGACTGTGAGTTCACAATATTTGACTGGCTTCTTTCTAGCTTATTGAAATATTTTTTTCTTTGACTTGAGAGCTGTGTAGTTTGGCTATAATATTCTTGAGAGTTTTAATTCTGTGGCTCTTTTAGGTACTTATTGATAGAGTTCTTCCAGTTTCCATTTTATGATCCAATTTTATGACACTGTGGTATTTTCCCTTGATTTCTTGAGAGATAATATCTATGCTCTTTTCATGATCATGAATTTCAACGAGTCCAATAATTTTTAAATTGTTTCTCCTTGATCAATATTCTAGGTCAGTTGTTTTTCCAATGAGATATTTCATATTTTCTTTGATTTTTCATTTTTAAAAAGTTTGTTTTATTGTTTCTTGATGTCTCATAAAGTCAATAGCTTCCAGGTGCTCAATTTCAGCTTTTAAGGAATTATTTTCTTCAGTGGGCATTTGTACCTCCTTTCCCCTTAGGTCAATTCTACTTTTGGAGGAATTCTTTTCTTTAGGATTCTTGATCTCTTGGGCCTAGAAGTGACTTTGTTCCTGAGGGTTTCTGATTCCCTTGTGACCAAAAGTGATAATACCCTTCAGGATTTCCACTCCTTCTTGCCAAAAACTGCTCCTTTCTGCCCCTGAAGTATGAGACAGAAGGGGATATGGACAATGGAATCTCCATACAGCATCTTGTTCTGTGTCTGCAACTAGCACAGTGATCCCTTTAATCTCTTTTTGACCAGTTGCCAGGGTCTCTTATCATCTCGAGCTTAAGAGCATCCTGACCTGTTGCTACTTCTCTCACCATTTCCTGGTTCCATCACTGATGCTTCATCCACATGGATTCTGGGCCAGTTTTTCTACCCCCAATGTCACAGATCACTTTTTTTCAACATTCTAACTTTTCTTGGTCTGGAAGAATGTCTCTCTCTGAGTTTTTGTTGGTTCTATCACACCAGAATTTGATTTAAGATGTTATTTTAAAATAGTTTGGAGGGGAATGTTGGGAGAGCTCCTTTCTCTACTCCATCATCTTGGCCTTTCCCCCAAATGAATGCTTTTTAACTTGACTTGACTGAAATTTATTATTCCTTTGCTAAAGTGGAGCAGAGGAGATCATGGATTGGCATAGAGAAGATATCTGTGAGTTAGATTCAAAAGTCACTGGGAAGGGATGGAAAATGTCCTGGGTATCAGTAGATATTTGCTATGAGGATTTGAATTGAATGATTATTCAAGTTCTTCACACATCCCTCACCTACTTGGCCTTCTGTAGGAGATATTTTTATGTCCAGAAATCTATCCTCATGGCAGATAGAACTAGATCCTGGTCTTGTCTTGACAACTGAGTTTAATGAGGAGAGAAGTGATAGTAGGTCCATGGGGAAATTTTGATAGCCTGGTCTCAATGCCACCTGGTGAAGTCATGTCTTGGGTACAGTTAGTTGCCTCAAGGAGAGTTAAGAAGAGGTACTGTTGGTCTTCAGGTATCTAAAAGCTTGACCTAATGGCTTTATCCATCCTTATCCATTCCTTTTAATTTCTTTGTATCCTAACCAGTTTCCCTCCTCCTTCCCTCTGATAAAAAGAGGGCTTCTCACTGGAATTAAATCTACTGAACTGAACTCTTTATCTTACGTTCCTTTAGGAAGTCTTAGGAACTTGTTCTAGCAGCCAACTTCTATTTCTGATGTACCTTTTATATCTCCCTTTTCACTATATTCCATCTGTGTATAGATATGCTCAAGTCTCTCAAACAAACAAACAAAATTCCCCTGGTCTTCTGCTCCAACCATGCATTTTTTTTTCACTTTTACTGTCACACTTTTAGAAGAAAATTTTCTGTGCCATAAACATCCACCCATTCTATTCTTATCTTTCTGCAGTTCTTTTTTTTACACATTTACTAAACTTGTCCTCTCAAACGTCACCATGATGTCCTAATCATCATTCCAGTGGTCTATTTTGAGTCCTCATCCTTTCTCTACCACTGAATGATGTTAATATCCTTCTGGATACTTTATCCTTATTCAGCAATGGAGAAAACACATCCTTATTTTTCTTCTACTTAACTTCCCTCTTTCCTCTATCCTTTCTGTATACTTTTTCATAGTTCTCTTCTTTTTCTATGAAATGAATCAGATATTTGATAAAATCAAGAAATCTGATAGTAGACACTTCAGTGAAAGTATTTTGCACACAACCCATGCTTATTTCATTGTCTTGAAGTACACAGTGGAAACTGGGGATGGATTTGGAGGTTAAATATCCAAGATATTCATATTTGAACTGGCCAGTTGTTGATCCCTTCTAAGGTTTCTTAAATCTTTTGCAAAGGCTATTATTTTCCCCCCAGGTTTAAATCCCAGTTGGATCCTCCCTGATTCTTTCCTCTCAAACTGCTAGTGACTCCTAAAATTACCTTATTGACTTTTGTATGTGTACACGTTCATACACACACAAACACACATAACACATGGAGAAGCATGAGAGGAAGTTCCTCTATGTTTTTTCCTCCTGGTAGATTGCACTTTCCTGGAAGACTGCAACTACTTAATTTTTGTGGCTGCCTGGTACTTAATAAATCCAAGTTGATTGATTGATTGATTCCATTAGTCTCTTCTTTACTTCAATCAATTTAAGGGATTCTACCTGCCAGATACCATCTATAGATGCTTCATCGTGCCAACAAGTCTAATAAGAACTGTGATTTCATGTTATCTACTAGTTTTTCCTGTATAGTTTAGACTGTGGTTGGCAACTTACTTCCTGCTTCTACTCTTCTGATGCCTGTAATTCAGAACCAATCTGTCTAAGTAAAAATCCCTTCCCTTTGCTCCCTCTTATTTCCATTTGTATTCTTTTTCTATACCTATAATAGTCTTCCTGCTTTCTCCACTGAAAATCTTGGAACTCTAGATCCATTTCTTTTCATTTTTATTCATATATTCTTTTTGCATTCTATATTTCCTAACACATTATGTCCTGTCTTTCTGCAAAGAGCCATTCCTTAAAAAAAGAAAGCAAAAACAGTTCAGCAAAACTACCCAACACATCAACCCAATCCAAATTATGTGTAATATTCTATACCAATCATCCTCCAATGAAGCAAAGAAGTAAGAGGAGTATAATTCTTATCCTTCTTTGAGTTCAAGCTTGGTAATTTTAATTTCATATATTGCTATTTAGTGTTTTTTTTTCCTTTTACATTGTGGTAATAATTGCATTTATTGATTGCTTGGTTCTGCTAACTTGATTATGCAACAATTCTCATGTTTCTCTGTATTTTGATTTTTCATATTCTTTGCTTCATGCAGCACAGTGATTTCCCATTAAATCAACAGAGCATAATTTGCTTAACTGTACTCGCAACTGATGAACATCTGCTTTGCTTCTGGCTCATTGCTACTACAAAAGCTCTGCTATAAATAGTTTGGTGTATTCGAGACCTTTTCTTTTATCACTGACCTCTTTGGAGCATGTAGCTCACAGTGGGATCTCTGGGTCAAAGGGTATAGTCATTTTAGTCTTAGAATACTTCCAAATTACTTTCAGAATTGTTGGATCAATTCACACCTCTTTCAGTAGCATATTAGAACCCCTGAGGCGTTTACTATACACTTTTTTGGGGGTCATTTTGTCAATTTTCTGGGTACAGGATTGGACACTAGGATTATTTTGTTTCACATAAATCACAAATAGATAAACTTA
This sequence comes from Notamacropus eugenii, assembly GCF_028372415.1. NCBI lineage: Eukaryota > Metazoa > Chordata > Mammalia > Diprotodontia > Macropodidae > Notamacropus > Notamacropus eugenii. The sequence goes on from NC_092880.1 coordinate 13,113,413, forward strand.
AGTGGGATGTCTAGAGGAACTTTCAAATAATTACAACTGTATAAAAGTGGGATGGCTTTCCTCAAAAGTGCTGGATTTTCCCACTTTGGAGATATTCAAGAAGAAGATGGTTGGATGACCTTGTTAATGTCATGTTAAATTAGGGCTGCATTTTGTGTATGTTTTAGACTAGATCTGGCTTCTATTATTCCTTCCAACTCTTAAATTTATGATTCTCTTATTTTTGCCAAAAATGCTTTTCAGTTTTCCCTGTAGTTCTTATCAAATATAGAATATATCACAAGTAATTTATGTTCTTGGGTATGTCAAACAGTGGGTTATTGTCTCATTTTTCTTTTTCTAGTTTTTCCATAGATCTGCTTTTTCTATTTTAAGAAAATATCACATAATTTTGATAATTGCCACTTTACAGAATAATTTGAGATTTGAAAGTGTCATTCTTCCCTTTGTTCCTACTTTTTTCATTATTTCACTTAATATTACAACTCTTTTGTTTCTCTACATGAATTTTGTTATATAAATAACCCCTTTTAGCATTTAATTGGTATGGTCACCAAATGAATAAATTAATTCATGTATCATTTTCTTTACGTTAGTATGAATCAGGGACAAACAAGAATTGTTCCTCCAGTTATTTAAGTAATTATTTTTTATTTAAATAAATTTTGTTCCTATGTTTTGCTTTTTAATGAAATAAAATTACATTGGGTATACTGTAATATAGTTACAGTATAATGTTTCAGAAGATACTCTCACATTCTGTCAAATGATATGTGCCATACATACAATGGAAATCTTATTTGAGTGCATATTACATCATTTAATAGATTAACATATAGCTTACATGAATCAAGGTAGAAACTTATGGCAATGGCAGTAAGTTAATAGTCACTCCTCAAAAATCTTTATGCATGAATAATTTTATCTCTTTACTCTGTAATAGCGTTTGAATATAGAATGCCTCTTCTAAACCATTAGTTGAAATTTACATGCTAGCATTACTGACTCTTCAGCTGTGACAACACTTTTTATTCCCAAATTTGAAAAGCCTCCTCAGATCAAACCACATCTAAATGCCAAAAGCTTAGGTGCATGATCTAAATACTATTTTCCTGTGGATGTCTGGATCAAAAGTCAAAATTTTTTGTCTTGAAGCATATACATGCCCTGATGAGTTGTCATTTATTATGAATTTGTTTCTTGAAAACTCTGGTCTAAAAATTTTGGAAATTAACTCATGATATCTAACTGATTCTTGAATCTTGTGGTATTCTTTGTAAATTTTTCTAACAATCCTTGTCCCACTCTAAAGCCCATATTTTCCATCTCAGTAATGCATCTCCCATTTTTTAACTCCCTCTACTCTACAGACTTGTAGATGCAGATTACCATCTTGTTGGTGAAAATATTTCCTCTTTCTTCTCCTAGGTTCCAGGGAGGGTAGAGATCAGGACCCTACCACTGCCACCCTGGAGGTGAATGCTACTGCTTCTGGGGCTGCCACCAGGCCCCATTGTGACAAAGCCCAGTCTTGTAGGTGTCTGAGGGTTAGGGGCTTCACCCATAGATGTTTCCTTTACAATGAATAATAACAAAGAAGGGGAAAATCAATTCTGCCAACTAACTAAAATGTATGAGACTATATGTGCTGTTTCTCGTATATTTACCCCAACCTCTGCAAAGAAAGAGGGAGGATTGACTTTTGGGGGTCTAGCCTTAGGTATTATGTTTTCATGATATAGAGTTTTAATTTTAAATTATTGCTTTGTAAAAAATTTACATTGTTGCAGTCATTGTGTAAATTGCTTTCCTGATTCTACTTACCTCATTTGCATCAGGTCATCCAGGTCCTCCCATGTTTCTCTTATTTCATCATTTTTTTATTGAGCAATACTGTTCTATCATATTTAATGTACTATTACTGCTTTAACTTTTTTTTACCCCCTTGTCATTTTGATCCACTTACATTTTGTTTCTAGTTCTTTGCTCCTACAAAATTGCTGGTACAATTTTTTTGTGCATTTGAGATTATTCTTTTTATCATTTACCTTCCTGGTGTGTGTGTGGGCTCTCTGTGTTATAGTATGGAAATTTTAGTCACTTTGTTAGCATGGTTCTAAATAATATAATGGTTCAGGACAATTCAGAGTTCTATCACCAAGGCATTAATTTTGCTGCCTTTCTAAAATCCCTCTAATATTCAATCAATCTATCAAAAAGCAAGCATTTATAAAGTACCAAGTGTGTGTCAGTCTCTATGCTGGCTACTTGAATACAGCTGCCAAGATAAAACAGTATACTCTCAAGGAGATCACATTCTTGAATTTCATATAAGTGTATTTCCTAAGGAAGGAAATATATACATAAGTGTGTACAGAATAATCATGAAGAGAATAAATGCAAAGTAGTTTAGGATTGAGAAAATTCAGAGTTTGTGAGATCAAGGGCAGCTGCATGTAAAAAGCCTTGCTTGCATTGAATCTTGAAGGGAACAAGGAATTTTATGAGCTAGAAGTTAGAAAAATAGGTTGGTATGAGATTGTAAAGAGTATTAAGAGCTAAGTAGAAGAGTTTCTACTTGATCCTAGAGGCAACAAGTAACCATTATAGTTTATTGAATTGTGAGAAATGTGGTCAGATCTAGACTTAAGAACAATCACTTTGGCAGTTGTATAGAACAAAACTGTCAAATAAATTGGCATATTAAAATGTAACTGAGAAACATTTGAGGAAATACATAAAAACAAGACAGAACATTGATAATGCCACTAAGTGGTTTTCTAAGTCAACATGCATCTGGCAATATATCAATTTGGATTTGACAAGACTGGTGTAGAAAATTGACTGGATTGGAGAGTCTCGAAACATGGAGGTCAGTTAGACTGTTGTAATAACCTAGATATATAGTCATAAAAGCTAAACAAAAGTTATGCCTGTGTGAGTAGAAAGAATGGTTAGATGGCAAGATTTGTGAAGTCATTGGATATACGGAGTAAAGGAGAGTGAGAAAGAGTTAGGAGTCAAGGATTACACTAAGGATATGAATCTGAGAATCTGGAAGAATGGTGGTGCCTTCAACAGAAATAAAGAAGTTGGAAGATAAGTGAGATATGAGATAAATATAAGAAGTTCTATTTTGGACATACTGCATTTGAAATGTCTCTGAGACATCCAATTTGAAACACCAAATGTGCAGCTGGTATTGCAGAATTTCTGAAGCCTCAGGGAGAGATGAGATAGTTATACGCATACATAATACATACGTACATATATACATACATACTTGAGATAGTTATACATACATACATACATTCATACACATATATGCACTTATATGTGTGAGTGTGTGTATATGTATATATGCATATATACATATATGCACCTATGTCAATCATTTTCATAGAGATGATATTCCACTGGAAACCAATGAGGTTACTGAGAGAAATTATATGGAGTTATAGACCTTATAAAGATGATAAACCAAACCAAGGATATTGAGGAATGGTCAGTGATTCAGAAGAAGAATAAGAAGAATCATACAATATCATGAAATATCAGAGAAAAGAGACTCTAGGGGGAAAGGGTGGTCAACAGTGCAAAATACAACAGAAAGGTCAAATACATATGAAATGTAATGAAGATCTAGGGCTTGAATGAAGATGAGCAGCAACTGGAAAAAAGGAAAGTTGATGACAATATGAAGTTGAATTGGTTAACTATAGGATTGAGATTGAACTGAGAAACTATTCAGGGATAGAGGAATTAAAGGTCCCAATGAGGGTAAAAAGTAGGTGAGGAAGGGTAAAACGTAGAGACAAATATGACGATAGGCAGTTACGGTCAGATAAAGAAGGTTAGAATTTCTAATCAAGGAAGTAAAAAGCTTGAGAGTAATCATGAGAATCATTGTATGACCATCCACCCCTGTCTGTGGCTGAGTTGGAGTGAAGGATTAGATTGTATGATTGAAGACTGAAGATTTGGGAGGTCAGGGGTCATTGTTATGAATAGTGAAGTCTCTGTCATAAAGATAGAAATTGGGGAATAGAGCAAGATGCTATAATTGTAATAATTTATAATTGTAATGCTAATTAATTATATAGCATAATTATAATGCTAAGCTTATTGATAAAGGAGAAAAAAATATCCTGAGGCCCAATAGAAAATAGTGTCTGGGGGGCAGAATCAAAAGTTCTCCCCCATATCTTTCCAAAAGCTTTTAAATGATGCCCTAAAACAAATTCTGGGGTGGAAGAACCCACAAAAAGAGAGGGTGAAAGAATTTTCCAGTCTAAGACTACTTAAAAGTTTGGCAGTATAGGTCTATCGCACTGGGATGAGAGTGGAGCATAGCCCAGTATATGCCATGCCAGAACAGATGAGGCCACAGCAACCATGAACAGGCCTTGGGAATGAATGAATCACTAGCTGCAATAAGTGCTTCCAGAGTTCTAACAGCAGGTCCGAGGAGATTGCATGGGTATCTTTGTTGGCACTTGGGGCAGGACTCTTACTCTCTTTGGCCTGGCCCATACTCAGATCCAGGTTGCAGTCCTGGGTGCAGTTTCAGTGCAAGGAGGAGCATTAGCACAGCAGAGCTTGCAACAAATGGGACTCATCATAGTTCCAGGACAGAAAAGAGTGCTTATAGACAAGAGCACAGGTCAGGAGAATAGTAAACACACCTCTCTTTAGATCTTTAGATACCACATTGGAAAAACTGAAAACCTACAAGTCCCTAGAAATATCTCTGAAAAAGACAGGTGCAACTATCTGACCATACATACATAGTTACCAGAGAGAGAAGCACCAGTATATGGGTTTCCAAAGCCAGGGGGGCTCCTTAGCAGTTATCCAGAGTCTCATCTGGCCAAATATACACTTCCAAAGAATAAGCCCCAAGACAAAACCTCACCTCAGAGTGTATGTATATACACTTGTAAGAGTCAGAGGGCATCATGATCATTGAGAATCAGTGCTGCTTTAGAAATTAACAAAAGGTGTGGGCCTTTCAACAACAGAAATAATCTCCACAATCAAGATTCCCTTAATGCAGGCCCATTAATGAGTGGGGAAGATCTTTAACTCTCATTAACATTACAAGTGGAAGAGATCAAAAAAGATTTTTAAAAATCAAGTGAGGGAGAGGAGAAAATGGGAAAAGAAAGGAGAGTGGTGCAAGAAAATCATGAAAAACAAGTCAACAGCATGGTAAAGGAGATACAAAGAGATGCTGAAGTAAATAACACCTTAAAAAACAGACAAGGCCAAATGGTAAAAGAGGTACAAAAGGCCAATGAGGAGAAGAAAGCCTTGAAAATCAGAATTGACTCAGTGGAAAAAGATAAAGAGAACTCCTTAAAAAACAGAATTGACCAAATGGAAAAAGAGGCACAAAAATTCACTGAAAAAAAGAAATCCTTAAAAAAATAGAGTTGATCAATTGGAAAAGGAGGTACAGAAGCTCACTGGAGAAAAAATTCCTTCAAAATTAGAGTTCAACAAGTAGAACCTAAGAACTCTAAGAGATGTCAACAAAATGAAAAGAATGAAAAAAAAGAAGACAATGTGAAATATCTTATTAGAAAAAACAACTACCCTGGAACATAGATCCAGGAGAGATAAACTAAAAATGTTTGGACTTCCTGAAAACCAGGATAAAATAAAGAAACCTAGATATCTTCTTTCAAGAAATAATCAAGGGAAACTACCCTGTTATTCTAGAACCAGAGGGTAAAACACAAATGGAAAGAATCCACCTCCTAATCCCCTCCTGAAAGAAATCCCAAAATGAAAACTCCCAGGAGTACTGTAGCTGAGTTCCAGGGTTCCCAGGTTAAGAAAAAAACGTTGCAAGCACCCAGGGTAACACAAGATTACACAGATTTTACATTAAATGATTGGAGTTGATAATGTTTAATATAAAATTTTAGAATAATCTCTTTGTTCTCTCTGAAGTAAACTCAGAGAGTGCCTCTTCCTATGTCAGCAAAAGCCAGCCAAGGCCGACTCTACACTCCTTAAGGAGACCTTTAACCTAAGACACTATATCTTGAATAATAAGACTTTCCTTTGATGAATAATGAGACTTTCCTTTGATGAATCTTATTATCTATAGACACATACTATGTTATGAATAATGGGACTTTCCTTTGATCTATAGACATATACTATGTTATGGCGTATTAATGATAAAGAAAATATAGACATCTTAGATCATAATTTCTATTGAACATTGTGTACGCTTTCCTATGTCAATTATCTGTTTAAGGGAGGAAGCCTACCACTTACTAGTGGTGGGGTTTCTTTCCTTATCACCAAGACATATGCTTACCCAGCTGGAATCCCAAGGCCTGACCAACATTACTTTGTTAATTGTCTTGTCTTACTAAATTTATGATTTGTTCAACTAGGAGAGTTCCTTTCTCACGGCAAAATGTATATAAGCCAGAAGATTTCTGCACTGGGTAGCCAGAACATTTCTGGCTCCATAATGCATTATGTTACCGTTGTCTTTAATAGGGAATTGATTAATTAATTAAATCATAAAATGTATGCATTAGCCTGTTGCCTTTCTTTAACCAAGTTTTCAGGTCAACAGAGTACTTGGAATCTGATATTCTGGAGGGCAAAAGAGCTAGGATTACAAGAGTCATTTGCCTTTCAAAACCTCTTATAATCCTGCAGGTGAAAAAAAATGAATATTCAGTTAGAGGACTTTCAAGCTAGAGCAGAATAGAAAATTTGACTTTGAAATATATGACTCAAGAGAAGCATTAAAAGGTAAATAGGAAAGGGAAATCATAAGAGTCTCAGTAAGTTTGAACTGTTTACATTCCTACATGGCAAGATGATATTTGTAACTCATAATACTTTTCTCATTATCAGGGTAGTTAGAAGGAGTATGTATAGATAGAGGGAATAAGTATGAGTTGAATATGAAGGGATGATATCTAAAAATAAACTTAAGGGATGAGAGAGGAATGTACTGGGAGAAAAAGAAAGGGAGAGGTAGAATGGAATGAATTATCTCACATAAAAGAGGCAAGAAAAGCTTTTACAGTGGAGAGGAAGGGGGTGAGGGGTAGTGAGTGAGCCTTATTCTCATCAGAATTGGCTCAAAGAGGGAATAACATACACAAGCTGTTGCATATGGAAATCTATCTTACCCTACAGGAAAGTAAGAGGGGAAAGTGGTAAGGGAAGGGAAGGTGATAGAAGGTAGGGTAGATTGGAGGAGCGGGTAGCCAGAATCAAAACACTTTTGAGGAGCGACAGGGTAAAAAGAGAAAATAGAATAAGTGGGGGATGGGATGGAGGAAAATACACCTAGCAATCATAACTGTGAGAAAAAATTTGAAGCAAGTTTCTCTGATAAAGGTTTCATTTCTCAAACATGTAGAGAACTATGTCAAATTTATAAAAATAGGAGCCATTCCACAATTGATAAGTGATCAAAAGATATGATCAGTTTTCAGATGAAGTAATCAAAGTTATCTATAGTCATATGAAAAAATACTCTCAATCATTATTGATTGGGAAAATGTAAATTAAAACAATTCTGTGGTACTACCTCATACCTATTAGATTGGCTAATAGAACAGAAAAGCTACATGACAGATGCTGAGGGGGATATGGGAAAAATGAGACATGAATGCACTATTGGTGGAATTGTGAATTGATTCAACCATTCTGTAATGAAATTTGGAACTATGCCCAAAGGACTATAAAACCTCTTTGACCTAGCAATACTACTACTAGGTCTTTATCCCAAAAGAAATAAAAATCAAAAAGGAAAAGAATCTATATGTACCAAAATATTTATAGCAGATCTTTTCTAGGGGCAAAGAATTAGAAATTGAGGGGATGCCCATCCACTGGGAATGGCCGAACAAATTGTGATATGTGATTGTGACGGAGTACTATTGTACTATAAGACATGATGAGGCAGATGCTCTCAAAAAAACCTGGAAACACTTGCATGGGCTAATGCAAAGTGAAATGTACTATGTACAAAGCAATAGCATATTGGAGGATGACCAACTGTGAATGATTTAGCTTTTCTCAGCAATACAACAATCCAAGACAATTCTGAAGGACTTATGATGAAAAAATGCTGTCCATCCCCAGAGAAAGAACTGGTGGTGTCTGAGTACCAACTGAAGGATGCTCTTTTTTTATTTTATTTTTTTAAAGTTGTTTTTGTCTGTATTTTCTTTCACAACATGACTATTATGGATATATTTTGCATGACTATATATGTATAACCTATATTGAGTTGCTTCCCTTCTCAATGAGGGGCACTAGGGAAGGAGGAAGGGAAAGAATTTGGAACTTACATTTTTAAAAATGAATGTTGCAATTGTTTTTTACATTTAACTGGGGACAAATAAAATATGAATAAATAAAAAAAATTAGCAGCTTCTACATTAAAGGACTGAAAGACTTGCAATACGATATTCTGGAGGGTAAAAGAGCTGGATTACAACCAAGGGTCACCTACCCAGAAAAACTGAGTATAATGCTTCTGGGGAAAAAATGGACATTCCATGAAATAGAGGAGTTTCAAGAATTCCTGATGGGAAAAAAACAACTGAATAGAAAATATGCTTCCAAGAGAAGCATAAAAAGGTAAACAGGAGAGAGAAATAATAAGGAACTTAATAAGATTAAACTGTTTACATTTTTACATGGGAAGATAATACTTGTAACTCCTAAGAACTTTCTCATTATTAGGGCAGTTAGAAGGAGTATATATAAACTGATATCTTTAAAAATAAAATTAAGGGGTGAGAAAGATAAATGCAGTGAGAGAAAGGGAAAGGGGAAGTAGAATGGCGTAAATTATCTCACATAAAAAAGGCAAGAAAGAGCTATTACAATGGAGGGGAAGTTAGATTATCACATTTGAATCTTACTTGTATCACAATTGGCTCAAAGAGGGAATTACATACATATTCAATTGGGTATAGACATCTATCTTACTCTACAGGAAAATGGAAGGGCAAGAGGATAAGAGAATGGATGGGTGCTTGTAGAAGGGATGGTGAACTGGAGGAGGCAATAGTCAGAAGCAAAACACTTTTGAGGAAGGACAGGGTAAAAGGATAGAGAAAATTGAATAAATGGGGGAAATGGGATGGAGAGAAATATAGGTAGCAATCATAACTGTGAAAAAAATTTGAAGCAAGTTTGTCTGATAAAAGCCTCATCTCTCGAATATATAGATAAAGGACTCAGGTTTATAAAATAAGAGCCATTCCCCAATTGACAAATGATAAAAAAATATGAATGGTTAGATTTTCGATGAAGTAATTAATGCTATCTACATCCATATGAAAAAATACTCTAAATCACACTTAATTAGAGAAATGCAAGTTAAAACAATATTGAGGTACTATTTTACACCCATGTTGGAGTAGGGAATGTGAGGCCTTGAGGCCACATGTAACCTTCTAGATCCTTAGGTGCAGCCTTTTGACTGTGTTCAAGTTTTACAAAAAAAGTCCTTTTATTAAGAGGATTTGTTCTGTGAAGTTTGGATTCAGTCAAAGGGCCTCACTTGAGGAGAGAGAGGGCCTTTTGTGGCCTTATGGCTTCAGGTTCACCACCCCTGGTTGGCTAATAGGACAGAAAAAGAGAATGATACATTTTGGAGCGCGTAGGGGAAAATCAAGACAATAATGCACTATTATTGGTGGAGTTGTGAACTGATTCAATCATTATGCAGAGCAATTTGGAACTATGCTCAAATATTTATAGTGGCTCTTTTCTGGTGGCAAAGAATTGGAAAATGCATGGATGCTTGTCAGTTGGGTAATGACTGAACAATTTGTGATATATGATTGTGACAGAATACTATTATGATATAAGAAATGATGAAGTAGATGCTCTCAGTAAAACCTGAAAATTCTTACATGAACTGATGCAAAGTGAAATAGATAAGAACCAGGAGAGCATTCTACACAGTGACAGCAGTATTGTATGGAGATCAACTGTGAATGACTTAGCTATTGTAAGCAATACAATTATCAAAGACAACTCTCAAGAACTTATCATATAAAATACTCTTCATTCCCAGAGAAAGAAGTATTGATGTCTGCATATATACTGAAGCATAATTTTTTAACTTTCTTTATTTTTCTTGGGTTTTATTTTGGTCTGTTTTCTTTTACAAGACTAATATGGAAATATGTTTTGCATGATTTCACATATACAATCTATATAAAATTGCTTGCCTTCTCAATGAAGAGGGAGGTAAAGAATTTGGAACTAAATTTTAAAAATGAATATTGAAAATTGTTTTTACATCTAATTGGTGGAAATATTAAATTTAAAAAAGCAAATAGTTTCTTTGATAAAGTAGATTTGGATAAAGTGGAAAATTTTGATTCTGAATTGAAAATTGCAAGAGGGGAGGTTGCTGAGCAATGGTGGCCAAGCTTCTCCATTTTGTTAATTGTACAATCTCTTTTATCTTTTGTGATTTCCTCTATTATTTGTTAAGGTTAAGGCTTCTCTTGGTAGGCATAGCTGTGTGGGGCTGATTTTGCACTCTGCTATTTTATTAAAGTTATTGTCTTAATTCTTTGCTGATTCTTTAAGATTTTCTAAAGCATGTGTAAACTACCAGCAAATAAGAATGTTTTTGTCTCCTCTTTGCCTAATTTTATTGTCTCCGTGCTATTGCTAGCACTTCTAGAACTATGTCAAAAACAGTGGGAGTTAAAGGACACCATTACTCCTCTATTTAATAGGAAAGATTCTAGTATTTTCTCATTACCTTTAAGCTAAATTTTGATCTTAGGAACTCAAAAAAACATCTTTTGATGGCTATTCTTTATAGGTTTTTTTAAATTCATAAATGAATATTGTACTTTGCCAAAGGCGTTTATTGGATTCAGATATATTTTTGGATTTTTTTGTTTTTAATATGATAAATTATCACATTTTCCTAAAGTTTAACCATCTTTTATATTCCCAGTATAAATTTAACTTGTTCACATTAGATTTTAAAAATATGTTATTTTAATCCTTTTGACAGGATTTTAAAAAAATGACTTCATTTAAGTATTTGCATCGCATACTGAGAGGAAGGAGTTATCTATTTACAAAGAGAGCGGGAAGTTGTTTCTTCTTAGAACAAAATTTGTCTTCACTATTAATCTGAGCTTGGCATCATTATTTACATTATTGTAAAACGTATCAGTGTAAATCATATACTTATTGTAAATCACATATATTTCACTTCTGCTCTTCATTGTGCATCAGTTAGTACAAGTCTTCCCTTAGTTCTTTGAATTCTTAATGTGAATTTCTTACGGTGTAATACTATTCTATTTTATTGGTATACCACAATTTATTCAGCCATTCCTTAATCACTGAGTACCCGCTATGTTTCCAGTTTTTTGAGACCACAAAGAATGCAACTATGATTAAAAGCTTCACCAGGATCCAAGATAAATCCACAGAAATCATCAATATTTCCATATTATACTAACAAAAAAAAGGATGGAAAAAGAAATTTCATTCAAACTAGCTATAAAATACATAACCTATCTGTGAATTAATCTACCAAAATACATGTAAGTTTTATATAACTTTAACTACCAAATACCCTTTTCAGAAATAAAGGCCAAGCTTAGTTTAGTTTTTTTTTCTTTTGGAGAGGATAGAATTTATCATATTCCCTTAGCCTGTGAGCCAAGATCAAATTATTTTGCCCTCAGATTTTTTTTAAATCTCAGTCTTTGTGATATCCTCTAATATGGTTTTGGAACACAGGAGGGGTTTTTTTTTTAAACTTATTGCACATTGGTTTTTCCCTAGCCCATTTAGAGGAAGGAAATTGCTTGCCCTTCCCTCCTCCTTTCAAAAACAGATGTGCTTTTTGAATACTTTCGTGTTTATCAGGATCAATTAGAGGGGATTACTTTGGATAAATTTCTGCATCAAAGGAAGAGTTAAACTACTTTAGGTCGTAATATAAAGTGAAAGTATCTTTCCTATGTCACACTTTGGTATTTAAAATGGTAAAAAGTCATGTATTGCTTGCTACCTGTGTGTATTTGGACAAGTTATTTGATTTCTCTGGACTTCAGTTTTCTCCAAGTAGAAAATGAAGGGGTTGGACCAGATTATTTCTGAGACTGTTTCCAACTCCAAAGCTATGCTACGAAGAATCTATGACATTTAGAACCCTTCAAAATGTGTCACTGCTCTAGCTTTCCAACTGCATCTCAAAATACTCTCCACATGGTGTATGTGCTCCAGGCAAGCTGGTTTATTTTCCATTTTACCATATATATCCTGGGCATTCCCATCTCATATATATGTTATTGACAGACTATACTATTAACAGTATAGGACTTGGTGCTCCAAATTAGATCTGTTAGTGTGGCAAAAAATTATCCAGTAGCTGAGGTCCTTGAAGACTGTCTGACTCTGGCAGCCTGACCTAGCATGGGCTTACTGCTGAAATGTGAGAAGTCCAAGTGAATGGTGGATATCAGTCTGAGAATAAAGAAACTGGAAAGAATGAAACTACCGTTTTTAACTACACATCTCTATTGAATGTAGAGATGCTTCCTATTTTATTTATGTTTTTGATTTCCACTTCTTTATATCCTAATTTTAATTTATCTCTTACTTCTAGTACTTCTAAAACACACTATAAATTCTATGTGCACATTCTGCACAGGGCTTAGCACTTCATGGTCAATTACACACTGTTAAGTAATAATAAATATATAATGTTATCTTTTCATTAGTTTTATTTTTTAATTAACAGAAATCTATTATCTCTCTCCCATCTCCCACCCTACTGCAGAAGAAAAAAGAAAAATAAATTTCCTGTAACAAATATGCATAGTCAAGGAAAACAGTTCCCATCATTATGCTATAGTATATATATATATGATATCTTCCTATCTATCTATCTATCTACCTACCTACCTACCTATCTATCTATCTATCTATCTATCTATCTATCTATCTATCTATCTATCTATCTGTCTGTCTGTCTGTCTGTCTGTCTGTCTGTCTGTCTGTCTATTTATTTATCTAATCTACCTACCTATTGATCATTTATCTATCATTTGGGGGATGGCATTTATTTTTATAAATTCTGAGCAAACGTGATAGACAATAGCAGTTTTCTACCTTGTAAAGGTAAAAGCACAATCTTCCTTTCTTTTAATAGTTACATGTAATTGCAATTACTAATTAGTGGTTTTTGCTTCACTGTTTTCAGGAAGTATGTTTGTAAATTTGTTTGCTGTGTTAAATCAAAATTTATCAATAAAAGCAAGATAAACTTTAAAATACTGACAACTCATTTTATTAATATCACCTGAGCCATAGAAAGGACAATTCTGACAGTCAATAATTCCTCATCAGACTCATTGGTAGTGAAATAGCTAAGAGGTCATAAGCCTCTTAAATGTACCCTATCTCAGGATCTAAGTTGCTACTGTTTCGTCATTGGTCCTCTGGAATCAAATGAGATGCTCTAAAAGTGCTTTATAAATATTGAAGTACTATACTGAACAGCATTGAACCCAGGTCATTTGACTCCCAAGTCCAGTGAGCTTTCCATCTTTCCTTGGTGTATGTTGTTTTAATTCAGAGTGTTTAAGAACTTAGTGTCAAACTCAAATAAAAATGGGGGCAGTAGACAATACCTTAATATCCTTGTTGGCCACACAGTGATGTAAAAAAAAGAACTACACATTTGTATACTTCTTTTAAAATTTAATACACCAACACATTAAATCAGGAAGGAACTACATTTTAATTTGGTTTGGGTGACATTCAGGGGAATTGTGGGTCATGACTCTGGGTCACTGTGACCTTCAGACTGTATGTTTGACACCTCTGGTCTTCAGCATGCATCCAGATATAGTCCATCACTCAACCTTTCTTTCTCTTTCTTATTTCCTTTCTTTCTTTCTTTCTTTCTTTCTTCCTTTCTTTCTTTCTTTCTTTCTTTCTTTCTTTCTTTCTTTCTTTCTTTCTTTCTTTCTTTCTTTCTTTCTTTCTTTCTTTCTTCTTTCTTTCTTCTTCCTTCCTTCCTTCCTTCCTTCCTTCCTTCCTTCCTTCCTTCCTTCCTTCCTTCCTTCCTTCCTTCCTTCCTTCCTTTCTTCCTTCCTTCTTTCTTCCTTTCTTTCTTCCTTCCTTCCTTTATTTTCTTCAGATTAAGAAAAAGAAACAACTTTTCCAGGCAAGGAAGAAAACAAGTCTTTAAAATTCAAGCACACCAGTGAGAGGATTAGCATGAAATATTATGGAAACGAGGAGAACCTCTCCCCAGCCCCTCTTACTTTTTCCTCTACCACTAGCACTACCCCCCCCCCCCCCAACTCCTCCGTACACACACTTTTTACAAAAGGAACTGTCAGGTCTCAGTTGTGACCACTTTTTTTTCTGATGACTTTTCCCTCAACACTGGTGTGTGAGTTCATTCTTTCACTGAATTTGGAACTCATTTACCGGTAATAAGGCTGGTGATGAGATATCTTATTCTCTATCCTCCAAAAAGTTCATTGACAACTCAGAGCCATGGATGTGAAAAGATTATTCACCTCATTGGAAACACAGTCCTCCCACCACAATGAAAAGGCCCTACACAACAACAGCAGCCATTGCTCTATTTTGTTAAGGATCCATGGAATCTGACACACTGTTTCTCAATCTTTTGAGAGTCGTGTTGCCAAACAGTTGAAAGTGTAAGAAACAGCTCTGGCAAAGCAAAGAATGGAGTGGCTGTTTTGCCATACAGGGAGTCTTAGGTGACAATTCCTGTTGGGCTCCCAAGAGCTCTTTCATAGCGGCTTTCTTATTGCACATCAATTTAGGTCATGAAAGTAATGCCATCTTTCACTCCACAGATAGAGACCAAAGTCCAATTCTTCCTTTGTCTTTTATGTAAACAGGATACGTTGTTTTCTCTTTGTATGGTGTAGCTATATTGAAACATTATATTGTGCTAGCCAAAGATCTCCATTTTTTTCTTCCCCCATTCATTCAAAGATCATTTCTCAAGGACTTGTGTTAAGGCATACAGCATTCTGTGCTAGACATGCTCTGAGAGGGTGTAAAAGAAATAGAAGTCACAGTCCTGTCCTTGAATTGTTTATAATCTAGCTAGAAAGGTAAAGTACGGACTTTAATAACTGAAGGATTTCGAAGCAGCAGGTGAACAAGCACAGGTAGAAATGTTGCTGCTGCTGGCTACGTGGAGAAAAGACACTGAAATCGAAAATAAGGGAATAACTAGGAGAGTTCCTGGCAGGGAATACAGATATATTTGAGCAGAACGAAAGATCCAGTCTTCTAGTCCAGAGGTGTCAGTGGTCATATTGAATGATGACACAACTGAGTACCCTTTAACCAGATTAAAATGTAATTGGGAAATATTTAACAAAATAAATGAAAATGCAATCGAGCATTCAGTTCATCTCTAATTCTATGCAACGATATTTGAGGATTTCTTGGCAAAGATACTGGAGTGGTTTGCTATTTCCATCTCCAGCTCATATTCCAGATGAGGAAACTGAGGAAAACAGGGTTAAGTGACTTGCCCGAGGTCACACAGTTAATAAGTGTCTGGGATCAGATTTGAACTCAGAAAGATAAATCTTTCTGGTTCTAAGCCCCACACTCTATCCACTGCACCATCTAGCTGCTCCACAATAGAACATAGATAATATTAATATGTATTCTTCTAAGTTAATATGTGGCTTTCGAGGGTGTGATGTGTGCTGTAGTGGTCCTGGAGTCTATTTGACATCAACACAACTGCTCTGGTCTTTGAGGAGATTTCCATAAATAAAGTCTTTGGTCAGTCAAAGATGGCGCTCCTGTTAAGTCCCATTCACTGCATCAACTGTACCTACTTTTGTTCTCATTTGAAACCATTGTAATGTGGTTGTTGGTCAGTGAGAACTGATATGGAAGCCAAGGTAAATAAAATACTTCAGCTGGCTTGATGCTGTTATTGTTAAATCCTGTCTGACTCTTTGCGACTCTATTTGAGGATTGCTTGGCAAAGTACCGAAATGGTTTTCCATTTCTTTTCCAGATAAGGAACTGAGGCAATCAGGGTTAAGTAACTTGCCCAGGGTCATGTAGCTAGTAAGCATCTGAGTGTGGAAATGAACTCACATGGATGAATCTTCTTGACTTTAGGCTTAGCACTCTATCCATCATACCCGCTAGCTGCTCAGGCCGCTTAATATCGCTTAATTTCTTGCCCTTGACTTGTTACTTAACATTGATAACAAAATTCTTCATCATGATGCCAGAATGCTGAATGGACCCTAGGATTATTAGTATTAAAGACAGTGCTATGTAGTGAGAAAAAGCACTGAATTTAGACCCAGAGGCCTAGGGTTCTAATCTCAATTCTGCCATTTCTTACCTGTGTGACTTGAGGCAAGTTACTCAGCCTCTCTGGGTCTCTGTTCTTTGTTAAGAAAATGAGTAAGGATGGACTTAATGACATCAAGATCAAAATCTACAATTTTATGACTACAGTCTGAAATTCCCTGTAGTTTCTCTATAAGAAAATTTTGTAGACTGTCAATATATGCTGACTTTAAACTCTGACACTGCAGGATCAATTTTATTGAATTGAATTTTTACTAAGGGTCTACTCTATGCATAGCTCTGCTTAGAAACAAAGCATGACTTGAAGGTGTGGGTCATAAGAGAATAGGACCACTGCATACACTGGCAAATAATGGCAACAGTTTTCATTATCGTCATTATCATCATTTCCACCACCATCATCATCATCATCATCACATGTGTGTGCTATTATCTTTTAAACAGAATTGCAATAAATGTATGTCTGGGGATAAAAATCATCTGCATGAGATCTCACATACCTTTTCTGCATATAGACCCTTATATGTTTGGGAATTGCTAAAGCTTTAAAACAGATGAACTGATCAGGTTAACTCTCCATCTCTATCTCTGTTTTGTCTCACTATCTCTGTCTGTCTCTGTTTCTGTCTCTCTCTCCCTGCCTCATACATATACACACTGTTTGAAGCAGAATTCAGTTTGTTATAACTAAAGAGCCTGTGATTTGAAATTCATAAGAATGACTTAACAAAATGAACAAGCCTTTCAATTTAAGAAACCCTGGCAATGTAATACGCAAGAGTCATTTCACTATGTTGAGCAACACAAAATCCTCCACGTGGAAATCATTTAAACTTTAATTTTTTCACATCACTGGGACAAAGACCTTCCCCTACCAAGGCACTTCATAAAACATTTCAAGTCTTTTCTTACTAGCCTTTCACACTTCTGTAAGTGGTAGAGGTCAACATATCCCTCATATTACTTTTAATTAATACTTTAGGAAGATAAAAATCCAAGATATAGCTATTTACTTGTACTAGAGGACAAATTGTCAGTGTCACTGGGTATTTATTTATTCCTCTCTCTCAGTTCTACAGCATCCTAAATACAAAACAGATGCATTTCTCTAGGCTTGACATGCTAAGTATCATGACTTATACAATGTGTTTTGGTATAAAGTGCCTGATATGGACCTTGTCCAAAGATCTGGTAAGCTTTCCTTGTCCATCTTGAAAGATAGGTACACTGATAGCTTTTTAAGAGGCTTTTATATCTATCTCAGGGTAGACAGCAGATTATCTTACTTCCCTCCAGGTACCGCATATATGGCACTCTGTCTCCCAACTCTAGGCATTTTTACAGACTCATGCCTAGAATTCTGTTCCTCCTCATTTCTACCTCTTAATTACCTAGCTTCCTTCCAATGTTAGCCAAAATCCTATCTTCTGCACAAAGCCTTTCCTAGTCCTCCTTAATCTTAGTGTCTTTCCTCTGAGATGACAGTCAATACATATGTGTGTATATGTATACATAGCATTTGTATATGTGTATGTATATAATACACATATATTTATCTATGTGTATCGCATACATCTATGACATATACATCTGCATACATGTATACATACTTATAATATTGTTTGAATGCAGCTGTTTGCATATTGTTTCCCTTCCTGAAAAAAAGCTTGAGATAAGGGACTTAAAAACCCCCCACAACTTTCTTTAGATCTCCAACACTTAGCACAGTGCTGGGAACATAGTAGGTTTTTAATAGAGGCTTGTCAACTTGACTTAGTATCTCATACTGCAAACCTCTTAAAGTCTAAATGTTCTCAGGCTGTGAAGTTTTCATTATACATTTCATTTGTCTTATGACTTCCTCCTTTCCACTTGCCTAGATCCCTTCCACCTGTATGAAGAGTTTAAGATCGTTTGTACAAACTTCACAATTTCTCTTAAGCTGTTCCTTAGTTCAGTAACCATTAGCTGTTCATTTTCCAAACTTTTTTTAAAGGAATGTGCCATCATTATTTGCCTTGGAGCAGTGCTGAATTTGGTGGGTTTCAGACTTGAGAATTGGAAAAGCATTTTCTTACTCTAATGTTGGAGACTGGTGCTGGGGGCAGGCAGGAGAGAATGACATCGTCATCCCAGAAGCATATTTAGACATGAAAGTTGTTTAGAATAACTCTAGAGTTACACAGTTTCCATTAAGAAACTGTGATTATGAATAATTGCCCTCAACTAATTTAAATCCATCCTCTTGGGCTTTTATTAGGGTGATGAGCTTAACCACATGAATTTAGTTAAATTGCCCCATCCTCTTTAAAGGAAAGAAAATTAATGGGATTGATAGAACTTTGGATGGGAAGGGAAAGGACTAATAATAACCATGTATTTCCTGCTGCCTCCTTTCCCATTAGTGTGGTGAAATATAAGTAGGTGTTTAAAAATGAATTTAGAGTGAAAAAATTAAGGAGATTAGTGTAACTTTAATAGGTATTCTCTACCCTACTTAATAATAAGTGGCAACAATAGATGAATTTGGTTAGCTTTGGTCTCAGTTTATAAAGCATCTAAACACTACCTCTTTTGAAGCCAAGCTAAATGTTGATTCTTGGTCAGAATGAAGAACCGTGCCAATTATTTCCTTATAGAAAGTCCCAAAAGTACTTCTGGGGAATCTGTACTTTAGGACTAGGAGTAGTTCATATGGATACCTAGAAGCATGAATATTATATGAATGAACAATTTTGTTCAGTACCACACATGAGTCTGTTGCAGCCTAGAAACTTGATGAAACTTGAAAACTAGGACATTGAGCCTGAAAGGCTAGAATCTCTAAACAGAACCATGTTCCAAAGAGGACAAATGAGATGAGGCTGTGTAGCACCAAGCACTCTGGCATACACAGGAGGCCCTGCTGTACAGGTTCTTAGATCTGCTTTTCTAAAAGGAAAGCAACTTTGAGGGGTCAACAATCTTCTTTAATTATATTCACCAACAGAGAAAATACAAGTAGAGAAATAAAGACCAACAGACAGGGCTTCTAATTGTCTGACCATAAGCAATACATATGTCACAGATCAACAGACAGATCCAACTGTCTGACCATGCATACATAGTTACAAAAGAAACACTGATGTCTGGGTTTTCAAAGCCAGTGGGGGTTTCTTAAAAGCTATCAAGAGTCTCATCTGGCACATGAACCTTCTTCCAAAGAGTAAGCCCTAACGTAAAACCTCACCTCAAAATATATATACACTTTTTAGAGCAGGAGGGCATGACCCTACCAGTACCTCATTAGAAATCAACAAAAGTTATCTGAGGTCTATTAATGGGTGGGGAAGATCTTTAACTCTAATTAACATTATAGGCTGAAGAAAAGATGCATGAGAAAAAGAAATAGTTGCTGGGGAAAGAGAAGCAGAGAAAGAAGGAATAAAGGATTCAACAATAGCAAAATGAGAGAAAGACATGAAAAAATTCTTGCTGCAGCTTGATGCGGGGGAACCAATACTGAAATATAAACTTTCCCCTAACCTTCTTTAAGTTTTAAAGGTTTATCTCTGTGACTCTTTCCTTCCCATGGAGCTCTGACCTTCCTAGCTGAATGACCCTGGACAAGGCACTTAATACACCTCATCCTCAGTTTTCTCATCTATTAAATGGGGATAATAATATCATCTATCTTATAGAATTGTTGCAATGATCAAATGAGATAACATATAAAGTGCTTTGAAAATGTTAAAGTATAAAATAATGGGTCTCAAAAATCTAAATTCCGTTTTAAATTATCAAGGCTTAAAATTAAACAAAGGCTTTTGGGATATTCTGCATTTTGATGAGTTACTGCTGTTATTGTTGTTATTAAAATAATAATAAAAATCAAAATTTGTCATCAAGTCATTTCTTCTTTCTTTGAAAATTTCCTTGTATTATTTTTTTTCCATATCTATTTCTATTATCCTCTGACGCAGAGGGTATAGCCTTTTACTGTCATTCTTTACTACTACCTCCTGCTTTTTTTATATCTCCAATACATACTACGTACCACTAGCATGGAAGCCTTACTATGACATTGTTTCATTCTTCTCAGTTACGGGCTCAACATCCTGAGATTGAGAATCTAGAAGTGGAACTTAGTGTGGAACCCAGATTTCCCCATTACAGTTTCATCAGATTTTAAAGAGAAAATTCTTGCTTCCAGCAAGATAGTTGAGGAAGAAGCCTTGTCAAATCTTTGTTTAAAAGTAGCAAGAATTATGCCAAATAAAGTAAAATGTCTTCTTGCTTCTGATCTTTTCAACAGGAATGTGTCAAAACTCTCCATGTTATTAACAATCTATTATTTCCTTTCAGGATTATACCTAGTTTTACAAAAAGGTTATCTTTAGTAATAATCTTTAATGACTTACTTTATGGGATGCTGCATTCCAGTCTCTCATCTCCTTTATAGTAGCAACTGCTGAGGCTTGTGTGATCTTTACTATGGCTCCCTGGTGTTTGAACTCCTCTTTTGTTGTTGGAGTACGGGGCAGGTAGGTGGTGCAGTGGATAGAGCACCAGTGCAGGAGTCAGGAGGATCTGAGTTCAAATATCACCTCAGACACTTGACACTCACTAGCTGTGTGACCTTGTGTAAGTTGCTTAACCCCAACTGCCTCATCCTGGGTCATCTCCAGTCATCCTGATGAACATCTGGTCACTGGATTCAGATGGCTCTGGAGGAAAAGTAAGGCTGGTGACCTGCACAGCCCTCCCTCACTCAAAACAAAGTCAAGTATAAGTCATATCATTATTTCTCTGATGGCATGGTCCTCTTTGGCAATGAAGGACAAGCACATACACAGTTGTTGGAGTATTTTTCTTTGACCTAGAATTTCTTTATTTGAGCTACTATGTTCTTGAAGCTTTAATTTGAGATTTCTTTTTTAAATATCTTTCTTAAAATGTAGGGTTTTGGTTTTTTTTCCTATTTTGGAAGACCTGTAGATTCTTTCTATTTTTATTTTGCCCTCTGGTTCTGAAAGTTTTTGACAATTTTCATTTATAATTTCTTGCAATATATCTAAATATTTTTCAGGTTATGATTTTTAGGAAAGTCTAACAATTCTTACATTGTTTCTCCCTGACTTGTTTTCCAGGTCAGTTGCTTTTCATATATATATATATATATATATTTTCTTTTTCTCTCTTTTGTTTTTGTTTTAATATTTCTTATTTTCATAGTGAGTTGTTTTGTATCTGGCCTATTCTAAATTTAGTGCGTAAGCCTATAATTCTACTCCCCCCAAATCTTACAATTTTCTATTCTCTAGCTCCATGTGTCTTTTACTTCATCCTTTTAGAAGCTGGGTTTCTTCTTCAGTCTCCATCCCAAAATCTATGAGGAAACTTTAAAAGGCCACACTGAAGCATAGCATATCATTCTTCACTCTCTCACGTGGTTTCTTTTCTAATTCATTCAAGAAACTAATTTGAAACCCATAAAGAGATCACATGCTATTGCTGAGCGTTTTATAGTTAGCTTAAACCTTCATTGTTTTTCTTTTCCTAGTAGGAAATCCTGGGCTTTCAAATATTGAGATAAAAGCTTACAAACAAGAACAACCTATCCCGAAAAATTATTAAAAAATCCACAGGGGAAAAATGACTTTGAAAGAGATAGAGGATTTCCAAGCATTCTTGATGAAAAGGCCAGAAATATGCAGATGCTTTTCATTGAAAAAAAAAGAGAGCGAGAAAGAGATTATGTACAGATGAGTTGTTTAAATGCTAATAGTGGGAAAAGAAACAAGTGTCTTCTTAGAACCCTAACATTTTCAAGGGTAGTGGAGAAGTTAAATTTAATAGAAAGACAAGCTGGTTTTCTTCTATTTTCATGGTTTTAGGAGAACAAGAATATGGGAGTGACAGGGCATTATATATTGGAGGAAAGGAGGAGGTATGAAAGAATATTCACTGTATTATATAATAGGGTTACATGAGATGGTGTACACAACTATTTGTAGACAAGGTAAGATACAACAGTGGATAAACTTCATTTTGATCTCACCTGGAAACAGGAAGGCTAAATATACTTACACAAACACCTGAAAATACACAAACATACAAAAAAGCATGGCATAGAAACACATTCAACTCAGTCGAGAAAGAGATGGGAAGAGAGAGAGTAGAGGCGAGTAGATGAGGAAGGGCAGGATAAGGGAATGTGTACTCATAAACAAAATAAACAGCAACCTTGAAGAAGGAATGTGAAGGTGGGATTAAAGGAATGAATGAAGACTAAAAACCTGTGATGGGGAAACTGAAGTAGGTAATATAATTAATATATTACAAGTCCTGGGAAGGTTTCTCTTTCACCACCTTCCTTTTTTTGTGAAGGAAAGAGGGCTGGGGAAAAGAGTAGAAAAATGTAAAAGTACAAGATTCATGGAAAACATGATGAACTTTCCTAATCATTAGCTTGAATGAGAGGAACTTAGCCACAAAGCAGAAGACAGCAGAATCCATTATGAACAAAAGTATGTTAATTTTTAAGAAATAAGAACACAATACAAAGTTTTACATAGAATTAAAATGAGGGGATGGAGCAAAATGCTTTAGATGAAGAAAAGGTGTGGAAATCATGATATTAGACAATATTACTCTTAAAAGTATATGATGTAAAGAGATGAGCAAAAAAAATGTACATTACACTTGAAGGAACTATAGCTAAAGAATCAATGTAAATACAAATCATCTATGCATTAAACAGAATAGAATCTATGTAAGCCCTTAAAGGGAATATTAAGTGAAATACAGGAAGAAATAGTAAAACTACAGTAGTAAGAGCTTTCAATGTACCCCTTTCAAATTTAGACAAATATATACCTATAGATGCATATGTATATGTACGTAAATATACACAATGTATATACACACATATACACACACTTTTGCAAGAAAAAAGATAAAAACCTTAATAGAATTATAGAAAATTTAGAGATGATAGATCTCTGGTAATTACTGAGTGGAAATGAGTTTATAAATTTTTCATCTATGCATGGCAACTTAATAAAAATGCACCACCTTTGTGGAATAAAAATCTCACTAATATTTAAATGCTTATATGTTTGGTCAGTGTTTCTGCTTCTCCTTGTGGCTTTTTCACCCAAACTCTCCAGTTTTTCTACCCTCCAGCACAGGGTGAGGTTAGCTTCAGGGTCCTCTGGAACATCTTAGGCTAGTGTGCTACTAACTTTTGACTCACCTTCAACATTATAGGAAAAAGCCTTAATTTCTTCTACCTTTGAGTCCACAGTCAGAGCTTTGGTTTCAGGTCTTCCTGGGCTTTCTTGTTTCCTCATTATAAACTTCCTGCCGGACCCATGTCCTCGGGTACAGGTTAATCTTCTCTAGTATGAGTGCTCCCATGCTTCTAAATGAACTTAGAGTTTCTCTTTTAATTTCTTTGTGTAAATGTGATCATGGCTTTTTAAATTTTAGAAACAGTTGTTGACTCCAAACTTTCTAGAGACAGTAATTTAAAAGTTCTGAATATTTGCATTCACAGAAAAAAACTAATAAAATCTGAAAAATTGCATACTCTGTGTCTCTTAGGATTTTTTTTCTTGCTTAGAAAACTTTTTTAGAAATTCTGGTATATTCAAGAGAAGCTGGTTACTTTATTTTAGAATGAAACTTATTGATGTATCTTGCATCAAAAATGCAGGAGAAACTATAATAAAGCATCTAAGGCTCACTGATATTTTGTTGGCAAGCCTTTAAATTCATCTTTTTAGGTAGTGGTGTGCCTTTCAAATTCTGAGAGTTATTTGATATGTCTGTGGTCATAACATTGCCTCTAAAGGGCTGAGTTTCTACTTTCTCTGAATTATTCATTAAATATTCCAAAGAGGACACTGAATTCTACTCTTCAGAGGTAGCTTTCCATCCAGCTCTATGACTATATCTATATTTTATCAGACTTCACTTCAGAGTGTTCCCCTTTCATTGTTGAGCTCTATGTGGGCCCATAGCTTGAGTTGCACCTGTTCCACTGCTCAATAATTGACATTTTATCTACAGCTCTGCTTATCATTGTCATATTTACATCTATCATCTCCAGGAACATGCCGTACTCTGGCATAGTTGCCTCTGCTCCCCACTTCTCATCTTTGCCCTTTTTCTTATTTTTATTTTGTTTTTATCATCTTTAGACCCACAATGGGGTCCAAATAACTTATAGATTTGTAAGGATATGACAGCTACAGTCATCTATGTGTTCTTCCATTTGTGGATTTTCTGAACAGTCATCACATCTATCTTGATATCATCTTTGGCTTGGCTCCTGGTTTCATCTTGAGTCAACTTGCCTGAATGGTTCTGACTATGATAGAGACAAGAGGAATGAACCTTCATCTTTGGATCTTCTAATCATCATCAATAATCTGGCATTCTTTTGAAGTACACACATATTAGATGGGCACTTTTGTAATCTTTGATGATATTATTTTAACCAGAAATCTAGCATCTTATTTTTCTTTAAGCATCAAAGAAACCTGATTCTTGTATCCCCACAGTTACTTTCCTCTAACCAGGCCATTAATATTTGCTCTAGTGCAACTTCCCAGGGAGTTCTGTGATAGACAGCCAGCATTCTCCAGCTGTTAAGAATGATTGACTCATCACTGGTAGTGAACAAAAATAAAAAAAAGTTCAGTTTTACAAATTTTTTTTTTGGAAAAAATTACAAGAGGTCAGCACTGACAGAACAAGATTCATTTACCACATCAAAGCAGCAAAAAAGCCTGTGAGAAGGAAATATTCTGTAGGAGAAAGAGAACAGAGTTTGAGCTATGTGTGTATGTGAGCTAGAGATTACCTCTCTAGATCATCTTGGCTTTTTAAATGTTAAGAGAAGAAATATTCAATTATTCACAAATTATCCTCGGTGGATTTTATCTTTAAGCATCAATGCTACAGGTATCATAACTATTTTTCTGTCTTGCATGTAGCAGGTGTTTAATAAATGTAGAATTGCTTTGAATATATCCATTTAAAATAGAATCAATTGATCAAGAGACATTTATTTAGTGCCTACAGTGTGCCCAAAATAACATTAATCATGGTCAGGGAAACAAAGTCCTTCCTACCTGCTTAGAACAGCTGGATGCATGGATCCTGCTCTCACTGAAAAAAAATTGGGGGAGGTCAGATTCATACACATGATGCAACTAGGGAGTAGTACATTT
Source organism: Notamacropus eugenii (assembly GCF_028372415.1). Lineage (NCBI taxonomy): Eukaryota > Metazoa > Chordata > Mammalia > Diprotodontia > Macropodidae > Notamacropus > Notamacropus eugenii. Next base: position 13,139,023 of record NC_092880.1, read on the forward strand.
ATTCCATGTGATGTGCTACCAACTGTGAATAACTGTAAGAGGGGTTCATAGAATAGAAATCTTTGGAAATCAGAATAGTTTGGGAATCTTTCCTGGAGTAAGTAGAATTTGAGACTGGATTTCAAGAGGTGGAGACAAATGTGGAGAGAATTTCAAATGAGGGAAATTGTAATAAAAAGCAGGAATTAACATGTAAGCCTAGGGGCAGTGGAGTGATAGAACTGACTGAGAAATTGAGGCATATTGGTTCATTCACTCTTTTCATCCAAATTTGATGATGGATTCTGTTCAACTGAGGATAGCCTAAAAGTGAAACAGTCCTTTTATTTTTAATCTCTTTATTTTTTCAGTTATTATTCCTGCCAGATAATCTCCTTAATTCATCACTGAGAATGCAAGAGTAGAAGGCTGAAGTTTAAGAAGACCTAGAGAAATGGCTGAGGGACTCCATACCACCAAACCTGCAAAAGATTCACACACACACACACACACACACACACACATACACACACACACACACACACACACACACGACCATCGAGGCATGCAAATTGTGCCAATCAGCTGTGACCCTTCCATACCTGTTTTCCACATTGTTCATCTTTCCAAACCTAACCTTAGCTCCAGTTCCCTTGTAAATGCTTTCTAGATTTCCCCTCTCTGAAAATCTTGCATTTCTTTTCCTTTCTTCCCTCATGAATAAATAAATTTTATTATGATTTGGTCTCTAACACATAAACTGTCAGCAACATCTGAGACTCACTTAACTCCATGAGGAGAAATTTGAATCCTCTTTCTTCTCCCTGCCCCTCCACCGCACCCTCATCCCCACATACTTGGTCCACACTCTAAGAGACAGTCTTTGGAACTAGGATAAAAGCAGATTGACAGACCTAGAAATTGGTCCTTCTTCTTCTGGGGTGCTTTCCCTGGCACTTGGGAGCTTGATTTAGAATGCTTAGGAAAGGATCAGACTGCCTTAGCCCTCACGGTCCCCTGTCCCAGCAGGACTGTGAGAAGCAACTAAGCTACCTAGACTGAAAATGGAATTTACTGGTATTACCCCGGGCCTCTCAAAAATAGACAATGGAACATGCTAAGCCATCTCCCCACAGGGTGTGTGGGAGTGGAAGTTTTGTAATCTGAATGAATTCTGTTGGACCAGCAGGGGAACTTTGAGTAAATCACTATTTTGGCAGAAAAGAGAAAGAGCAGGCACCCTGTTTATTTCCTAATTGTATTATAATAGGAGGAGATGATATGATCTCTAGGGAAGGAGGTATGATTCTAAACCCAGGTGTGGCTTATTTTCAGTGAAATAAAACATTTCCCAATGAGGAGTCATTATATACCAAAAACAAATCTTGGACAAACTGACTTATTCTCTTACAGTAAATGAACACTGGCTCTGCTTTTTGTTGTCATTTTATGTCACCAACTACGTTGTGGCATTGTTTGTTGCCTTCCGAGATTAGTTCCTGGTGCCTGATTTCATCATTCAGCTCGGGCAAATGGATAAACAATACCCAGGATGGAGCCTCTCTTGAGGACTGCCTTCAAGGCAGAACCTCAGATAACCACAGACATAGGGACTCTCTCTCTCTCTCTCTCTCTCTCTCTCTCTCTCTCTCTCTCTCTCTCTCTCTCTCTCTCTTCCCCCCCCTTCACACACACACACACACACACACACACACACACACACACACACACACAAAGCAACGGTAACAACAACAAAACAAAATGAAAAACAAACAAAACCATAAAAAAAGAAAGGTAAAATAAAAGAACCATGAAAAAATGAAGAGAGAGGAAGGTAAACTTTAAGAGCAACAAAAAGAGAGCAGAGGGGAGGGGAGAAGAGAAAAGGATTGAACTATAAGCATAACAACTAAAGGAAGAGTTTAAAAGTTTTTTTTAAAAGACTTCTTTGGACGGGGGTTGATGGTTTGGCAACTATCCATAGACCTCCATTTTTTTTTTTTTATAATCAAGTAAGATAATATTTGTAAAAGTACTTAGCACCATTCTTGATACACAGTAAAATAGTATAGAAATGTTAGTTATTATTTATTATTATTGCTATTATTATCCAAAAATAATGAGGTTGTACTGAAGTCTCTTCTAGTTCTAAATCTAGGATTCTGTAGTACATGGGTTGTTTGATGGCCTTTTCCTTCAATTCCCAACACTTGGGAGAAGCACCAAGTGACTGTGAAAATTAGCAGTTGGTATACACCTCCTCCCTACACTACCACCCATATAAAGCTCATAATTTGTACCACCAACTTCACCCTTCAGTCCAGAAAAAAAGAACTACCACACAAATACCTTCATGGAATTTGTGACGATCTTGGGCCATTGTCTTCTCCAGGGAATATGGTAGGATCATAGACATAGATGGAAAGGATTGTAGAGGACATTTAGTCACAACTTCTCATGTTTAAAGATAGATAATATGATACCTGGTATAGTTAGTCAACAAACACTTATGAAATGCTCCTTGTTGGTCACCTACTGTGGTAAGCATTATAAGTGCTAAGTAAAACAAAAAACACAACCCCTGCCCTCAAGGACCATGCATTTTAAGTGAATTATCAAACATCAGATAGGCAACATGTGGTATTACCAGGTTTCAAATGAAGTCCCTGATTACAAATGTAGAACTCTTTCAAAGATACCCCATTATCTATAGTATCTGTTCATAGATTGGATATCCAGACATAATGGTGGCAATGGAGCTGAAAATAGTGTCCCATGTATCTGGCATTGATTGAGTTGCCAGGTGGTCTGATGCAAATATCATATAGACATTTGATCTCCTGAAATCTTTTTTTTTTCTTTTTTAGCCCCTATGCACATGGTCAGGGTGAAGGTGCAGCTGAACCCTACTGAAAACAAAAGGATTTAATGATAAAGCACACAAATGGAAAAGTTTAGAAAAATGATACCCAGTGCCTTTAGTATGTCCACATGTTGGCATGATCCCAAACTGTTGATATGGAAAGCTAGAGAAACTACTCATTCATTTCCCACGCTCCTTCACTGCATTGCATCACTGCCTAGAATGGCCGCCTTGTTCCATGCCAATTGATAATTTGGTCTCTAGCACAAATCAATGCCAGAAGGGGGACCATATACCCTAAGTACTCCTGGTATAAATGCTGATGGAAGAATAACCTTTTTGTGAACTACCATGTGGTAATCCTCTAGAAGCCAGGGAGTTAGTGTTACTTCAATGGACCTTTTATAAGTGTCAAAGCAAAGTAACCCTCCCTTCTCCTCCCACCTCCCCTAACACAACTGCCTTCATCCACAGAGGGAGTTTGCTTAATAATAACAGCAAACATTTATACAGTCGAAGATTTGTAAGATATTTTACTATGTAACATATGTTTCTTCATTTTCTCATGTAATCATACTTATTGAAAATGATTATAGCGATTTAATAATTATTTCGATTGGCCTTTATGAAGCAGTTTAGCACAACACCATGAATGACAACTGTATCCCCAAGCCTACTTCAGTCTTCCTATCTCTCATGGGGCTAGATATAATACTAATTACACTAGTAAACTCTTAAACCAAAGAGATTTTGAAGTTTATTCTTAATGGAACACTCTGTTATTCAATGAAGCAAATCAGGCTCAAATTAAACAAAGAAGAAAGAAAATAATGTTTGCAGGGCCTTCTAAGAGCAGGAGTCAAAGGCAAACACTGACTTCCTTCTCAGGTAATCTTTAGTAGTTGTTACAAGGCAGTTTGGTAAGTCATTATGACGAAGGATAAATAAACTACCTTAAGAAACTAACCCTTTGTTGCAGTAGTAACTTGGCAAAATTAGAGAAGCAGGGTATGGACTGGTGGAGTAACTCTACAGAGTCAGGATGTGACTTCAGAAATAAGATGATGGGGGTTTAGGGAGCTGAGAGTGAACGTGTGATGTTAATTTTTCTTGTGGGAATTTGAATAATCAGTAAAAAACTATAATTTTTATCAGTTAGCAATTAATTTCTTTTTAAAAAATAAGTAAGATATACCTGGAACTGTGCTAGGTACTAGGGATACAAAGACATAAATGTAACAGTCCATTCCTTCATGGTGCTTGCATTGGTGTGGGAGGTGGGGAAAGGGGGGAGGAGAACAGCATTTACATATGTAAGAATGTATACAGTAAAAAAATATATAAAATATGTATAGATAATTAATACAAATTAATTTGGGGAATAGGGAGGGACTAACATTTGGGAGGAGGGATCAGCAAAGGCCTCATATAGGAGGTAGTGTTTGAGTTGGGTTTTGAAGGAAACCAATTTTTTTTTAAGTGATGGAGGTAAGAGGGTATTACATATGTGGGATGTTCAACAGTGTAGAGATGAGAGGTAAAATGCAATGTGTCAGCAACAACAAAGACAGTTTAATGGGACTATAATATGCATGAAAAAGAATAACATTCAACAAAAGTAGAAAGATAGTGAAAGGTAGTGAAAGAATTTAAATATCAAACAAACATTTGATCTTAGTGTTAATAAGGAGTGAATGGAATTTATTGGGGGGTCGTATGATCTCATTCCTGTGCTTTGGCAATTGATTGAAGGATGGCTTAGAGGGAGGAGAGACATGAAAGCCTTTGTGACTGGAAGATGGGTCTCTCTACAGAAGGAAGAACGTTCAGATCAGGAGATGACACTAACAGGTATAAATCATTAAGTATTAAGTGCCTACTATATGGGAGATACTTTTCTAAGTCCTGGGAATACAAAGACAAACAGTGAGAATCTCCATTCTCAAAAAGCTTTCATTCTATCAGAGAAGAGAATAAAGTCAGTTTTGGATGTTGAATTTCAGATAACTATGGGACATCAAATTCTGGATACCCAAAAGTTACCAAACATGAGCTCAGCATAGAGACCAGGGCTGAATATGGAGATCCAATTATCAACTCCATAATCTATTTTCAGACTTGGACTGTTGTGTTAAATTACAGGTATCCATCTTAAGAATGATATTGGGGGCAGCTATGTGGTCAGTGAACAGAGCAGCGGTCCTGGAGTCAGGAAGTCCAACAGCAAAGACCCCAGCATACACAGGAGGATCTGCTGTACAAATTCTTAGATTTGCTTTTCTAAAAGGAAAGCACCTTTTGAGGGGTCAGCAATCCACTTGAATCAAGCACATATATCATTCACTTAGTTCAGAGGAAAAAGTCAGTACCCTGAACTTCAGAGAAAATACAGACAGAGAAATAAAGACCAATAGACAGGGTTTCCAGCTGTCTGACCATAAGCAATGCCTACGTCACAGATCAACAAACAGATCCAACTGTCTGGCCATTACATGCATACATAGTTACCAAAGACAGAATCACCAACTTCAGGGTTTTCAAAGCTAGGGGCCTTCTTAAAATGACTGCCCAGAGTCTCATGTGACCCACAAACATTCCAAAAAAATAAGCTCCAAAGTAAAACCTCACCTCAGAGCACTTATATACTTTTCAGAGCTGGAGGGGGCAGGACCCTCTGACCCAATACCTCAATAGAAATTAACAAAAGGTATTGAGGCCTATTGATGAACAGGGAAGATCTTTAGCTCTTCTCCCCCCTCCCTGCCACCATTAAACTTAAAATACCATTACAACTACCTGAGTTCAAATCTGATCTCAGACACTTGGTGTTTACTAGCTGTGTGACTAGCTCAGGCAAGTCATTTAAACCCAATTGCCTTGCCTTCCCCTCTCCAAAAAAAAAATGAAATTGATAAACTGAAGAATGTTCAGTAGATTGTTACGAGGATAGTAAAGGGACTCTAGTTGTGCCATATGAGGATTATTTTTAAGAATTAAAGATGATTAACCTATAGAAGACTTAGGAGGAAATATGAGAGCTGTTTTGAAGTATTTGAGGGGTGATCATACAGACCAGGAATTGTATTTGTTTTCTAGCTTTAGAGAAGAAAACCAGGTACAACTGAGTGGAAATTCCAACAAGCAAACTTTTTTTGTATGATGTAAGGAAATAATTTTCTAACAATTACAACCACCCTCTAAATGAAATGGAATGTCTTTGAAGATAGTGAGTTTCCTTTCCATGGTTATCTTTAAGAAAAGGCTACATGATTTCTTGTCAGGTATGTCATGGAAAGACTTATTTTGTGGATATGGCTTCCACCCATGGATATCACTGGTATCCATTACAACTCTGAAATACTGTACTTCTATTCAAAATGGTCACCTGGACAAATAGCTGTGTGGCTCAGTAACATTGTTTGCCTTATTTCCTGAGCTGGATTCTCCTAGTGTCTAAACTACAACCTGGTTGAAGGTTAGGATTCCTTAGAAGCTGCATTGAGTATTCTAACCCACAGTGAGATTATTTAGTAAACTCTGCTTTTATTCATGAACTTATAGGGTGAAAACCCTGGCCAATCAATCAAATTGATTTGAATTGTGTGGTTAAAACATTGAGTTAGACAACTGGTGTTCTTACTCATTTCTTATTTTCTTTCTTTCTTTCTTTGTGTGTGTGTGTGTGTGTGTGTGTGTATGTGTGTGTGTGTGTGTGTGTATGTGTGTGTGTGTTTATATGTCCTTCTAAACTTGATCTTAATTCCGGGTTACTGTTTTCTATCCAAGATACCACCAGTCTTCCAGTCACTCATATTCTAAACCTTGGGGTTATTTTGCCACCCCCCTCTTCCCTACTCATCCCATTTAGTAAGTTACAAGATTTTGTTGATTCTTCTTCTACATCACTCCCATCTGTTCCCTACTCTCTATACCTGATGTATCTACTCTTGTACCGGCTTGCATTATTACCCTCCTTGACTCCTTTGGTTGCTTCCTAACCAGTCTTCTGCCCTCCAGTCTCATTCTATTCAATATGTACTGCACATAGCTACCAGATTGATATTCTTCATATACATATCTAATAATTTCATTATTTTGTCAGTGTATTTACTTGATATTAATTGATTACTGAATGCAATCCAAATTGCTTAGTCTAGCATTCAAGACCCTTTGCAATCTGGAGCCACTTTATATTTCCAACTTTATCTCACACTATATATGCTCTACATTCAGACAATTTGGAACACTCATTATGTCTTCCATAAACCTCAAATTGTCTTGCCTTTAGACCTTTTCCCATCATATTGTCTATTCATGGAATATCTTCCTTCTCTCATCCCCTCAACTCTCCCTATTCCTCTTCACCTAATGAAATCCTTCTAGGCATTCAAGGTTCAGATCAAATGGGTCCTCTGCCAGAACATGTAATTAATTCCTCTAAGTAAGAAGTATCTTTTCCTCTTTGGACTTTGCATAGTACCTTTTTGGTAGTTTTCTTAGACATTTATTCGATTCATTTTGTACTATGCTTACTTATGTAGCATAACCTCTGAGGTAGCTCCCTAAAGTTACTCAGAGGTTTTCAAGTGGTATCCTACACTATAGAAGTGTCTGCTCTTAAAGGTTCAAGGTAAATCCTGTGAATCTTCATTCCTAAAACTATGGATCATGAACCCCCATCAGTGATTTCCAATAAACAGTCAATAGACACAATTACTTCTTAACAAAAGTATTTACTATGATGGCATAGTAAAAAAAATACTACCTATAAAAATTCTCCCCATATACCTAGGACACAGTTTCCCACAAAGAACAAGTGGCATCGATACAAGAAGTGGACACAAAATTAGATTTCAATTCCCTACACATACATAGGGAATCTACAACTATTATCCAGGGAAATAGCTCCTGTGGAGAAGGGGCCAATCACTTCCACACACTTCTACTTATAGGGCAGACAGGCTAGTCTAGCTCAAGTTGCAAGGCATTTTGAGGGAAAGACAGCATGTGCCAGACGAGTCAAACCACCACAGACTTGAACACCCTCTTCCCTCAGATCCTGATGGAGATAGCCTTGCCCTCGGAATTACAATGTTTCCAGCCCAGGGTTCTCAGCCATCATGCTAAGAAACAACCTTTATGGACATGTGGTCAGACAACTGCTACCTGCCACTGCGATAGTTATAGCTCCTTAAGGCCCACAAAATAAAGTTCTTGCCACCAAAGCCTTGGTACTATCAAATCATTCAACATCAGAAACTGAAATGATTTGATCAGTGTAAATGACACGAAAGAAGATAAACATTTACTTTGTCATTGCATTCTACAAAGCATAATACCTTTTTTTCTAGATGAAACCTTCATATAGCCTTCCCCTTGGAATATGAGCTCCTTAAGAACAGGGACTGTTAAAATTTTCTTTTTTGTATCCTTAGAGATTAGTATAGTGCTTTGCACAAAGTAAATACTTTATAAATCCTTTGTTCCCTCCCTCCTTTCCTTTCTTCCTTCACCCAAATAGCTCAATGTCCCTTGACCTTGTAATCTTGATATAGTAATCTTGATATAGCACCCCCTTGGTGCAGGATCTCTCTTTGGTATGTTGCTCAGTTGAAGTGTTGGTGGTTACTCAACTCTGAAGTTGATTCTCAATTTCTAGAGTTTGTTTTCTCTTAAATCCATGCTCAGCAATCTTTTTTGCTGCCATTAGATACCATCCTTGAAAAAGTAGCTAAGGATAGTTCCCTTTCTCAAGTCATAGATTCCCTGTATACAGAGAGTATATGTATATACTTCATCAGATGTGCCGCAAACTCTATCAAACAGACAAACTTTCAAACTTTTGGAAGATTATCACTCCTAGAAAGGGATGGGGAACCTGTGACCTTGAGGACACATGAGGCCCTCAGTGTGGCACTTTGACTAAATCCCCATGATAGAAGGATTTCTCCTGTAAAACTTGGGCTCAGTCAAAAGGCTGTACCTAAGGACCTAGAAAACCACATGTGGCCTTGAGGCCACAGGTTCCCCATTCCTGTCCCAGGTGAATAGCTCTACCACTGGAACTTTGGGGAAGGGGGAAAAATCTCCTTCCCCATCTCCTTCTCCCATGATCAATATTATCTGATATAGGAGAGCACTCCAAAAAGTTGCTCCAGGGATCGAATGATGACAGTGTTGGTAAAATCAGGTTTAAGGGACCATCAGGAACATGGAAAGCCTTTTCCTATTCAATCAAGGAAATCCCTTCACACTTAGGAGAGTGATATAATGTGGAGATGCATCTTTATAGTTTTAGAGTTACCTTAACACCTTGTTACCTGCTCCTTACTTTCTGTGCTTACATCTCAGGCTTGTTAACCCCAAGGGTTAACTTACTAAATTGTGAGCTCTTTGAAAGCAGACACTTTGTCTTATTTATGTCTTTAACTCCTCAATGCCTATCACATATTCCTTCTTTCAACTAGAATTTACCAAATGTATATACAGTGTTTCTGCTACTATCTTAAATGCTGAGAATAAAATTGCAAAGTTTAAATGGCTCCTGCCTTCAAGGAGCTGACATTTTATTGGGAGGGGGAGGATATGTACATGTATAAATCTATAAAAATGAATGCTAAATAATTTGATGAAGAGCATTTAAAACTGCTACGATCAGGAAGGGACTTGGGAGGAGTTGGAACTTGAGATGAACTTTATAGCTTAATGAGGTATTCTAATGGTCAGAGGTAGTGTGTTCCAAGTCTGGAAGAGAGCCTGTGTAAAAAGTTAGGAGATGGAATTTCATGTATGAAAATATCAGGGAGGACAGGTTGAGGAGAACAAAGAGGATTTGAAAGAAGTCCCATCAATTAAGCATGGTAAGGTAGACTGGAGCCAGATTTTGGAGAGCTTTAAATGCAAAGTCGATGAGTTCATATTTTATCAGAGAAGCAATAGGGAGCCACTATGGTTTCATGAGCAGATGAATGAATGACAAGGTCAGAAGTTTCACAAATTTTAGGAAAAACACTTTTGGCAGTTGTGTGAAGGATATATTGGAAAAAGGAGGGACTTGAGGGAAGGAGCTATTACAAATTGTTGGTCAAGGGAGAGGTGTTAAATTCTTGAACTACAGTGGTGGTCTTTTAATTGGAGAAAACTGATAAGAAGAAAGAGATGTAGAGTTAGAATCAATAATAGTTGGTAACTCATTAGATAGTAATAATTAATATGTCTTGAAGAAAAGACAGAAGGAAACAAGCATTTATTAAGTACTTACTATGTGTCAGGCACTGTACTAAACCCTTTGCAAATACTTCATTTGTTCCTAACCACAGTGCTGGGAGATAGGTACCATTATCTCCTTTTGAGGAAATGGAGACAGAAAGAGGTCAATTGACTTGCCCAAGGACACAGAGCTATAGGATGTCAGAGGCTAGTTTTGAACTCAGGTCCACCAGACTCCAGGTCCAGCACTCTATCCACTGTATCACCTAACTGCCCTGTTAAAATTTTCCTTTGTTAGGCAAAAGCTACAGATTATAGAATGTGTTGAATTTCACGCTCCCAGGTTGATACTTCCAATATTTCAGGGAGGCTAGTCAAGTCAAGTAAAAAAGCATTTATTAAATTTCTACTATGTGCCAGGCACTATAATAAATGCTAGGGATAGAAAGAAAGGCAAAAAATAAAAACAGAACATTTCCTGCTCACAAGGAGCTCACACTCTAATGGGAGGGACAGCATTCATACCACTATGGACAAACAAGACATATACAGGATAAATTGGAAATAATCAACAACATGAAACTACTAGCATTAAGAAAGAACAGGAAAAGGCTTCTCATAGAGGGTGAGATTTTAGCTGAAACTTGAAGTAAACCAGGAAACAAGGAGATAGAAAGGAGAAAATTCCAAGCATGAGGGACAACCAATGAAAATGCTCTGAATCTATGTAGTTAACCATGAAACAGAAACAGTCATACTGATTACAATCATGGTCTTTGCCTAGAATTTGAGGGAGCAGAAAATAAAAGAAATGCAGAAGAAACTATGAGTTAACCTGATTCCTAACTCCTCAGGAAACATCTTCTGTTAAATCTATGGCAATATCTGGTAGAAATGGCCTAGAATCACAAAAGCATACACAAACGTAATCTCAGTGAATTGGACAAAAAACAATATGAATGAACAGAATCAAATATAAGTTCTTTTCCTTGCCTTTCTTCAGATTTTGCATCTCTGGGATGGGCTACGTCAGGGTGAGAGGAGCACCCAGGCACAGTGGATAAACATGTAGACAGATGACTCTGGTACGCAAATGGTCAATGTCTATTTGAAGGTTTTATTGACTAATAAAGATTTGGTAATGCAAAAATTATCTGGTAACATTTGTTACTTAGTACTAATTGATACTTTTTTTCATCCTAACCATCACCCTCATAGGTCAATTATTGGTTTCAAAGAGAATTTCATGCACCAATGGTTCACTGATGGAACAAAACCCAAGCACAGGAGTTTAACAAAGTATAGCCCCCTGTGGCTCTTTCTACATAGGCTAAAAATCTGTGAATGGAGCAGCTGCAGTGATGCCTTGTTTAGAGTCCAACCCCTAGGTGGACAATAGGGATCCTTGAAGAAACTTGTCTGGAACATGGATTGATTGCTCATTGTCTTCAAAGTACCAATTAACTCTGCTCAGTGATGAATTACAGAAATAAAGAGGTAGTTTGTCTTTTGTGCTTCTCAACATATAATACCATCTTCTTCCCTTTAGGTGTGTCCCCCCTGGATAGCTACCCCCATTCTCTCAATCTCTAAATCCCCTAACAAGCAGTCCCCTAAATTTTTCGTATGTCTTATTTCCTCCTCTATCTTGCTTACCTTTGGGTTCCTAGAGAAGCATGCCTTACAATTAACTCATTTCCTGTGGTCCTTATTTCCTGCCAGGTGATAATTAGATCTTATAAATTAAGCAGCATTTCGAATATGAAAGACACATATAGAGGCCTTTTACAGATAGCCTTAACTCAGATGCTTTACTCAAATGAAGTTCAATTAGCCTGGAAAGGGTAATTCAACTTTCTGAATTTCAGTTACATTGGGAAGTCTTTGGGAGAACCACTTTCTTTCTGGGCCTCAGTTTCTTCCACTGTAAAATGAATGTTAGAATAAATCTTCAAAGTCATTTCTCATTTTAAAATTCTACATGTTTATGGTACTCCTGAGCATGTTAATTGCTCCCTTATGCTGCTGAATTAGTTTTAGCCACAAATCTTTGAAGGCATTATTGAGAAAGCCATTATGATAGTAATGCTGAGTGTACATACCTAGTGGTAACTAGACGGTGCAGTGTAGAGAGTGCCAGGCCTGTAGTCAGGAAGGCATGAATTCAAATATAACCTCAAACATTTATTAGCTATGTGACCCTGGGCAAATCCCTTAACCCTGTTTGCCTCTGTTTCCTTATCTGTAAAAGGAGGTGGAGAAGGAAATAGCTGAATCACTCCAGTATCTTTGCCAAGAAAACTCCAAATGGGGTTATGAAGAAACAGATGTGACTGAAACAACTGAATAACAAAATTACATACCTAAAGATGACACAATTTTATTCAATTTTATCCCTGTAAAACATGCCCAGAAAATGGATTCTGTATATTAGCAGCATACACTTGAGCTGGTTTGGAGTGAAAATGGCTTCTTTATGTCCATAAAGTATGTCAGATGCCTTTCTTTTTATTTGTCAAACTTTTTCTGACATTGATGAGTTCCTCTTGAAACCTCCATTTTGTGAAGGAACATAAGCTGTCCTGCCATCTTTTCCCTCCTGATCCTATTCATGACTTCCTCTAGACTTCAAAACCAGTTTCCTAGCTGGTTACCTTCCCCTTTGCCACCTTTATCTCCTTTTCAGCAACTTGATTTACATTGTTTTCCACAATTAGATTGTAATCAACTTAAGTATAATGAATATCTTTTTTGCTTGTATGTGTATTGCCAGAACTTAACATTGTGCCTTGCACATACTAAAGAGCTTAGTAAGTGCTTGTTTATTTCAGTTTACTTCATTTTTATTTAGAGCAAGGTGGCACAGTATAGAGTGCTGGACTTTAAAGTCAAGAAGACCTACACTTAAATCTGACCTCAGGCTCTTCCTAGCTGTGTGACCCTGAACAAGTCACTTAATCTCTGCTTGGTTGGGGTTTTCTCATTTGTAAAATGGGAATAATAATAGCACCTACTTTACAGGGTAATAATGAGGATGAAATGAAATAATTTTTGTAAAGTGCCTTGCAAACCTTAAAGCACTGTATGAATCTTGTTCTTCTATCTCATTAAATACTTTTGATATCCCATTCATTTTTTAAAGTAAGCCTCCCTTCTCATTTAACCAGTGATCTTTCCCTCATACAAAGATTTTCAAAAAGAAGAAAAGTGATTTCAGAAAAATAAATGAATACATTGATCATGTCTGACAGCTTATAAAATATTCACGTCATCATAGGATCATTGATCAGAGCTGGTAGGATGTCCAGGGGCCCTCTAATCCAACTCCCTTCTTATGGAAAAAGAAACTAAGACCCAGGAAGATTGCATGTCTGGACCAAGGTCACACAGATAGTAAGAGTCAAGAGGTAGGATCTCACATTTATTGTTTCCTATTTCTTCAACAAAAAGATCAATGTACATATTTTTTTCAGCTCTTTGTCAGGGCCAAGTTTTGTCATTATAATTGCAAAGCATTCCATTTCATTTTGTCTTTCCATTTGCCTTCACCTAGTTGTTTTTTATGTTATTCTTCTATTTCTGATTTAATTAATTTAATCAATCAATTGCTCAATGGATCAATAAGTGAACTGTGTGCCATATGGGCAACTAGGTGGTGCAGTGGATAAAGTGCCAGGCCTAAAGTCAGGAAGACTTCTTCATAAGATAAAATCTTGCTTTAGACACTTACTAGCTATGCAATCCTGAGCAAGCCACTTAACACTCAGTTTCCTGAGCTGTACAATTAGCTGGAGAAGGAAATGGCAAAGGAAGCCCCAAATGGGATCAAGAAGAGTCAGACATAATTGAAATCACTGAATAACAAATGTGCCAGGAACTGTACTATGTGCTAGGGATAAAATATGAAATAGACAATGACAGCCCCTGCCCTCAAATAGCTTACAATCTAATGCGGGGAGGCAACTGACAAAAGGAGACTGAAAGGGAGGGAAGCAAGAAAAACTTACCTGACATGGGCATGGTGGAGAAGTCAGTCAGGGAAGTTCTGCAGTAGAACAGCCAAGGCAGAAATACCATGTTTGAGCTGAGTTATCTTCTTCAATGTGAGATTTGAGTTCATAGCCCCATCTCCCATCAGAGAGGCAAGGAATAAAAATGAGGTGGAGAACAACACTGATGGGATCTTAGAGGATGAAGGGGTTCTTCTCAATAATCAGCTTCCTGGGGCATGCTGGAGACATGTGTCAGAATGGTCCTAAAGTAGCAAACACCTCCTTGGGGGTATATATATTTAGCTGTGGAATTTCTCAGTCAAAGAATATGAACATCATAATTACTTTTATAATTAGGATTCCAAATTGTTTTCCAGAAAGGCTGGTCTAATTCACAGCTTTCCCAATAATGCTTGGAATGCGCCTATCTTTTCATAAACTCTATAGTACTACTTTTTTTTTTTTAAATCAATTTGACCAATTTGTTGGATATGAGATGAAACCTCTGAATTGTCTGGAGCTATACTTCTCTTATTTTATTAGTGATTTGGAGTCATCTTTGGGATAGTTATTAACAGTTTTAGATTTTTCCTTCAACAAGTTTGCTCATCTCAAACCATTCACCCACTTATCCATTGGGGAATAGCCTTACATATTTGATTCCCTATATAGTATGACAGCAGAATTTTATCAGACATTTGATATGAAAAAATTTCTGTTTTTCATAAATAATATTTTCCCTTATTAGTCTGGCTACATTGATTTGGTTTATAAAAAAACATGTTTCAGTTTCATAATATCAAAATTATCCATTTTATGTTTGTAACGTATTCAGTCCTTGAATTTACTAATTTTCCCCTTAACTAGTTGGGAGAGCCTTCCTTGACTCTTTTTTTTCTTTGATGATGTGACCTTTTATGTGTAAATCTAAGGCCAGGCAGACCACAATTAATCAAGACAGTGGTGATGGACTAAACATTTTGTGGGTGGCTGGCCCCTCCTTTTTTTCTGGTATGTTTATCTGTGTTAAGGAAGCTAGAGGGTGGAGGCAGGACATCCTGTAAATCACTAGTCTCAGAGTTAGAAGTGACTGTAGATCATTTAAACACAAAATCAGAGAATTTTCATGTAAGAATTTAACTCATCTATTTAGTCCAAGCTATAGCCCCTCTCCAAAAAAAATCACCACTATGAACTATTTGACAAGTGATCACCTAATCTCTGCTTGAAGGCCTTATTAGCTCTTAAGCAGCCTGTTCCATTAATTGTAATTGTTAGGGAGTTCTCCCAGATATCCAGGCTAAATCTGCATCTTTTAAATTTTCACTCATTGCTCCAGCTTCTGCCTTCTAAAGTCAAGTAGTATAAGTGTAATCCTTCTACTGCATAAGGGCTCTTCAAATGTTTTAGTATAACTATCATCTCTCCTGAGTCTTGTCTTCTCCAGGCTAAACATCCCTAATCATGTGACTAAGTCTCATCTGGTATGGCCTCAAGGCCCATCACTATCCCGGCTCTGAATGCTCTTCAGCTTCTCAATAAATACCCTTTCTAAAATGCAGGGTTCAGAACTAAACACAATAATTTGGATTTGGTGTGACAAGTGCAGACCTAGAAAACCCTTATTGCTAAAATCTATGTCACTCTTCATGCAGACCAAAGGGCAAATCTTTTGGCAGCCACAACACACATCGTGTTGGGTTTACAGTCTACTAAAATCCAAATGCCCTTCATGTCAGACAAACTGATTTAAAGAATTCTCCTTAGTCTTGCGCTTGTGAATTTATCTCTTTTTCTGAATGCAAGTGTAAGATGTCACAATTATTCTTTTCAAATTTCATCTGGTCAAATTCAGCTGGTTGCCTGAGCCAGTTAAGCTTGTTTTTAGATCATCAATTTGTCAGATAGTATAATAGCTGTCCATCCAAGCTTCATATGCTAATTTGAAAAGTATATCATTTATTTATGCTTTTATTCAAGACACTGATAAAAGTACCAAGCAACACAGAGTCAAATACTTTCCCTCAGGGAACTCCACTGGAGACATCTACTGCCAAGTAGAAATTAACAGTTACATTTTTGAATCTGGCCTATTATTCAGTTCCAAGTCTACCTAATTGCATTATCATGTAGTGTACATTTTTCAATCTTTCCCACATAAGAGTATGAGATACATTATGAAATGCTTTGGTAAAATCTAGCTCAACTATACCTATAAGATTTCTCTGATCTACTTTAATGCCCCAAGAAAGAAAGAAAAAGTAAAATTAAGAAAGGAAGAAGAAAAAAGAGGAGGGAGAAGAGGAGAAGAAAGAAGGAAGGAAGGATAGGAAAGAAAATTAAATTGGAATTGGAATGACCGATTTTTGATGAAGTTATGCTCACTCTTTAAAATCACTTCTTTCATTTCTCTTTAAGACACATTTTATTTAAGACACAAGTAATAGAAGCCAAGCTTACAGACCTATAGTTTGTATCTCTAACAGTAAGCACTGGAGCATATACAGGGACCTGCTACCACAGGTTCTTAGATCCGCATTCATAAAAAGAAAGGCAACTTTTGAGGGGTTAACAATCACTTTAACCAAGTACATATATCATTCACTTAGTTCAGGGGAGTCAGTTTCCTGAGTTTCAAAGAAAATACAGAAAAATCAAAAATCAACAGACATGACTTCCTCTGCCTGACCATAATTCAACAGACTGGTCCAACTGTCTGACCATAGTTGCCAGAGAGGGGAAACACCAACATCTGGGTTTTCCAAGCCAGGAGGGCTCCTTAATGACTTCCTAGAGTCCTCTTCTGGCCAAAGAAATACTTCCAGTAAGCCCCAAAGTAAAACCTCACCCTCACAGCATTTATACCTTTTTTAGAGCCAAAGGGCATCCTAATGCTTGAGAGCCAGTGCCTCATCAACCAAAGGTGTCGGTCTTCCTACAGATCTTCCCTAATCAAGCTCCCTTTCATGAGCAGGCCCATTAATGAGTGGGAAAGATCTTTAATTTCATTAACAATACAAATACTTCTACTGTTTCTAGTTAAAGAAACTTTTGTTTCTGTACTTTACTTCTAGTAAAGACTCTGTATTGATAAAGGCAAGATTCAATCAGAGGCATTTGCTTATACAAAAATGAAAACAGCAAAAGATCCCACTTTGCTTGCCATTAGAGCATCCTATTTTGAAAATCAGGATATTTATTCTTCATCAGTTTTATTAGGTCTATTCTGTTTTCAATTCTCCACAATTTTTTTTTCAGATTACATGGCAGACTAAGTACTTTCATTCACTACCAGAGACCACAGTTTATCTCAACCAGGTAACCTGAATTCAGGAAGGGCAGTTTGACTTCTCTTACTATCCTTCACTCATCTTACGATTTCTTACTGATGATTATTCAGTCTTTGTTAGTCATTTTTATTCTGCCATTTCTAGTGAAAAGGAGTTTCTTCTTGACAGAGACAATAGAAGCAAAATGGAATTGAGCTGTGCTACCTTCTTTGTCTTTTCAGTTATCATTGTGCCATGTGTCCTAATCAGTAATAAAATCCATTATTGAATCCTCCTTTTCCTCCAGAATAACTTTTTAAGAAACAGTCAAACATCCCAGGAACGTGCCATGCTCCCATAGTCAGCCTCTAGTATCAGAATGTAAGCTTCTTGGGACTAGGGAGTCTTTGATTATTTTGTGCTTGTATATCTATTTTGTGGAGCAGTGCCAGACATATACAAGGTTCTTGTTGAGCAACTAACTAATCAGTTGTTATCTACCATTGTTGCTTACTTCCTGTACACATCTTTAAAAAATTTAAGTTGGTTGGTTAGTTACTTGAGTATCCATATCAGTTTTTAGACAAATTCTTATTTTTTTCTGTTCATCAGAATTGCTTTCCTTTTTGTTTTCAGAATTTCACTATTAAGAGATTTCCGTGCCTCTTGAGCTAACTTTTTAGAATATTAACCCCTGGGATTCTTTCCCTAAACTTTTCGAAAATTTTGAGGAACATGCTCAATTATTCCAAACTTTCCTCTTCTCTCATACATGTTCGGGGAAAGAAGAGTCATTCTCTTCCAAAGATCCCATTATTCCAACTCCAGTAACCAATCTCTACCTGTTATTGAGAATTAGATTGGGAATAGGATTATACCTTATTGCTTTCCTTTACTTTTGAAGGGTGAAATTATCACTAAGACAAGTCAAGAAGTTATTACCCCTCTGGAGCTTACTCTCTATCTTTGTTCAGGTTCTGTAAGCAATGGAAAGAGTGCTAGATTCATAGTAAGGGGATTGGGTTTCAGAGATGACATTTGCTACTTATTACATGTGGTGTCTAGAGTAAGTCAATTAACTGATATGAGTTTCATTTCCATCTTTGGTGACCACCTGATTCACCCACCTCTCACTTGTGACTCCAAGAAGCAGAAGCATGTGTAGCAAATATACCCTGGTAAAACATTTTGATAGATGTGCTAAACCAGGTAGAGTTGGGAGGTGGGGTTCTACCCCAAGCATGTAAAGACCTCTCCCAGCAGAATGGGCAGATGACTAATGGCTATGAAGGTGGCTGAACAGATGCTTTGGAGTACTTAGAACTTGGTTAGACATTAAAGACACAAAATGTCACCCACTAAATCCTGAGCCATCATCAGTCATCTTGACTTCTGTCTTGCCTTTGAACTTCTATGACTCTGGAAGAGGGAGTAAGGCTGATGACTTTCTGCAACTCTGTCTCATTTAATCCAATTTATGCACATGTTAAAAGGCATCACGCACAACATTTTTTACCTATCTCAAACTCCTGTGTCAACATGCAGGTGATGAAGCAACAGATATAGATATACTTGGAGTTGTAGTCATAACCTTATACACAGTCCGTCTCTTCCCCCAAAGCCAGAGGGTCATCTTCTCACTGGACTAAAGCAGCAGTGGGATTCAGCAGCCCCTGGGGTGTCTGAACAGTCTTTTTAGAGGACTACACTACTCACTTCCTGCTGTAAAGAAGGGGCTAGAGATGGTATCCTAAAAATTGTCTGCTTCACCTAACCCCTCTCTGCTTAACTTGGGAGGTAGGGATCTCACCTTGCGTTTGAAATAAAAAAAAAAAGTATAAATTTTTGCAAAGATGATTCCACTCACCATCAGGATACTGAATTTGTGCACATTTACGGACAACATAAAATCCAGTAGACCTGAAAGATAAATAGTTCCTGTTAGGAGAGAATTCAGCAGATATTGCATCCAAATAGTAGCCCCGAGTGAAACAAGGCTGGCAAACTAAGTCCAGCTTACCAAAGTTGGAGTTTGACGCACATTTTTTTAGAGTGGCTGCAGTAAAAGGGCGCACCATGAAACTGTCATAAGTTTTGCTATAAAACGAATCTAGTGATGTTTGTATGCCTACCAAAACGAATGAACAATAGACTCATGACAACGTGATTGCCACTTACAGGAAAGTGCCATACCACTATCATCGGTATGCATGCTCCAACTATGATGAATCCTTATGAGGACAAAGAAAAAATTTTATGAAGACCTGGAGACTCTCGTCATCAATGTGCCAAAAGAGGACAAGCTTATAGTTCTGAGTGATTTCAATGCAGTAGTAGGCATAGACTACCAGACATGCATGGCAGGGAGTTCTTGGGAGGAATGGAGTTAGAAATAGGAATAGCAATGGTCACTTATAGAAAACTTGGGTATCTCATGATTTTCTCATCACTGACATAGTTTTTCACATACCTCAAAGCAATGAAATTTTGTGGCTGCACCCTTGCAGTGAACATTGGCATTTAATAGGCTATATCACTGTAAAGAAATGAGACAGACAGGATATGAGAGTTATAAAGTGCTGGACCCATCGTAGACTTATCTTCTCCAAACTAAACATTCTTATTCAATAAAAGCTGTGACCCCAGGGCAAGACAAGTATCGGAAAACTTAATATCAACGGATTAGAGTCCTTCTCCAAGTTGGAACAATTCATTGCTAACTTGGAGGGAAAACTGAGCCAATACAGGGTTGGTAGCAGTGAAGCAGAAAAGATGAGATTCAGTTTTACACTAATAGTAGCAATCCAAAGTGCTTTTATGATGCTCTGAAGGCTATTTATAGGCCAAGGATATATGTGCATCTGAGCTAGTCAAAGCTGATGGAGCCACATATATTAATGATAAAGATATGATTCTTGAGAGATGGGCTGAACACTTCCATAATGTTCACAACAGGTTATCATAAATTAATGCTGAGGTCATTGAACATATACCACAGGTAGAAGTCAACCCCTATCTAACCAAGATTCCAACTGAAGAAGGAGTTCTGAATGCCATTTAGGCTCCTCTAGTGTGGCAAAACACCTGGTGCTAATTCTATTCCAGTTGAGATTTACAAGATTTACACTGCTCATACAGAAGCTGACGGAAAATTTCCAGGTCATGTGACAAAAGGAAGTTATCCCTCTAGTAGTTCAGGGATGCCTCCATTGTCCATCTCTATAAAGATAATTGAAATAGATTGTCCTGTGATACTCTTAGGAGGATCTGTCTCTTAGTCATTGCTGGCAAGATTCTTGCCAGTCTTCCTTAATAGGCTGATACTTCACCTTGGAGATGGTCATATACCTGAGAGCTAGTGTGGCTTCAGAAAGTGCTGAGGAATGGCCAGCATGGTATTTGCTGCATGACAACTCTTTGAGAAATGGTAGAAGCAGAACATCAGTCTGTACACATTTGTCAATCTGACCAAGACCTTTGATATTGTTAGTTGTGAGTGCTTGCGGAAAAGTTATGTCAAAATTTGGTTCTCCAGTGAAGTTCCTCAGTACTGTATATCAAATTTCATGATGGCTTGCTTGCCCAGGTTCTGCATAATGGACAATGCTCTTGCACTTTTCCAGTCACCAATAGAGTGAGGCAAGGCTGTGTGCTTGCTTCCACACTTTTTAGCATAATGTTTCCAACAATGTTGTCAGAAGTCTTCAATGTGGATGAAAACTACATCAAGGTCAGCCACTGCACTGATGATAATTATTTAATTTGAAAAGTCTACAAACCAAGACTAAAATAGAGGGAATGTTGGTGCATGATTTTTTGTTGCTGTTGTTGTTGATAGATGATTGTGGACTCAGTGAAGCTTCTGAAGCTGAGGTTCAACAAAATATGGATTGAGTCTCTGCTACTTATGCTTATTTTGGCTTAACAGTTAATGCCAAGAAAACAGAAGTTCTCTACTAGCCAACACCACACCATCCATACTTGAAACCATCAGTTACAACTAGTGGATAAATAGGAATATTATGTATAAGTTCTCTACCTTGGCAGCATACTTTCCAGGGATGTACACATAGATGATGAGGTTAATGTATGAATTGCCAGAGGTAGCTCAATGTTTAGGAGTCTCTGAAGGAAAATATAGATAAGGTATTAAACTGCATACCAAACTGAATGTCTATAGAGAGCTGTTGTGCTGATCTCATTGTTGTATGCCTGTGAAACCTGAACAATCTACAAGTGCCATGCCAGGACACCGAATATCTTCCATTTGAATTGTCTTAGGAAAATTCTGAAGATCACCTAGAAGGTACAGTTCTGGACACTGAGGTCCTTTCTTGAGTTAAACTGCCAAACATTCAAACTTTACTGCAGAGAATGCAACTCTGATGGGCTGGCTACTTGGAATGCCAAACATATGTTTGCCTAAAAGACTACTTTACAGAGAACTCACACAAGGCAAAAGTTGATATGGAGGTCAGAAGAAGAGAGATAAAAACACTTTCAAGGCCTCTCTGAAGAGCTTTGGAATTGATAGTGACATGGGAGACATCAGCACAAGACTGTCCAGCATGGTGTGTCTGCATCAAAGAGGGTGCTGTGCTCCATGGGCGAAGCAGAACTGTAGTAGCTCAAAGGAAATGTGACATGCAAATTTAGAAACATTTCCACTCCAAATGTTCATATGGACTATTTTTGCCTGACCTGTGTGTGGTAGAGCCTTCTGAGCTTGCACTGGTCTGATCAGCCACAGTTGGACACATTGTACCTTGACTTCAACATAGTGACATAATTTTTGTTCTCTTCGAGAATGAAGAACAACCATCCAACCAAATGAGCTTCAGTTTCCTCAAGGGTAAAAGGAGAGTACATTTAACCATATGATCTATGAAGTCTCTTCAGACTCTAAATAATTGATGTATATAGTAAATTGACCTACCCAAGTCATGCACAGAATGCAATTACTAAGTTGACCAGTGGAGATCCTCAGACTTATCAAGAAGGTAATAGCTGGAGTCCCAAACACTGGCCCAATGGAGCCTTTAATCTTCTTATGTTTTCTAAGTAAGACTCATTCCTGATCCACTCTTAAAGAGTCAGGACTTAATCGTAGTGGTAGCAAAAACAACAACAAACTTCACCAACACCTGCCACATCCATGTAACAATATGCTTGTTTCAAAACATCCTTTTTCTGAATTTATTTCTGATTGGATGGCCTTTCCAGGGACCATTCTAAGGCATATTGTGATCTCATTAGCCCACCTGTCTCCTAGAGAGGGAAACTCCTGTACGTAGGGATTCTTATAATTCTTTATATTTGGAATTTCAGGGCTCAGTACAATAGGTGACTAATAAATATTCGTTGATTGATGATGAAACAAAATGATCAAGCCCCTTTCTATATTCTTATTTTTTCTTTCTCGCTCAGTTCTTAACTCTAAACCATATCCTTTCCTGAACTCCATGCTGTTCTTTTTGACGTATGATCATATCCTCTTCGGAGCTGTATACTCATTCTTCTTGACTCATAACCATATCCTCTCCAGAACTGTACACCTGTATTTATTTTGATATTCTCCTCTTTTCTTTTTCTGCAACCCTTTCTGACTAATACCTGAAAATCCCCTTACTTAGGAAGCAGTCTATCCCTGACTCAGTCTGTCTGTGATTTAGCTTTTAATACTGGTTTAGAACACTCAGCATAAGAAATTCTATGATTATCTAACCCTGTACTATTCCATGTTGGATAATCATAGGACTTCTGAGAGAGGCTGTTGCTTGCTCCAGGCTACACAGCTAGTTTGTGGTATAATTGGAGTTGAACCAAAATTTCCTTACTTTCATTTCAGTGACCTTTCCATTATGCACATGGGTACAAACATTTATATAAACATGCTTACATGCATGTAATGATTCTACTGGATGCATCTGTGGCACACAAGGTGGGTCCTGGACATATTGGTAAGTTTCATGCTCTACTTCAATTGAGATACTACCCAAAAAGCTGAGAAAACTTATTATAATGTATCAAAGGATGATTTTATTAAAGTAAGAGGAAACAAGCAAACCTAATATGTTGTGAAGCAAATACCTAGTAACTTCAAGTTCCTCAAATCTTACATGTACAGAAAAAGGTAAGATATTTGTTTTCAAAGGATAATGCTTTTAAATATGAAAGGGATCATATCAGTTCCTTTCTTGGCTCCCATGAAACACTGGGGTGCTTTATGCAAATGAAGCACATACCTGGGAAATAAACAGCTCCCACTTGCCATTTTGAGTTATGTGCATATCAAGTTATGTGCACAAAATATGCATTATATATAGCTGAATACTGAATTTTCTTAAACTATTGAACATAAGGTATCCACATATCCATGGTTTCCCACTCTCCACCCCCACCCCGGATACATTCATATAAAGGAACCATAGAGGAATTTTTGTATGTGTTTATATAAGGTATGAAATCATATTCTAACTATTTACCTTGCTATCATTTCCAACGTTGATGTACCTCCAGATTATTATAATTATTATGTAGGGACATAAGTAAAATGAGATTCTATAAAGCAACATTGCAAATAGCATATATTTGACTATGTCTATATATCTCTCTCTCTTTACATACACAAATGAAACCAAACCATTAATCTACTCTTCTTTATCCTTTGGCCCTTACCTGTTCCTACTGAGCCATAAGTAAATACTATTTAGAAGTGTGTATCTGTCTCCATGTCATTGTATATCTGTTCCAGCATCCTCATTCATATTACTGGCTCATTTTTTTTTTCACATTATTTATTTAGTGCCTTCAATAAAATTTTGATGTGTTCATTTCTTTTAAATTTGTCTAGTTGCTCTTCAGGTCCCTTATGAAGGAACAGACAAATGAAAGAGTGAGTGTAATAATTATGCTCAAGTGCCTATTATGTGTCAGGCATTGTTTTTGGTGCTAGAGATACAAAAATTACACAATCCTTTCCCTCTGTGAGCTTACATTCAAACAGGGGTATAGGACATATCTAGGGAGATATTGTTTATTGAAGGGAATTTTGGTCTGGGAAATAAGAGGGAATGAGAATAAAACTATAGAATATTCAACTGTCATGTCCTTTACAGTAACAATGGTAGTATTGCCTTGATAACTGTACCCAGAGCAAGAACAAAGAGGAGGAAAGGGTCATTGAGTGAATAAACAAAACATGACAGACAGCAAGACATCTGGATACACCCTGATTTCCTGGTAGATGGTGATATTGCATGTAAAACATGAGTTGGGACTTGTCAGATGTGTGAATTAGGTGAGTTTTGACTCTCTCACTTACCACTCACAGAGTTCTACAGAAGGGCCAAGAATCAGTGGTGCTTCAGTCTCCAAGGTTGATGGCTCAATGGGATATGAAACTTGATTTGGCTCTGCTAGATATAGCAGGATAGATTATTTTTTATATTCAATCGCCCATTAAATAGGATGATTCAGGAGATAATCTCACTGATTACTGGAAGGCAGTGTACATAAAGGAAAGTCAACCAATGAGGAACAAGAACTATAAACTAAACAATAGAAAATTCCTCTGGACTCATGAAGCCCTAAACTGACAAAGGATTTTCTAGTCATTGGTTTTTAGGAAGTGATAGTATTTGCAAACCTGATTACACAAAATTTGAAACATCCCACAGCAGTAAATCCTGACAGTTCTTGACAGCAGTACCTTCACAATTAACCATTAGCTTGGTTGCATGTTTATTCACTGTCAAAATGAATGGGAATAGTCTCAGTGCCCTTGAGAGGTCATCGAGTTCATCTCTTCACCTTTAGGCAGGACCATATGTAAATCATTCCAGTTAAAAAAAACAGTCCTGGAAAGACATCAAGAGATAAGATTCATAGCTTCACAGAGTGACCCAGTCCAACATCTGACCATCAGTCAAAAGCTTTACATTTCACTGAAACCCAGTGATGTAGCTTAAGCTTGCTTTGGTTATACATGCAGTTGAGACAGAGAGTGCCTGGTTCCATTTTGATTTTCTAGAGCCTCCTCCTTTCCAGACTAAATATTACCACTTTCTCTCATTTGTCTTTGGATCTTTTTATTTTGGGTGACCCTTCTTTTTCCTTTTCCTAAGATTTCCACATCAAGTTTTAGTCATACAGCATTCAACTGGAAAAAGAGTCCCATTGAAGAATATATTGCAATTTGTGCTGCTGTTCAATCATTTCCAGTTATGTCTGACTCCTTGTGACCCCATTTTGGATTTTCTTGGCAAAGATACTGGAGGGTTTTGCCATTTCCTTCTCCAGTTCATTTTATGGATGAGAAAATGAGACAGCAGGGTTAAGTGATTTGCCCAGGGTCACACAGCGAGTAAGTGTCTGAGACCAGATTTGAACTCAGGTCTTCCTGACTCCAGGCCTGGCCCTCTATCCACTGAGTCACCTAGTTATTATAATTTTTAGGGGCATGTTATCAGTTATCAGGAGCAGGTAGGAACCTTCAACGACATCTAGCCCACTTCCTTCATTTTACTGATGAATAGACTAGGGCCCAGGGATGCTAAATGACTTGATGAAAGTCATACAAGCAGTATGTGGAAGAACTAGAATTTGAATACAGGTCCTGGGACTCCATATTCACTATTCCAACTTCACTGTTCTTCCCCTTGCAGCAATACAGCTGCCACCATTTATTTAGAAAAAACAAAATCAATCACAATTGTTTCAAGTATTAAAATAATTTTTTTTCTAAAGTTCTTCTATAATTCTTTGAAATGGTAATGATTCAATCTGTGTAATTTGAATGGGAAGCCAGCTCCCCATACCCATCATTAGTGTTTACCTTTTTTGACCTCTTCATATGCCTGAATAAGTACTTTATTTCTTTCGTCCCAGTTCATGTGGAACAAGTTGGTTGAGATATCCTGAGAAAGTTTGTATGGTATTTCTGGCCAAGAGTAGAAAGAGAAATCTCCTGGGAAAGCCAATTCTCACAAGTTTCTTAGCACAACTTTGCATGTGGATGAAATTCAGATCATTTGGATAAGCTTGGGATAAATAGCTAAACTTTTGGAAGATCATTTAAACAAACCCCAAACTCTGAGTCTTTCAAGGTTCACCTATCATTAGTATCTGCCTGGCTTGGATATCCATTTGCCTTAATTTCATAGCAGATTCTGTTGCACCACATTCAAACAACTGCATATTTGAATGCAGACTTCAAAGTACCTTCAAGTGATATAGTACAGTAGTAGCAAAATATATTCTGGGAAGCTATTCAGTCAGTTGTATCTTATTTCAAAGTTATCTTTTAAAATATTATATTGCCTATATATTTTCACTTGCTCTTCAGTTCTTAGTCAAAAGCCCTACATTTGCCAGGGGCTATTCAGTGGGAAGTATCTAGGTCCATAATTTATTTGGACAATAAGAGTAGCTAGGGCAAGATAATTTAGTACTTAGGAAAGACTAGGAATCTTGTCTTTAGAAGCTCCCCATCAAAGATCTTGGAAACATCAGATCACTCAAAAAAATCAGAGAAAGACTTCTAAGGACCGGGACTAGGAAATCATGTGAGTAGTCATCTAAAGATAGGCAAAATGTTTGGATGGATATCCGAGAAATCATGGTTAACATGTTTAAGACACATGTTGTAATTCTTGCTTTGTGCTGAACTGTTTGACCAATCATTTATCCTCCATTTCAGGTCCCTCATCTGAAAAAAAATGAAGGCAGTAGTAATAATAATAATAATAATAACAATAGCCTATGTACTTGATGGAGTTGTTGGCTCTTGGATGTGACCAATGAAATAAACCAACTATTTTATCTATTGTTCTCTTTAATCTTTCTGTTATATTTGACACCAAAGATCATACTTCTTGAAATTCTATTCTTTTGACTTCTTCAAAATAACTATCTCCCTCTTTCCTTGAAATGTACCCCTGTTCTTTCAGGGATCCAGCATTCTATAACTGGGTTAAGCCTTTACCTACACTTCTGGGTCTCTGACCACCCAGGTTCAGGAAAACATATAATACCCACTCCCTGAAAGCAGACAATGATCTAGTTTCTTTCAAAGGAGAATCATGTTGGGGTGGTGGATAAGGATGGCAACCTTGAGAAGTACCTTTAATAAATAATAGCTCCCAATTGCAACTCTCTTGATGTTATCACCTCTTAGCTATTTTCTCCATTCCCAATACTCCTAATAGCAGTTCTTCTTGGTGGTGATTTTTGTTTGCTCCTGTCAGGGACTTGAGTATTATCATTTACTGAAGCAACTGGATCAGTTGACAGCTGCACTACTTGGTGATATTCTTTCAGTATCACCTATAGAGGTCAAAACTCTTGAACTCTTCAAAGGAAGTGACAGTATTGCACAGTTTTCTCAATGCACAATTATTTTAAGGAATTTGGTAGAAGTCTTCTAGAGATGAAAGAGAAAACAAAATTATGAATAATAACTAATTACACCTAATATTTATATAATTTTAAGTTTGTACAGTCCTTTGAACATACATTACTTTCTCCTAACAACAAGCTTAGTGAGTAAATACTACTATTATGTCCATTTTATGGATGGATTAATAGTCTGCAGAGGACAGATACGCGCATGTAATTGCATCTTAGATGATTTCTGCTTGCTGGAGACCCTGCCTGTTTGCAGTGGACAGAAGAACAATTCCATAATGCTCCTTCCACCAATCACTTGGCCTGGTCTAGACTGCCTTCAGTTAAAGAAAAGAACTCTCATTCTATCAGTTCCTCATCCCTTTCCCCTCACCTGAGCTGTCTAACTCCATAAGGAGATTTTTTTCTGGAGAACAAACTTCCTAGGGATATTGGTAATCTACTTGAATTCATTCCTTGATCACTAACAAACTCCCATCCAATCATATTTAACCCACCCTTCCCAGTGAATCTGAACCCTGAGCTGTTGTTCAAATCCCATTTTCCATAGCCCAGTATCTGATCTTTCATTTTCTTGCCCCTTAGTCCAGCCCCAATGATGTTCCATTCTAAAACTACCCTCCCTTTCCACTGTGCTCTCTGGAATGCTTGTTTCATAGATAACTCTCTCACTTTCCTCTTAAATATTTTCCTTACCCACTTATTTCTTCTTTGATCTCTCAGTAAGACCTGGCTCCCTTCAGAGGACACAGCCTCCCCAGCCACTCTTTTCAGCACAGATTATACTTCTACTCGTACAAGACCATACCCACTGATTGTAGCAGGGAAGTTGAAAAAAAAAAAAAGCTTCCTCCCCATTGCCATTTCCAAGCTCAGTCTCTAAGGCATCACTCAGTAACTTCTCTTCCTTTGAATTTCACTCCATCCACAACTACCAACTAATTAAAATTCTGGCAGCTGTTGTCTACTGACCTCCAAGACACTCTTTTTCCTCACTGAGTTCAGAATCTGGTTCTAGTCTTTTTTCCCTTCCTGACACCATTTTCATACTAGGGAATGTCAAATACATGTGGATGCTCACATACCCTAACATCCTAGTTCCTCAACTTACTTGTTTCCTATTTTCTACTTTTCTTCTAAGTACAGCTACACACAGAGATGGTCATGCCCTTGATCTTGTCATCACCCATAAGTGTTTCATATTCATATTTATAAGCTCTGAAATTCCCTTGTCTGATCACAATCTGTTGCCATTCCACCTCTCCCTCTGACTTGCAACTCCACAAGCTTCAGTCCCTCCACCTCTCATATTTTTCCTGTACCATCACCTCTGCACTGGCTACACTATTCTATTTTTCCTTCCACCTTTTGGCCTCTTCATATACCAGTTCAAGAATAAGTGGTTCTCTTCCCTTGAGTCTCTTGTTCCCTTTTCAAGACAATAGCCAACCTCACCCTGTCAAGTCTCAGTCTTGGATTACTCACGCCATCAACTTCTCTTGTTGCTACTCATGGGTGGTTGAGAAAAAAGCACAAAACCATGATGACTATATTCCCTGCAAATTGATGTTACATAATCTCAATTGAGGCCTCATTGCATCAAAGCAATTCTTTTATCCCTCCCTCCCTTATGCACTACCTACTTCACCACAGAAACTTTTCTAGAACTTTTTATCCCTCCTCAAATTTCCCATGGTCTCTCTCCTCCTACTCTTTCAGCTGAAACCCTTGCTTTATATTTAATTGAAAAAAAATTGGGCCACTCACAGAGAGGGCTTTACCTCACATCACTCAGATGCCTTATGCCACTATTCCTTTCATCCCTATTTCCAAAAGAGTTGAGGGTCTTTTTCCTTCCTAGGGCAAGCCCTGCACAAGTGATTCCACTCCATCGCATCTTTTCCAGGAGACTGCCCCTTCTATCATCCTATTCTCTCTCATTTTTTTTCAATGAAGCCCTGTTCATTGGATACTTCCTTATATGTCATGCTCAAAAGCCTTTCACTTGATTCATCCAAACTCACTATCATCCGACATTTCTCTTCACTTTTGTGGTAGAACTTCAAAAGTTAGTAAGCATGTTATCAACCCCTTTACTTCCATTCTGCTTCCTCTCTTAAGTCTCTACCATCTGACACCAGCCACATCATTCAATTGAAATTATCCTTTCCAAAATTAATTATGATCACTTAACTGACAAAGATACTTGTCCTTTTCTTTACCTTTCTTTGACTCTGTTGATCAGCCTCTTCTTGATAGTCTCTTCTCTCTTTTTTCTTTTAGTTTTAGTCTAGCTATTTCTTAAAATTTAGGGAGGGGTGTGTGTGTGTGTGTGTGTGTGTGTGTGTGTGTGTGTGTGTGTGTGTGTGTGTGTTCCCTTCCCTCTCCTTCCCTCCCCTTCCCTCCCCTTCCCTCCCCTTCCTTCCCTTTCCCTCCCCTTCCCTCCCCTTCCCTCCCCTTCCCTCCCCTTCCCTCCCCTTCCCTTCTCTTCTCTTTATATACTATTTCACTAGCACTTGGAGTCAGAGGGCCTGGACTTGAATCCATGGACTCTGATAGATATTATTTGTCTCACTGGGGAATTCAGTTAAAGATAATATTAGGCATCTACTCTACTAACAACTGTGCTAAATGTTCTTAATACAAAGATAACTCTGCCATCAATACATTGTAGTGGAGGGAGTGTTATAACACCTAAACTGTGATAATTAAATTTGAAATAACATGAGGAAGGAGGGAACAGAAGTAACCAGAAGATCAGGGTATGTTTCAGTAGACTGCCAGCTAACATGAGCCTTGATGAGGAAAATAAAGACATTTTAAAAAGGCAGAAATGAGGAGGGAATGTATTTTAAGAATGTGGGACAGCCTGAGATAGAATTTCAAGCTCCAGGAACAGCAAGTAGACTAGATTGGGTGGAATGTAAAGTATGTGGAGAGAAGGAATGTGAAATCAGTCTGGAGGGCAAGGTAGAGTATGATTTTGAAAGGCTTTAAAACATCAGGGTGGACAGTTTTATTTTATTCAAAAGGAATAGGGAGCCACTGAAGATTTTTGAAAGACTGACATGGCTAAATTTGTGCTTTAGGAAGACTGATGTGGCAACTCTGTGCTAAAATAGACCAGAGAGGATGATATTTAAGCAGGTAGCTCAGTTAGGAAGTCATTGCAGTAGTCCAAGTGAGAAATGATAAGAGTCTTAACTAGAGTGGCAGAGTATAGTTGGAAATAAAGGAACGAATGCAAGTATTATTTTAAAGTTACAATCTATAAGATTTAATAACTGTTGGATGTGAAAGTGAGGAAGAGGGAAGAGTCAAGTTTACAATCCTAGGGGATAGGAAGGATGATTATATCCTAAAAAAGAAAAATAAAGGAAGTTAGGAAGAGGGATGGTGGTAAGTTGAGATGATCTTTCCTTTGGACTAGTTGTGTTCAAGGGTCTTATGAAATTTCCAGAAGCAGATGTCCATCAATCAATGATGTGGAACTTGAACTTAGTTGAAAACCAAGGGAATCTGTCTGTCTATCTGTCTATCTATCTGTCTATCTATCTATCTATCTATCTATCTATCTATCTATCTATTATCTATCTATACATATACACATATATACATATATGTTGTCTCAACTTCTCTCTCTCCATATATATGTGTGTGTATGCACATAGATTATGTAGCAGTGGGAAGTATATATTTATATCTACATATTACAGTAGGGGATTATATAAATATATACATATATAAAATAGCTACAATATAGTAGAAGATTGCATATGTGTGTATGTATGCATGTATATATACACATATATTGATACAGATATATAATTTGGAGAGTCAGAGAGAGAGCAAAAGTAAGAGACAGAGAAAGACAGGGACAGAGAGATGAGAGAGACTGGGTATCAGCTTCTTCCCCTGCTAAATAAGGAGATTGGATTGGACTATTTCTAAGGTTCCTTCCAAATCTTCTTTCCAATTTTTCATGTTCTTTGATCCTAGGATCCTAAATTGAGGGCAATTTGGGGTACCTTACTAGATGATGAAAATAAAAAAAGACCTTTGTAAACTTTAAAAGGATTTATCAGTATGAATTATTTTCTAGCTGCTTCTTCCAGATGTGCCATGAGGTAGGGTTCAATTCTTAGGGCAACCCCCTGGTTTAGGGGGTTGTCTCATCCTTCTGTCTTATGGGTTTCCTAAGTATATTTCCTAAGTATTTCCTGGGTATAGATCTAGTCACTGCTTTCCTCCCCACGACTGCTTATAGTTCACTACTAATAGGTATCTCGGAGATTCAGTATTTTCAAATTCTACTGCACCTGTCCTAAAAGAGATCATAGGAATACATGAAAATTGGATTCCAACTTCATCCTTGCTTATCTTCTAGTTCCTCAAGGTAGATATATGCAGATTACCATGGGTCACACCTCCTCTACTGCTTATCTCACTGCTTCCTCTTTCTAAACTGTTTTCAGTGGCTCCTCACCTTCTCCCACCACCTAATGGTGGGCATGTCTCTAAATTTAGTCCTTGTCTCTCTGGTCAGGCTTCCCCACATGCTTTTCTTGGTATTCCACTGCTTTGGCAAATTCTTTCTAGTGTAATCTGAGCTTTATTTGAACATTCAGAATGAATTATTAAGGAATGTATCATGTGGAAGAAACACCAGACTAGCAGTCAACCGACTGTGACCTGAAACGAGTCACTTAACCTCTTGAAGCTTATTTTTTTTCTTCTCATCTGTAAAATGGAGATATCCAGGCCTAATCTGTCCACCTGACAGGGCTGTGTGAACCAAATGCGAGTTTTGTAAAAGTACTTTACAAAGTAAAATCACGTAATCTAATCAAAGTAACATAGAAAATGAATTCTTAAAAAAAATACCCTTCATACTTAATAGGAAGAACTGTACTTCTGAGAAAGTTATTAGTCTTGGATGTGACATGGGCATCATTTGTCTCTTCTGCCACCCCTGCTCTTAGATTAATAAGGAGAGCAGAGGCCCACAAAGTCTGTGTAAATCTGCATAAACCTAATTGACAATCTGGGGAATGTGATCCTCAGCTGTAAATGCCCGCCTTTGACAAAACAATAAAGTTAGAAGGAACTTAGCATCATTATGTTCCTTCCATGTCAAAGAGAACATTTGTAAGTGCCTCTTGGCAGAGGCTACGGACATCATTAGTCCTTTCCTGGTTGTTTTTAGGTTTGGTTCCACATGGCCTGACTTGACAGGACAGCAAATAGGCCCTGCATCTGTGCATGGCTATTAGAGGATTTTATCATCAGACATCAAGGAAATCAAGTCTCATCTAAAGGTTTATGATTGTCCACATCTGTGGATTTTACTACCCTCGTTTAAAAAAAAAAAAATTTAAACAGCAACCCCCAAGACCTATTTTTGGAAGGTACACTTAGAGAACTAATTATGATGTGTCGTTCTTGCTAAGGGGCCTATATTTGCTGTTATTAAAACAACAATAACTAACTACTTGCAAGACAGCTTATTTATTTGTACCTACTACAATATTATTATCCTTCAGATCCTGTAGGAGACCAAAAGGAAAAAAAAAAGTTCTAGTGACAGTTGAATAGTTGTATGTTTATGCTTTGGGGAGAATGGGAAGCTACAGACCAGACCCTAATGCACTTCAAATTCTAGTCAAATTAACCCAATCTTTTATCCCCTCAAATAATACTGTTAACTTAAAAGCATTCACTGAATTTTATCCTAATAGTACAAAAGAATTTTGACATGCCTTGTAGCATTGTTTACTCCCGTCTAGCTTCCCACTGAAGTGAAGACTTAGGTAGGGGGACAGAATAGCTGTCTTCAAGGACTTTGAAGGTCTGCCATGTGCAAGAGGGATTCAGAATTGTTTGGCTTGATCTCTGAAGGCAGAACTAGGAACAATGGATAAGACTTAGGGAAACAAGTTTCAGGCTTGATAGAAGGAAGACTTTCCCAACAAATGGAGCTAAATGAAAGTGGAATGGGCTGCCTGAGGAGGTAGCATATTTTCCCTCATTTAAGGTCTTAAGGTCATGCCTAGACAATCTCTTTTTGTGGATATTATAAGAAAGAGTTCCTTTTCAGATATGAGCGACCTAAGTAATCTCTAAAATCCTTTCCCACATTTAGATTATATAATTCTGTGAAGCCTAAAAAATGTAAATTGTCTTACCACCATTTTGCTGATGAAGAAACACAGGCACTAAGAGGATACGTAAATCAGTAATGGCACTAGCACTAGTGCATCCCTAAGTGTCTATCAGCTACAAGTCAGTAGACAAGAAAACATAGCACAAAGTGTGAAATTCTTGCACCTTGCCTAAGTAGGCTCTCATTTTCTCTTATGGGCAGGAACTTCCGTTTTCTAGTGAATCTACACAATACTTCCTTTCCATGTGAAAAAAGAGGGGGAAAATATTGATTCTGAAAGTTATTCAGTATCTTTGATTATTGTCAAATGGAGATTTTCCTTAACAATGTAAAACCTGATCTGATCAAGAAAGGAAAGTGAAGGAAGACGCATTTAATAATGAAGAAAAGCTTCTTTTTTTACTCAGTTAGTCATATACTCAGAATGTTAGACTCTTATGAATCCATGCCTCAGAGAAATTAACTTGAATTCACAATCTTGTAACCAGGCCAATCTCCAACCAAGAGTTGTGTCAGGAATCCTCTGAGGGATTAAACAAATCATTGCAGTACTCTGAAGGTCTCTCTGGGGGATTAATTTAATTACATTAGGATTGGACTGTTGGGTATTTGCTGATTGGCCTGTGGGGGATCCTGCAGATTTTGTATTTTTGTATTTTAACAAGTAGTTAGTTATTGTTGTTTTAATAACAGCAACATCTCATATTTATTTATCATGTTATGTAATTAGGAGGGGGTAAAATTGTAGATACTAGAAATTTTATCAGAAATCCTTATAGAGGTGGGTGACATCCCAATGACAACCTAATTGATCAAATGGGTCTCACACTCCTACATCTTAGTCACTGGTAAGACTTAAAATTGAACCTAGGCCTCCTTTGCAGAAGCATCAATTATTTTGTAGAAATGAAGGCTATCTTAACCTTTGTCCAGTTATTTCTTTTCAGGACTTTGAGCTCTTGAGAACAAATAGGCAAGCAAGAATCTCTACATGTTGAGCTAAACTGAATTCAGCCTTAAGTCAATATGAAATTGTGCATTATAGTGGTTATAAACATTTTAATGATTTATGTTTGGGATAGAAAACTCCTAGTCTTATAGTAGAAGTCTAAATTGAACATAAACAGATGATAGGTCATCAATTTAATCAGATTTCTTACACTCTTAGGTATTTTAATTTTATTTTCATCTTTACCATCAAGGTAGTCATCATCAAGGTCACATGACATACTGGAAACACCAGCTCAGGGATCAAATGATCTGCACTCTGCTATTTCCTGCCTATACTTCCTTGGATTTCAGTATCTTCACTTATAAAAATAAGGGCTTGAATTACATGCTGTCCTGTGCTGGGACCAGCTCATACTGGTTACTAAACTGCTAAATTGTCAGTGCAAATAGTTACAATTCAGAAGTTGGCAAAGCCAGAAATCAACCAAATTGCTGGTGGTCTAGATTTAAAGAAGTGATGGAGAAAATGTTAATCATGCAAATCAAGCTTAAAAGTATGCCATGCATATTTTTCCCTCAAAGATTCAGTCGTTAAACATTTACTGGCACATATCTATCTAAGGTACTTAGCTCTAGATCATATGAAAAAAAAATTGTAGCTTGGACTAATCATCAGGTTTTTAAAAAACTATCTTATCAATATTATTTCATGGTTCATCATTTGTTGTCTAGAGTATAAAAATATGGTATCCTTCATATAACCTAAATGGAGCATGCATTTAGAGGAATATATGCTGGATTTGGAGTCAGGAGTTTCAATCTGGACTCTGCAACTTCATCACTACATCAGTCTTGGCTAAATCACTTTCCACTTCTCAAACTGGTTCCTTATCCATAAAATTTGAATAAGAATATTTGCAACACAAGGTTTTGGGGATGTTCAAATGGGTTAATAGTTGTGAAGCACAATAAAAATGTCAGCAACTATTTTCAATTTATTTGTTAAGTAGCGAGATAAGTGGCAATAAATTATTAACATTCCTGCCTTTAACATTTATTAGTGGTGTGACTCTGGGCAAGTAATTTCACCTCTGAAAGTCTCATTTTTCTCAGCTAAGGAATATTATAATATAAAATGCCTACCCTACAGGGTTGTGAGGTTCAAAAGAGATAATTTATGTGACTAACTTTAAACAGAACATTTTATATATCCATATATCCATACACATACATATATACACATATATACATGTGTCAGTATATGAAACGTATATTAGTAATAGCAAAGAGTAAAAACATAAAAATTGTGAAAAATATTACTATTTTTTCATTGAAACCTGTGCCTGTGTTCACATGAACAAGGTAAACCAAGTTCTTGTACATTAGCAACCTAAGAAAAGGTTAGTTCACACCAAAGATCAAAATGGAAGATAACTTCCTTGAGACACTTGATACTCCAGAAGCATTCTCTTGGTCAAATGCATGTGAGCCAGGTGAATTTTCTGAGAGATTTGGTTTTTCCATTATACCCAGAGAGGGCTGCATCAGGAAGTGATTGGAGGTAGAGAGGGAGGGATGTTCATGGGCAACATATCTGAAAGAGGAAAACATGGATAAAAAGGTAGATGCAGGGCCCATACCACCTGCCCCAAAGTGGACAGCTCTCTGAGAAGGAACATATACCCTGTCCCCACATCCTCTGTTTCCACAGAGAAGAAAGACACCCTATGATGGTCTGTTTCAAGCCAATTAGTCCTTAACACTTTTCCATCAGCTTGTGAACAATGTCCCCCCAAGTACATTGTTCCTCAAGTTTGCACAGGGCTACTTTCTGACCAGCCCCAAACCCCAGGAGAGATTGCCCCCATCTGCACATTTTTTTTAAACATTCTCATTAAGTTTATAAAACCCACAAACTTAGACCAGCTGTCCTATAAATTTTTCTAAACTACACCAAGATGAAAAAGCTGTTTCAGCTTTTTGATATAAGCGGTCAGCAAACCAAACAGAAAACCAGAGCAAAGCAAATATTTTCTTGTCATACACGCTTCCCAACTGTGACGGATGAGCTGTTATTTTTGATGTGTGTTTGGATCCACTTTTTGGAGAAAAGCGCCTCACTTAGCACCAAACCAGCATGATATGAAGAATTTCTGGTTGGGGAAGCAAAAAGGGGGAGGGGGCCGGCAGGCTAGCAAAAAAAGGAGTGAAATTACACCACAGGACACTATTTGATTCTATAAAGAAGCTGTTCAATTATCCTCCACAAAACTCCCCATCCACCTACTATTATTACAAAGCCAACTTACTGTACCTCCATCTCCACCTGAGGTGTTCACACTTCTACTGCCACAATTACTGGTAATCTGGCGGTATTTATTATCCCATAGAAGAGTCTGTGGTCTAATCATGAGGAAAACATTTAGGTGACAAGGTGAAATTAAGCATAGAACTCTTTTTGTGAGAGGATGTAGCACAGACACGATAAAAATTACTCTGAAAAGCTGGGAATCTGCTTTGAGAGATTTTTTTCCTTGTGTTTCCACGGAAACAACAGATTGCCAGGATAAATCCATCAGGAATGAAAAGACCCAATAACTCATGGATTCTGCATTAACATTTGGAATGTTAGATATGTCTAGCATTATTCTTTCTAGTTGAAGGAGCTGTTGCTGACAGGGGGAACTCTTTTCTACAAAGGTTCCTGAAAGGCCTGATGGGTGATTAATATTCTTGGCTATGTCCACACACCTTATTCCCTTGGTAATGACTGACCTAAATTCTCGGGCCTGTCCATATCATTGAATCCTTCCTCTTCCCATCATGATCAATTTTAATGTTTATGTTTAATATGGGATGAACTCAAGGCCTATAATCATCTCACTCATGTGGTTTCCAATCTCCTTATTAGCCTTGTTGTTCCCTCCTGAATGCATACCTGTTTATCATTGGACTTCTTAAAATGTGGCACCCAGAACTGACTGTCATATTGCAATTATACTTTGACCAGGTCATAGACCATACAATAAGATTTATCTCCCTTGTTCCAGATATTATGCTTCTTTTAATAAAGTCTAAAATCTCCTTAGATTTGTGTGTGAGATTTCATGTTCATCTGTATCTCTTGCAAACACAGTGGACTCCACAGGCCTCTTGATCATTCCAGCAGTGTTGTTTAGCCATGCACATAGGTTTTACTTGGCTCCTGTTCTGTGCATACATGCCATCCTCTTATGCACTAAAGATCAGAAGTAACGAGGTTTCTCAGAATTAGCCCAGTCACATTTGCTTTGCTTTTTTCTTTCTCCATAGGTAATGCACACTGCCCAGTGAGAAGGGCCAATACAGGCAAACAAGGTCACGCCTGTTCCCCACTTACCCATGTGTTCCTGAGTCAAAATTCAAATGATTTCTATCAGCTTGCTGATAGAAAAATGCCTATCAGTATATCAAGTTGGAGACCTTCCTTTTTTCTTGCTATATTTACATGCAGTAAATATGGAGCATTAAAAATATGTTGATCTCCACTTAAATTTGGGAACATTTTTTTTTAAAGTAATCATTGTAGCATCTAAATATTTGGAATCCTCACTAAGGCATAAACTGTGAGGATTTTGTAAGGAAGTGATCTCTTGAATATAGACCTCTTGTCCCTCTTTCTGATTCTGTTTTCCTTTTCTCCCCCTACACTCCTTTCTAATTTTGCAAGGGGAAAAGAAGTGTGCATTTTGATTTCAAGGATATTTTAGTTGTATTCATTAGAAACAAACACCTCTCACATTTCATGTTTTCTCTCTGAATCACTGCTCTGCATCAGTAGTAGAGGCTGTCTTGTGGAATCTAAAAAACTGTAGAAATAAATCAGCCAGGCAATCAACAAGCAATTATTCAGTTCTGAGTATATATCAGGCTCTGTGTAGTTTAGGTTTTGTTTAGAACTTAAGAATAAATGCCAATAGCTAGTGTTACAAAAGGGATTTAAAGCCAGGTTTCCAAGTCCAGAATTCCAACCATTATATCATGGCCTAAATGGCAGTGAGATCTGGAAAACTGTCTCCAAAGAATAAAAATGTACACTAAACTGAAGGTAATATAGGTCACATGTTGGGTGGGAGAAGGCTGCAATATGTCACCAATGAGAAGCTCTGGAAAACAGGCGCAAGAGACAGCATTATGGAACGTTATGCTTGGAAATGAAGATGAGCTTTTCATGTGGCAAGAAAAAGGGATGATAAGTGGACATCCATAACACTCCAATATCAAAAGAAAGCAAAAAAAAATGCTCCAACACATTTAATTCCATGGAAAAAAAGATACACAAGATATGTAGGTATGAATGCACTGTGGTCTTTTTTATTGGAGGGTATTTTCAAATTGAAAATTTGAAGATCAAGGAAATTTTTTTTTTAAAAATGTGAAATAGCAAAAAAAAAA
The DNA here is from genome assembly GCF_028372415.1 of Notamacropus eugenii. Classification (NCBI taxonomy): domain Eukaryota; kingdom Metazoa; phylum Chordata; class Mammalia; order Diprotodontia; family Macropodidae; genus Notamacropus; species Notamacropus eugenii. The sequence continues at coordinate 13,178,290 of NC_092880.1, forward strand.
TGTATGATATCTTAATTATTGTATTAAATCACCTTGTCTCAGTTCTCATCATGCTTGACCTCTTGGAGCTTTGGATACTTTTGACTGTGCTCCCTCCTTGATAAACTTGCCCCCTGATGTTGCCTTATGCTACTTCTACTTGTTTAACTAGCCCATTTCAGCCTTCTTTGCTGGATCACCATCAATTTCCAACTTCCCTAGTCCTCCTAAGGCTCAATCTTTTGCTCTCTTTATCTATATACTTCTCTGGGTTCCATGTGTATCTTTTTATTTGGCATTTTTTTTCCTGTGAGGTAAATTATCAATGCAGATAATTTGCTAGTGATTGTAGATGACTTTCACATTGTAGACGATGTCTCCAATTTCTTGATGAATATTATCATTTGCATATCCTACTGGTACTTCAAATTCAACATATTAAAAGTAGGATTCACCACATTTCCCCTTAAACCTGTATCTAATTTAAACTTCCCTATTTCTAAGGAGGGCACTATCATTCTCCCAATGTTCCAGGTTCAAAATGTCAGAATCATTTTTGAGGTGTATCTCTCTCTCTCTCATCCTCTATCTTTAAAGCTCAACTCAAATACAAACTCCTTTGGGAAACTTTTCCTCCTTCCTCAAAACTCATAAAACATCTTGTATGATTTCTGTTCCCTACTTTCTATTGCACCTATTCAAACATACATCATATGTCTCCACTAGGATATAAATTCATCAAAGGCAGAGGATCTTTCCTTTTTGTCTTCAGAGATCTAGAACCTAGAAAAACAGCTTGCATCTAGAAGAGGATTGATAATTATTCACTGAATGAACTTATCTATCTTGAATCATTCAACGGATCTTAGAACATCTTACTTTTGATGAGTTGTACCATGTACAGTAATATCAGCTAGTGACATCGTAAAAATTAGCAGAACCTTTAATGCTTAAAAGGAAAAACAAAATAAAATCAAAATTTATGTCAGACTAGAAAATAAAGTGAATTAGTGCATTCAAGACATGAATGAACATGGTCCCAGACAGTAGCTTGAAAGGTCTCACCAACTCCCAGTTATGAGAAAAAAGAATTGTACACCAATTCTACCAAAAGGTAGAATTGCATAGTAGTAGATAGAGCTGTTCTGGATGGCAGGAAGACTTGAGATCAACTCCTTATCTCTAACATATTCTGGCTGTGCGACCATGGGCAAATCACTAAACCTCTTAGTTTGCTAGCCATCTTTCTAAGATTCTAAGCTACAAGAAAGGTGATAACCTGCACTGATAAAGAGTTTCCTCACCCAGGAATTCTATATAACAATGAAATCATATGCCCAGTCTCTGTTCCTAGACTATTGCTCAGATACTTTAAGAAGATATCACGATATCATTTCCTTGCTCATACTGTGATTTAAAATCATAGGGTTGGATTCTGGCCAACTTCCTTTGGAAGATGAGAAAACTTTTGTGACTATCCCAAAGACATAGAGCTGGTTAGTTTGTTGTTCAGTTGTTTTAGTCATGTCTGATTCTACATGAGCTCATTTGGGATTTTCTTGGCTCTGATACTAGTTCGCCATTTCTTTCTCCAGCTCATTTTACAGATGAGGAAACTGAGGTAAACAGGGTTGTTACTTGCCCAGAGCTCACAGAGCTAGTAATTCTCTGAGGTCATATTTGAACTCAGGAAGATGAGTCTTCCTGACTCTAGGCCTGGCACTCTATCCACTCTGCCACTTAGTTGCCCCAGTTGGCTGGTAGCAGAACCAAAACTATAATGTCTATCTACTAACAACGAATCTTGTGCTCTTTTTATAATATGTGTCATAACATCATCAGGGATGCCAGGCTTACCTTCATTTGAAGGAGAAATCCCCTATCAACGTTTGTAGCACAATATTGGCACACCCAATATTATGTAGAATAAATGGTTGAAACCAAGCCATAACAAATTAACATACAGTACTGTGAATCCCAGCATCTAGATTCGAGTATGTATTTGGCACCTGGGAAGGCAACAATTTCTGTTTGCTATTATCTACTGAGGCTGGTTTTTCCTGTTTCTCTGATCTATGAAAATACTTTATCTTCAGTGATAGACATCTTGAAGAATCAATCTAGCTATCAACCAATTAAGGAGAATGTATTAAGTGCCTACTATGTGACAAGAATTTCCTAGGACCTGAGGTACAAATACAAAATAAAACAGTCCCTAAAGAAAGGCTATGAATCCATGACTTCTGAATCTGAATCCAATGATTTTTACCCCGTGCCTCTATTAATAACATATGCAAAATATATAATTTTGATAGTTACAAAGCAATATATATGATATTGTTTGATAATTTATACAGATTTTTATAACTAACTTCTGTCAAGGACAGTGGAAGTCAGCTAGCAGATAGAGTTCTGGAGCTGAAGTCAGAAGACCTGAGTTCAAATCTGAACTCAGATTCATACTATCTATATAATCCTGATCATATGTTAACCTCTGCCTGCCTCAGTTTCCTCACATCTAAAATGAGGATAATAATAGCACCTATCTCCTGGAGTTTTTGTGAGGATCAAATGAGATAGTCATAAAGTGCTTTACAAAACTTAATTGACTATTATGTGTTAATAACAACAACATCATCATCATCCTCACCAAAGCATCATATTTGGACCCAAATGTTCTAAATGTGCTTCGTGAGGAAGTATGAATGGTACTTAAGTAATAATTTATGGGAAAAACCATTGAGACTAGATTAAGTATATAAAGAAGAGATCTGTATTGTAGGAAGAATCATTCTGAGGTCATTAAAGAATGATTTCTTAAGGTAGTTGAAGGAATATTTTTCAAATTTGTAAAAATGTTACTAGAAATTTTTACACCTTCTATCAGCAAATAAAGGGTGATTAAGAGAATATCAATAACTGTTGAGCCATATGTCTACTTCCTTATCTCTATAAACTTTTGGTGAGAACACTCTAAACACTCATCAATGGCATCCTGCATAGCAATGCATAGCAAAAGGGACAAAGGTAGACTTTTGTGAGTAATTTTCCATAGTATGCCACATCTTTACTATTATAAAATTGAAGAAAAGCTATAGACAACATATGATCCCACTGGGTTTCTTGTTTGTTGGCTATTTTTAATGGAAATGCAATTTCATACAGTAAAACACTACCTTCAAGGCAGTCGTCCAAAGCATCTCACCTATATGTAGCCATATTATATAAGATTCCATAAAAATATAACAACAGAGATAGATTTGCTCAATGATAGTAATCATTCATGTCAACCAAAATATAAAATAGATGTGTCCTTGTTGTAGATGTTTAGTACAGATCTGGTAGAACTTTCAGATTGAAGAAAGATTTCCTATTGACAAGGTGTTCTGGGTGGTCTTGTTTTCAGAAGACAGTGTGTTGATTATATCAGCTTCTAGAATACAGAATATCTACCCAACTAAAAATCCATAAGCATTCAAAAGAATGTTTTCTATAGCCAAAAACTAGAAGTTAAGGGGATGCCCATCAATGGCGGAATGACTGAACAAGTTGTGGTATATGAATGTAATGGAATACTATTGTGCTATAAGAAATGATGAACAGGAAGACTTCAGAGAGACCTGGGAAGACTTACATGAACTGATGCTGAGTGAAAGGAGCAGAACCAGGAGAACTTTGTACACAGCAGCAACCACAGTGTGAGGAATTTTTCTAGTAGACTTAATACTTCATTGCAATGCAAGGACTTAAAAAATCCCCTATGGACTCAAGGCAAAATGCCTTCCACATCCAGAAAAAGAACTATGGAATTTGATTGTAGAATGAAGTAGACCATTTTCTTTTGTATTATATTTTGTTTTGGTTTATGGTTTCTTCCATTCATTTTAATTCTTCTATGCAACACAACTAAAGTAAAATTGCATTTAATAGGAATATCTGTGTGGAACCTATATAAGATTGCAAGCTGTATCAAGGAGGGATTGGAGAGGGAGGGGGGAAAAAGGGAAGGGAGGGGAAAAAAATCTAAGATATACGGAAGTGGTTGTAGAACACTGAAAACAAATAAAATAATTATTTAAAAAAGAATGTTGTCTGTTGTCCAGACTTTGATATATAATAGGATTGATTATCTATGTTGTTCTACTATCAGTATATGTATATTTTGGACAGACGTAGTGAATAATGAGCTAGGTTAAGAACTGGCCAGGAAGAGGATAGCAGTAGAATGAATTGCTTCTGGGAATTTACAATTTCTTTGAACAACCTCCAATTTCCTCCTAGGGGCCATCTTTTTAGCAGCAATATTCTTCCATTGATATGATATATCTGCAAGTCATACATCATTATAATGTCACAAAATTTGAAGCTGACGATCACCTGGGACATAATAAAGATGTCCATAGTGACCATGAGCAGACTATAACATATTATAAATAATGAATAAAAAAAGTCAGTCACATAAACATTTTTTAAAAGCTTTCTACATGCCAGTCATTGTTTTAACTGCTAGAGATACAAAGAAACGCAAAAAATAGTCTCTGTACTTAAGGAACTAGTATTCTAGTGAGGAAGACCTGGTGTACTCTACTACATACAAACATGATCTAAAAATGAAAATGATCAACATAGGGAAAGCCCTAGAATTAAGGGGTATAGATACAGGTGCAGACTTCTGTTAGTAAGTGGAATTTTAGCTGGGACTTAAAGGAACTCAGAAACACAGATGAGGACAGAGAGTATTCCAGGGCAAAGAGACAGCAAGTAAAAATTCCTAGAATCAGGATATGGAGCACAGTGTCATTCCTGAGAAACAGCATGAAGACCAGTGGAACTGGATCACAGACTACATGGGGGAGTACAAGGTATAATAAGTCTGGAAAAGGATGTGTGTGTGTGTGTGCGTGTGTGTGTGTGCGCGCGCGCATGTGTGTAATGGTTTGAAAGTCAAAGAAAAGGTTTTACATTTGATACTGGAGGGGATAGGGAGCCATTTTAATATATTGAGTGGGAGAGGGTGAAATGGTCAGATGTGCTTTAGGAAAATTACTTTGGCAGCTGAGTCAAGGATGGAGAAGGGAGATGTTTGTGGCAGGGAGACCAATTGGCAATTTAAATTATATAATCAAAGAGAAGGATGAATATAAAAGAAGATGCACTGCTAACATGGTGAAATTGAAGGAGAACTAATTATTCACTTGCTTCATTGGTTCCTTAAAATGTTTTAAGAACTCTAGGAAGGCCCTGAGCTTGAGGATTCTCTGTGCCAAACAAGGGAACTAGTGGACATGGGTCTTTTTGGATGGGGAGGAATGAATGGGTTATAATCAGCACAGTTTAAAGTAATAGCTATAACAATGAGATCATAGGTACATTGTAATATATCATTTGATCTTCCTAACAATTGTTTGAAGAAGCAAATGCAAGAGTTATCACTCCAAATTTACAGAAAAAAAAATTCAGGCATAGAAAATATAAATAACCTGCCCAAGGTCAAATAATTAGGAAGCAAGAAGGAAAATAAACATTGATTTAATGCCTGCCAGGTACTGTGCTAAGCGCTTTACAAATATCATCTCCTTTGATCTTCGTAACAGTCCTGGGAGGCAGGTGCTATTGTTATTCCCATTTTATAGTTGAGGAAATGGAGGCAGACAGAAGTTAAATGACTTACCCTGAGTCACATAGCTAGTGAGTGTCTGAGGCCAAATTTGAACTCAGGTCTTCTTGACTCCAGGCCCAGCTCTTCTTCCATTGCACACTGCCTAATTGCCTTTAGGAAGGTTGGAATTTTTACTGAGGTTGTCTGCTACACATCCAGTCTTCTTTTCACTATCCTCCATTGCTTAGTCTTATACATAGTAGGTACTTAATATATTTTTGTTGACTGGTTGAATATGATCTTTTATAGTTCTCACTTTTTAACGAATAAATCCTTGTCATGCCATATAAAAGCTGTATCAATACACATTTCATCAGAGTTGATATCCTTCTTTACCATGGCCATTGGCATACTTCCTTTCTTTGAAGTCTCAATATTGCTTATGTATTACCTTGATAATCTGCCAAATTCATTAACTATTCAGCAACTCTTGAAAAGTCAAAGTCTTCCCCCTCACCCCTTTGGCAGCAAACTTCAGGAGAAGAAACAAAATGAAAAGAAACATTTTAGAGTGAAGGAAAAAAACATACAAAGAAATCATTTTTTCAAGAGATTTGGAGAAATCATTAGCTCTCGAAAGGTTGGCAATTCAAATTGTCAGGGTTCTTTTGGAAGGTTTGTTCAAGGTCGGAAAGTTATAGGTCATTCAATGGAACTTTTCCATTCATTCATTCACAAAAATAAACAGGAAATGCTGTATTTCCATTCTACCTTACAAGGAGCAAACGTGGAGTTTTATTATAATGTTCTCCTATATAAAATATGTTTAAGATAATGTAGAAAAAGATATTATTGTTGCAGTTGATATGTGTATGTGAATTTAGTCAGGAGTGTATGTCTGGGACATTTACATCTTTCTTACTGAGCATTTGAGAATTTTTCAGGTTGATATTTTGAATTTGAACCCTCATGGATCTTTTTCATCAAAATTCATCATAAATGTGCGTATGCATAACTATATGTGTATACATAAATATCTAAGGGTGATGTCCCACCATCACCCTAATTTTTCAATCAATCCATCAAAAAAGTAAACTAGGTTTGGAAAAGTCCTTCATCCTTTGGAGAGTAATAAAATGCTTTGATCTTTGCATAAAGACAAATGATTCCACATAGGAAATATCTTGCAATTGGCTAAAATAATCAGACATGGCTCTGAGAATAGGTATAAAATAGCAGGTCAATTCAGAATCACATAGTTCAGTAGCAGACCAGTCTAGTGGTGGTGGACACCCAATGGGAACTTCCCAATAGATAGTTGATGGAGCTCAGGTGAGAGTTGTAGATATAAGGATCTGGTATTCATCTGCATAGAGATAATTTAATCCACAGGAGCTGGTAAGGTCAGACAGACAGAGACACAGAGAGAGAAATAGAGATAGACACAGAGAGAAAGAAAGAAAAAAAGCAAGATAAAGATGGATAGTATGTGATGAGAAAAGGTCTCGGGGAGAGCTTTAGGATACATACACAATTAGAATGTTAAGCATGGATGACAAACCAGCAAAGAAGACTGAGAAATCACATTTAGACATGAAGGAAGAAAACCCTTGGAGATTTTTGCCAAGCAAAACCAGAGAGAAGAGAGTATCTAGGAATATAGGATGGTCAGCAGTAGCAAATATTGCATAACAAATCAAGAAGAATGATGATTTAGAGAATTCCATTGGTTTTGGTGATTAAGAGATCATTGGTAACTTTGGAGATAATTGGCTGATGAAACTGTAAACTTAGCATGAAAGAGTTTGAGAAATAAGTTAGAGAAGAAGAAAAGGAAGATATTTTTTCCCTCTAATAATTTGACTATAAATGGGAAGATAGATATGGAATGATAGTTTGGTGGGGGGAGGGCATTGTTAATAGGGTCAAGTGAAACATATCCATGCTTATGAGAACAAAAGAAATGAGCCAATACATACAGAGAGACTGAAGATTATATAGAAACAGAGATTAATACAATGATCTTTCTCTACTTGTACTAAGGAATGGTCTCCAAATAAATTTGTGATAATAAGAACTGCAGGTACTATTCTTATGACTTAATAGGTTTACAAACTGCAACATAGAAAGATGAAGTGACTGGTCTATGGTCACACAGCTAATAAATGTCCAGGGCTCTGTTCTGAGTTTTCTTCTCATTTATCTCCATATTCTTTGTTATGCTTCTATGGGGTTAATAACCATCTCTATGCAGATGACTCCCAAATCTATAATTTTAGACCTCATCTCCTTTAAACTTCAACTTTGCATCACCAATGCCTGATGGATACATCAGTCAAACGACCAATCAATAAACATTTAAGTGCCTACCCAATGCAACAAGAGGTAAAAGATAGTACTTGTCCTTAAGCAGCTTACATTCTAATAGCAGAAACAATATGCACACAAATATACCCAAAGAAAGCTTTATACAGGATTAATAGGAAATAATTAACAGAGGGAAGGCACTAGAATTAAGAAGGTTGGTAAAGGCTTCTGGTTGAGGATGGGATTTTATTTGGAACTTAAAATCAAGGAAGTTAGTAGGTAGAGTCAAGGAGGGAGAGAGTTTAATCATCTGAGACAGCTAGAGAAAATGCATGAAACTGAAAGATGGAATTGCTTGTTCATTGAAATCTACTGGGTTAAGGAGTATATGGTAAGGGGTAAAGTATAATAAAACTAGAAATGTAGTAAGGGGCTGGGCCATGAAGGACTTCCAATGTGAAACAGAGCATTTTGTATTTGATCCTGGAGGCAATAGGGAGCTACAGGAATATATTGATTCAGGGAGTGACATGAATTCTATTCTTTTTAAAATTTACAGTGTATCCAAAATTCCATGAGACTTTAATAACTGAAAACTGAACTATGACTTTTGGAATATGCTGTATTTTATTTCTAGTAATGCCTTTTGTTTTGAAATGTTCATTTCCAAATATAGACAGACCCCAACCTTTTTTGGTGGAAGTTTTATCTCTTGCAAATGTAATGTGGGGATGGGGGTGGGGGGTCTGCTTCATAAGCAAAGCCTATTAGCTTGCTCAGCTGACGGAATATCTCCACAGTGTCCTCCATGGGGAGAGACGGCATCATCTGGAAGCTGATGGGGTCTACACATGCACTGTCCTTACAAAAGAAAGAGTCCAAACAAATGAGAAACAAAATACTTCAGCAAAAGTAATCAATCAATTAACAACATAAATAACATTTTACCCACGCTGTCCTCTATCTCTGCAGAGAAAGGAGGTAATTGACTTTTGGTCACTTTTCTCTAGATCTGGTCATTTATATTATACAGCATTCGGTTTTGTTGCCTTCCTTATTTCACTTTACATTGTTATAGTCCTTTTATGTGTTATCTGGAATCTTCAACTTATTTCATATAAATCCTGCTGTATTTTTCTGAATCTTTTCATTCATTATTGCTTATCGGGCAGTAAAATTCTGTTACATTCCAGTCGCTAAATCAATAACAATTTACTTTGTTTCCAGTTCTTTAGGGTAGCATAGGAATTATACCTGTGAGTTTTTAGACATAGGGAACTTTCAGGTGAGGAAAATTCATGAACCAAAGCAGGCTGGCAACTTAAGAGTGTTAGAGAATTGCCAAGAAATGTTAAGTGATTTACCTATGGTTATATAGAAAGTTTATGCTGGGTTGGGATTTAAACTGAGGTCTTCCTGGATTCAAGGTTATTTTTTTTTTATGTACTGAAGCATAGCTGCCTCTTTCTACTTCCTTGCTATCAGATTAAAAAAAAGTACTTCTAGGAATATTTTTTTTTATACATGAGATTTTTTTTCCAGTCTGATCTTCTTGAGATATATACATCTTGAAATATTGAGCGTCTAGGTCAAAGAGGATAGACACCTTTGTCATGTTTCCGTCATAATTTCAAATTGCTTTCTAGAGTTGTTGGAACTAATTTACAATTCCACCACCACTGTATTGATGAGCCTGCCTTCCTTCAGCCCCTTCAACATTGACCGTTTCCTTTTTTTAAAATCTTTGCCAATTTGTTGAGGGTGAGGTAAAAATCTCAGAGTTCTTTTGATCTGCATTTTTATTATTAATGATTTGGAGAATAATTTCAGATGGCTGTGAAGAGTGTGCAATTCTTCCTTTGAGAATTGTTTATTCATGTTCTTTGAACTAATATAGCATTCAATTCAAGAATTATTAACTGGGATCTTACTATAGGGACACGCATTGGGTTACAAACTGGGTATACAAAGACAAAAGTGAAATAATACCTTACATTCCTCTCTATGTCCCCTTTTATCTGAAACTCAACAATGGCCAAACTTAAAACACTCTATTTTCTCTAAAATTCTCCCCTTCCCCTAACTTCCCTATTTCTGTAAAGGGAGCCATAGTCCTTTCATTGGCTCAGATTTTAAATCTTGGAGCCACCTTCTCTTTATCTTCATCAAGTACACATCCAATATATTGTCAGATCCTGCTGATTCAAATTCCATACCATTCTTTCCAATTGCTCCCCTTCTCTCCATTTACATAGCCATCACCTTAGTTAATAAGCCATGGGAATTATTGCAATAACTTTCTAATTGTTCTCCATGCCTTGAATCACTCCCCTCTCTCATTTCATCCTCCACACAACAGCCAAATTAGTTTCCCTAAAGCATAGGTTTTTTATATCATGCCTCTGCTCAAGAGGATTCAATGGTTCCCTAATACTGCTAGGATAAAGCATAGATTCCTCTTGTTCTGAATTCAAAGTGCTAACAATATATATCTCCCCCAGTCTGGATTTCCAAATTGACTTTCTTTCATCTACTATATATACCAGTCAAAGTGGCCCCTTTACTACTGTTAACTGTAAATAATAGCAAGTCTAGAATGCTTTCCTTACCCTAACCAGAGAATCTCCACTTACCTCAAAGCACTGTTTAGATGCCATGTCCTATGTGTGGCCTTTCCTAATCCCCCACTTGTTAGTATTCTGAAGTCATTTATAGAATGGGCTGCTACCCATGGAGGGGGAGGTTTCCTCCTCCTTGGAGATCTTCAGGCAGAAGCTAGATGTCTATATGGTAGGCATGTTCCAGGGAGGGGAGAGTTCGTTAAGCTGAGATAGCTGCTGAGGACCCTGCCAACTCTTCAGTTCTGTGATACTGTGTGACCTCAACCTAATACATGGTTAAAAGAAGCAGAGAAGTTCAGTATGAAACTATCATTGTAAATCTTCCACATATTGTAGAGATACATACATATATAAATACACATATATACATATGTACACAGATGTATGCATATATGTGCATATATCAATGTACATAAATCCATGTATGTATGTGTGTATACATATATCCGTATCAATATTTTTATCTATATATCTACATAGAACTGTCTGTAGAGATATTGATATAGAGGAAGATATATTTATGCCTTACATATTGTGACTTTGCCCATTGTGCTTTCAACGTATTGCAAGTTGGCATAAGAAAGGAAATGGGAATTTGCCAGGCCTAGAGGCCTGTGTGGGCTACCCGAGTCTTTCTTACCTCACCTCCGAGGTCTTCGGCTGGCCACGCCAGATGCACATATGAGAGAAAGGACGTTCCGGAGTCGAACAAGGGTTGAGCTTTATTTCAGGGTCTAGTTACAAGTGCAGGGAAATCTTCCTTAGGAGGAAGAGGGGGAGATTTCCTAAGGAGGCTAAGATCTTAAGGGATTGGAAGTAGAAGTACAAGCGGGGAGAGAGGGGGAGGGGAGAGAGAAGAGAAGAAAAGCGGAGCCTACTGTCCTCTTGGCTCCTTACGTGCTAAGAGAGCTTTCAGGCTTCCTCAATCCTACTTAACCTTCAGCCACACAGTTTGCATCTCAATACCGTGCTGTTAGGTAACTAGGTGTGCTCCAATCCGGGACAATCTCGAGGGCAGGGAGACTCCACCCATCACGTATCTCCCGGGGAGAGGCGGAAATACCCGAGCTAGCCGAGCTAGCTCAGTCTGACCTTCTCGAATCCCCGCTGTTCATGGAGGGCCTCATAAGACTCTAAGATTTAGAAGTCCCACTTTTACCCGCCCGAGACCATCCACACGGAATTGAGCTTCCAATCCCAACAGGAATTTGGGGGGAGTTTTGCAGAAGCCACAGACAACATGAAACAGCCAGCAGACAACACAGAGCCTTTGACCACATACTTAACCCAAATTTGACAGTATGATACTGTAAACACCCCATAAAAAAAGAAAAAATTCAGACTTCTTCTCTGGTATGAAGGGAGGTATTAAAAATTTTCCATGGATTTTCCAGATCATGGAGGTATCATGCTCCTAACCCCCATGGCATGGAAGGGATAACTGTGTGCATGTGTGTGTATGTATATATGTATGTATATTTTATACATATATGCATATACACATATGTGTCTGTATTCTATATCTAATAATATCTATATTATGCAATACGATATATATTATGTGGGAGGTATATTATATATAATATATAGTTAGATACTATATAACAATATATTTTTATCTAATAATGTATATTCTGTCTCTTCTACATATTTTATATAATGTAGCATATGTAATATGTGGAAGATATATAATATATATTATATAACATACATTGTATCACAATATATCATAGATATAACATGTGGAAGATAAAAAATGAATGTTTAGTGCTGACTTCTACACTTTATTTGATCATGTATAAAGATCAGATTTTAGATGAAAGTACCACAGTATCTTAGATTTAGAGTTAGAAGGATCCTTACCAGCCATTTAGACCAATCTGACCAGCATGTACTCATACAGAGGAGAGAGGGAGAGAGACAGAGACAGAGACGGAGACAGAGACTATATAGCTATAGCTATACATATTTCTGTATAGATATATAGAGGTGTGTATGTATGTATACATATATATACACACATGTACGTATGTATGCATTTCTTTTTATTTACATAGTGAAGACTGTGTGCCATGTGCTATGCTAAGTGCTTTACATAAATTACCTTATTTGATCCTCACTATAACCGTGGGAGAGAAGAACTATTATTATCACCATCTTCCAGTTGAGGAATCCAAGGCAAAGAAGAGAGGCTAAGTGACTTCACCAAGGTCATATAGCTAGTAAGTGTTGTCTGAGGCTAGATTTGAAGTCAGCACTTTCCATTTCTGGGCTTATATATCCATTATGCAGCTTAACTACTTCTATTAAAGTACACGATACAGTAGATTATATGCACACTTATGTGTACACACATACGTCATATAGACAAATAGATGTATGTATGCATGTAGATATTTGTATGATATGGGTATGTAAACGTTTGTGTGTGTATACATACGTTTTCAGGAGAGGCAACAAATTAATTTCCTGAGTAAGGAAACTCATTTCAACTCCCTGTACAGGACATAGAACTGTTGAGTACATTTCATTATACAGAGGGAGCATACTGATTTTAATTTTCTTTTTCAAATGGACAAACTAGGAAGTCAATGAGCATATACTAAGGCATACTATCACTGTGCTAAGTACTGGGGATATAAAGGAACTGAGGGCTTTTCTCATGGAAAAAGGAAATGTGGTATAGAAATGACTTTGGGCTTATTTGGTCTGTAGTTCAAAACAACAGAGAGATGTATTGGTCAAACTGATTTTGATTGCAGGTAGCTGACTCAGTTTAATCTATTGTTTTGTCTCCCCAGACACTGAAAGAGGAGACTAAAGAAGGAACAGGTTTACCACCATGGATTCATTTTAACGAAGTTCATAGAAAGGTTAAGAGCTGAGGAGCCATCACACTTGGGAAAAAGACAGAGAGCAAAGCACGCTTAAACTATGAACAACAAGAAGGCACAAACTGTTGTCAGGTTCAGGTTAGTTTCAGGTTCAGATTAGAACTTTTTTATTTCATATAAGGAGCAGCTGTGGCTTAACACAGGGTAATCAGAGACAATAGGCAACCTGGTATAGACATTTTTCCCTAGTTTCTTTGAAACATTCAGGTTTATGGGGTGTCGGTGCAGACTGAGGCAAAAACAAACTGAACTGGTTTTTTACGGCTACTTTAATCATAAAGGATTGTTTGCCCTAAGTCTACCAGGCCTTGCTCCACACTAAGCTTTGACTTGGCCTCATCCACCCCAATCGAGGGATTCTCATCCTTGATCTTATGTGACCATTATATACAAGGTAAGGTAGGTTCAAGCAAGTGGCAGCGTGATTTCCTTTTTCTTGGGTTACATAAATGAATCAAGAGTATCATGAGACCATTTCTATTCAGAAGTAGGGTAACTGTATATTTCTATTCACATAAACATTCCCTTACAGGGAACTCACAGTGATGGTACTGTGCATCTTCTAATATAACTGACTCCTCATTGGCCACTCCTGGATCTAGATTATTAAGGAGTAATCATCTATCTTAAGTCACAGCTCATAAACTCCCCTTTCCACTGAATCACACCAAGTCAAAATAGAATGAAATGAAACTTCATAGGAAAGCAAAGGACATTTACAAAAAAAAGGAAGAAAAAGTAAAGAACAAACAGTTAAATAAAGCAGCAAAGACTCATACCACCATCCATGTCCCAAACCAACACTTGTATACTACCACTGCTATTGTTACTACTAATTATTACTACTACCACTCCTCCTATTCCTCCTCCTCCTCCTCCCACCACCACTGTCATTACTACTAATACTACTACCATCATCTCTTCTTTAGAGCAATAAGACTTGGAAGGCCCCTTAATAAGAATGTTATAATAAATGGAAAACACTTTATGTACTTTTCTTGCTTCATCCTCCCATTAACCTTGTGAAGTATGTGCTATCGTCATGTCCATTTTTAAGATGAGGAAACTTATGCTCAGATCAAGTGACTTGTCCAGGGTCAGAGAGCAATTAAATGCTTTAGGCAAGATTTGAACTCAGCTCTTCAAGGCCCAGTGTACCACTACCCAATGTACCACTTAGATAAAGAGGGTAAAAACTTCCTGCTTAGATTCAGAGCTCCATTGTCTTCTTTCTTTCCTCTAGTGAGTTTGTTTCTCCTCCAGTCTCTCCTCATTTACTAGTCTCTTTATGAGAGTACCCTCACCTAACTAGAACAATTATGTCCAAGTGCCAGGGATCTAAGAATTATGGACAAACTGAAACTATGCTGGAACTATCCAGTAATGTCAGGAATGCCCTCTGCTGCCCTCTATTACTAGAAAGCTTATGCCCATATGCTTCAGGGGGAAATAATACTTCCATGTGTAAGATTGATGCAGTGGAGAGGGTGCTGAATCCAGAGTCAGAAAAACCTGAGTTCAAACGTGACTTCAGAAACTTAGTAGCCTTGTGAATCTAGACTTCTGTTTGCCTCAGTTTACCCATCTGTAGGTTGAGAATAATAGCATCTCCCTTTTAGATTTGTTGTGAAGATCCAATAAGAATATTTGTAAACTACTTTGCAAACTTTAAAGTATGATAGAAATGCTAGTTATCGCCTTAACATATTCATTATTTTCTGTAAGGAATGTTCTAATGCACTGACAGCAGGTGAGAAACTTCCAGATCACAAGAGAAATAATGTTACCTTAAAGCAAATTTGGAAAGGTTACAAGCCAAGACCAAGGTGGAGGGAGTGCTGGTGCATGATTTTCTGTTTGCAGATGATTGTACACTCAATGCAGCCTCTGAAGCTGAGATGCAACACAGTATGGAACAATTCTCTGCTGCCTGTGCTAATTTTGGCTGAATAATTAACACCAAGAAAACACAGGTGTTCCATCAGCCACCACCACACCATCTATACATGGAACCATCGGTTACAACAAATGGAGAAGTTCTGAATGCTGTGGATAACTTCACTTACCTTGGTAGTGTACTTGCCAGAGATATACATGTTGACAATGAGGTTGATGCATGCATTGCCAGAGCTAGCTCAGTGTTTGGGAGGCTCTGAAGAAAAGTTTGGGAGAGAAGAGGTATTAGACTGACTATCAAACTGAAGGTCTACACAGCTGTTGTGTTGACCTCATTGTGGTATGCCTGTGAAGCATGGACAGTCTACCAGTGCCATGCCAGGGAACTGAATCACTTCCATTTGAACTGGCTTAGGAAGATTCTGAGGATCATCTGGCAGGATAAGATACCAGACACTGAAGTTCTTGCTCGAGCTGAACTGCCAAGCATTCAAACTATGCTTTAGAGAGCACAACTCTGATGGACTGGCCACATTGTTCGAATGCAAAATGTGCACTTGCCAAAAAGACCATTTTATGGAGAACTCTCATGGGGAGGCAATTACATGGTGGTCAGAAGAAGTGATACAAGGACACTCTCAAGAACTTTGGATTTGACTGTGCAACATGGGAGACATTGGCAAAAGGACTGCTCAGCTTGGTGTGCCCACATCAGAGAGGGTGCTGTGCTCTGTAAGCAAAGCAGAATTGAAGTAGCACAAAGTAAGCATAGGATGTGCAAATTTGGAGTACTCATCCCAAAAATTCATATGGACTATCTGTGCCCAATCTGTGGTAGAGCATTCTGAGCTTGTATTGGTCTGATCAGCCATAGTTGGACACACTGAAACTTCACTTTATCATGGTGATGTCATTTTGGTCCTCTTCGAAAATGAAGGACAACAACCAACTTCTCTGGCAGTTGCCCTCCCAAAGGAAAACTGTTTGCTAGCAAGAATTAAGGTACCCAGGTTTTTGGCCACTATCAAACATGCAAAAGGGTCCCCCTTCTGTCCCAGAAGTTCTTTAGGACTCCAGAAGAGGGAACCCTTACAGAGAATAGAAACATCTCCTGTTCTGACTTCCTGTATGAGTTAGTGGCTTTATCAGATATGTTAACCATAGGGACAGTAACCTAAAACTGCTACACTAGAACCACAAATTGTAGTATTTACTTTTTCTCTTCCCACCTTACCCTTATCCCCTAACCCAGTCAGTCTGATGATGGGCAATGTGGGAGGACTGGTCTCCCAAGGAGAAATACCTTCTTTAATAGCTCAGATACTGTTAATCTAGTTTCTGCCTCAGTCTTCCCACTTTGCTGCTCTCTCCTTAGGTACATAGCATTGCCAGGGACTAAGGGCTAACCTTTATCCAGCTCGACAGTGATCTGTTTCCCTCCTCTCCTGGCCCCCTGCTTTATATCTGGAATTGTGTCTAACAATTATGTTAAATGTTGTATCCAGACCCCAAAGTCATCATGAGATTGGAAGGAGAAGATGTTACAAAACATCAATGCTATGTTTACAATTGGCTCAATAAGAATCAGGATGGAGAGTTCCCTGGCATGACAAATACTTTCACATCTGTGGAGCAGCAGTGAACTAGCTGATTGTTTCTTCTCTGGAACTTAGGGCTCTTGAGGGTGTTTAGATAAAAACCAAAAGGCCCTGTTGGACACTGTGGTTTTGAAAAATATTTAGGGGCTTCTTCCTTGAGCCAATAGTGTTGGAGCCTTGGAAAGAGCATTGGTGGAAGACTGTCTTTTAGAGTGTGTATGTGGGAAGCTCTAGGGGAGGTCATTGACAAGGAAATCACCATGGTTCTCAGGGACAAATAGATGGCCTTAGGGCATAACAAAATACTTAGAGGCTGTCTAAGAGTGTCTGGTTTCCTTAAAGTCTTTGGAGGCCCTTTCTAGGAAAGATAGATAAGATAGAGGACAGAGAGAGGAGGGAAAAGGAAAAAAAGTAGGTGAGCTATGGGGAAAGGAGAAAAGAGAGAGAGGAGAGGATGGGAGGAGAGGGGAGGAGTTGTTTGCCCTTTGTTTTCAAAGAGGACCAATGACATCACCAGTGATGTCTTGACTTGTATGTGAATTGGATTTAAGTAAGACAGAGTTGCATAAAGCTTCATTCTCTCTTCCAGAGTCATTGAAGTCCAGTGGCAAGACAAAAGTCCAGATGCCTAGTGACAGACTTGGATGCAGTGGATGATCTTGGCCCTTTTAACGTCTGAACAAACACTATAAATGCTCCACAGTGCCTGCTTCTGCTGACTTCATAGCTATGAGAATAAGTTGTTCGTATCCTCTCATTCTATGGGGGAAGCCTTCACCTGCTTGGGGTAGACATCTAATTCACCAACGGGTTAGAACCCGCAACTTGTTTTAGCCTGTGTGCTGAGATGGTTTTGCCAGGCTGTGCACTGCTGTGCATGCTACAGCTTCTTGGAGTCACAGGTGAGGGGAGGAGTAAAGAAGAGAGGAGAGAAGAATGAGGACTGGATACAGAATCACAAAACTAAGACCAAGGGACAAAGGTATTGTTCCTACACTTACCACCACTTTTTTAAATGAAAAGGAACTTTCAGTTCAATTCAGCGATCATTTTAGCGCCTACTTAATGTGCAAACACACTGCCAATGCAAGGAATACAATCATAGAGACAAAACAATCTCTGTCCAAGCAGTTTGCAGAAAGGGAGGGAGAGAACCTTTGGGACAATCTATATAGATATTGACGTCTATAGAGGAGGAAACTGAGACCTAGATAAATTGTTATATATCTAATTACAGAGTTGGCATAAACTTCCAGGTCTCCTAATCATCCATTTTTCCTTCCACCATTCTACATGTGGGAAATATCTAAAAATCATGCCACGGTCAAAATAAAAGCCCAGGAGTTAATAACCAAGAGAGAACATAATAAACCCCTAAGTAATCAGAGTCTGTTCAACCACAACACTCATTAGTAGTGGGATAAAACAGCCAGAAAAGCTAATGAAGCCTAGGACAGAAGGGTCCAGTGGAAAGAGCACTGAATTTGGAGTGAGAAGTCTCGGGTTTGGATTCTACTTGTGAACTGTGTGACCCTAGCAATTCACTTAACCTTTCTTGGTCATCCTTCTCATCTGCAAACTGGCAAGTCAATTGGATGATTCTTAGACTTTTGAAGCCCTAAGTCTATGATCCTGAGACTGTACGTTGAAATATAGTGTCTAGGACAAGGGAGATCATTGTACCCTAGTCTGGTCAGTCTACATTTAGAATTCTTTATTCAGTTCTGGATGCAACATTTCGAAAAACTTATTGACAACTAGAACTTGTACAGAGGAGGGTGATCAGAATAGTGAAAGGTCTATTCAAAATAATTATCATATGAGGATTAATTGAAAATACCAAAGATGATTGACCTGGGGAAATGGTGACTTAAGGGATATATAACCACTACTTTTCAATATTTTAAACATTTTCATGTGGAAGAGGAATTAGGCTTGTCTTTTTTGACCCTATAAGAATTAGGATCAATGGACAAAAGTTATTGAGAGGCCTCACTCCAGCACAGCATAAGGGAACCTATCAATTAGAGCTGTCCAAAAGTGGTATAAGTTGCTTCTAGAGGTAAACAGCAGCTTGCTGAGTTCATATCTTGCCACAGATACTTACTAGTTGTATGACTCTGGACAAGTCATGTTTAAATGTTTGCTTCAGTTTGTTCATCTATGAATTGAGCTCAAGAAGAAAATGGCAAACCACTCCATTGTCTTTGCCAAGAAAACCGCAGATGGGTTCATGAAAAGCCAGACATGACTGAGATGACTGAACAACAACAAAGAGGTAAACATATTACTCGATTAACTTTTTTGCAGTTCAAAATGAATGTCAGAATTTTTTTAAAAATCTAGTCAATTTAATTGCAAAAAGAGATGAAATGTCTCATGCAGGGCTCAGGAGTTGTTTTTTATCTTGTCAAATATTTCATGCTGAAAAGACTGAAAGAGATTTGGATTCCCCCTTCACTGATGTTTGTGTCGATGTGTATGTCAATTGTTATGTGTTATGTCAATGTGCATGTGTGTGTGCATATATATACACATGCATATGTATTTATGTGTATATGTATACATACACACACATACATGTGTATATATACAAGTATATGTATATATACATATACATGTATATGAATAGATATGTGTGTGTTTTAAAATACACTAAGACTTTTGGGACACACTTTAATATAATAGGGAGCCAACATGTACCAAATATGTATGTATGCATACATATATGCATATATGTACACACATATATGTGCCCATAAAAGCGATTTATCCAAAGTTAGCCAGCTACCCACTTGCATGAATGTATATGAAAATAGGTTATTAGTGTTCCTATTCTCTTTTCCCATAGTTTTTCCTTCTATTTCTATGCATTTTCACACACAACTCCTGACTAGACCAATTTGGGAGATTCGTCAGTGATCACTGCCCTTGCCTATAATTTGAGAGAGGTGCTAAGATTGTGATGAAGGAAGGCAAAAGGGGGAAGAGGGTCGGATTTTCCATCTTATTCGAAAGTGGCAAACCTAATACTGAAGCTTAAGAAGAGCTTACAAAAGATGATATAGATTCACATACTCATTAGCTGTGTATTCCGGCCCTTTAAAAATTAGGGTTACAATTTCCTGTTTAAAGGTTCTGAATCAGCATCCTTCAAATCAAGAAAGAGGTGAAGATGATGTCATCTATAGTATAGACCCCCAGCCCCCGCAGGAGAATTGTAGCTATTTTCACTAACTTATTAGGGGGAGTGGTGCCCCCTTTTGTCAGCCATAGCCGTTCCCCTACTCTACTATGTTGCCATTTGCTGAGGACCCATAATGCCTTCAGGAAGAGCAAACTCCTCCTCCTTCTCCTCCTTCTCCTTGTGATCAAGATAGTTCTTCCTCCCTCAAAGTAGAGACAAAATTTTACTTCACTCAGTAAGTATTCCTGTAAAGAGTATGAAAATTAGTATAAATGGAATAAGACCTCAAATTTACCAGTAGAGCTTTGCTTTTTTAAAGAATTATATAAGTGAATCCTCCCCTACAACAAAAATACCAAAAAGAAACTACCCTTACTTCATTCTTTTGAGGAAGCCTCACAGTCTAGTAATGTGATAGAGTGAGGCGAGACAGGATCCTTCTTCTGACTCTTGTTAGCTTTATAGACAAAGGCAAGCCCTTTAGAATCTTTGAGGCTCAGGCTCTTCATCTGAAAAAGGAGGAGGTTATAATATTCATAATATGCCCTTATCTCAACAAAGGGTTGTGAAGATCAAGTGAGACATCCTATTTGAAGGGTTCCACTGACCTTATATAGCTACAGAAATGCCAGTAAGCAGAACAGTATCTAGTCCAAAGTCTTCTATTCCATCTCAACTCCTGATTTTAGACTAAGGAGCTTCTATATGCATATCGATGTCCCTATAAAACATCTTGATGTAGTTCATAAACTTCCTCAACTCCTATGATCTTTAACATGAGTGCATCTCAGTGACAACCAGGGATGGTCTTGTTTTACCCATCATCCACAAGTATTCCTCTTCAATCATAAGGAACTCGGAAATTCCAATCTGAGGAGGCAGGAAGTAAAGCCTGGGCCTTTGGGAGACAAAATTCAAGGAATCAAGAGGAGAGGCTTCAGCCTAATCTTTTCATCTCACACGCCAAGGTGTAATTACAGGGATGGTACTGGTAACTGGAAGGAGGAGTGTATGAGGGCTTCTGCAAAAGATAGCAATTGAATTGGTCTATAAAGGAAGCTAGAAATTCTCCCAACTGGTGGTGAGGACAAAGTACATTTCAGGAATCGGGGAAACCTTAAGAGAAATGCAGAGAGAAACAATGAATTGATTGGATAGAAAACAAGTAGGACAGTTAGTAGGACAGTTTGACTTCAACACAGAGTGAGTAAAGGAGAATATTGTGCAAGAAGCCTGGAAAGGTAGCCAGGTTACAATTTGTGATGGGCTTAAAATGCCAAATGAAGGCATTTGTGTTTTATCCTAGAGCCAAGAAGGAGAACTTATGGAACAGTAAAATGAAATGATCATACTCAGACTTGAGGAAAAATTTCTGACACAAGGATGAGAGTGGATTATAGAGGAATGGAAGGAGGCCAGTTAGGAACCCATTGCAGTTATTCAGATTAGAGCAAATGAAAAGCCTGAACTATGGTGGTGGTTCTATGAATGGAGAGAAGGGAGAATATGCAAGTTCTATTATGGAAGGAAAGTTGACAAGACTTGGCGATTGGTTGGAGGTAGGGAATGAGGGAGAGGGAAAGGATGACTCCAAGGGTACAAAGCTGGGTAACTAAAAATGGTTTTGCTCTTATCTTAGATGAAATAAGGAAGTTTGGGAGGGGGCAGGCTTCTCAGGAAAGACAATGAATTCTATTTTTGACATGTTTAGTCCAATGAATATATCTGATACTTATAAGACATCAAGACAGATACATTTAAAAGGTGATGTACATATATCTCAGCAAAGAGGCAATGACTAGTTCTGTAGATCTTAGAGTCTTCTACATAGAGATGACAATTTAATCCATGGGGAACTGAAGAAATTATCAAGAGATATAGTGTAGAAAGGTAAGAATAAAAGGTTTAGTGCAGTCTTGGAGTAGGACACCCACAACAAGGGCATGGGATATAGATGACGTGACTTAGACAGCATGTCCAGAGAGGTAAAGGTGTCACAAAGATCAAGGGAAGAAACAACGTTCAGGAGAATGAGGTGGCAAAGAGAGTAAGATATAATATCCAGATTAAAAGGGAGAGAGTTGAGAAGAGACTATCATGTTTAACAACTGAGATTAGTGCTAACCTCAGAGAAAACAGTTTCAGTTGAGTGACAAAATTAGAAGCCAGAGATTTAGTATAGCATAAAGTTGGGTGGAATGAATTTTAAAATTATAATAATATCAACTTCAATGGAAATTTCTGCATAACTGGATTTCCAAAGGTTTGCCATATTCTGCTCAAATCATCACGTAACCTCAGAACTTGAATGGGGCTTCACAGATCACCTAGACCCTTTATAATAGTCATCTAGCCTTTGTTTGAAGAATACCAAAAAGGGAGAAGGAACTTTCTTACTTTATAAGAGAGTTAATTGGGCACTCAACTTTTGGATCTTTATGTACTTGAAGAATGCTCTCAACTTGACTCCCTCCCTCTCTCAAGTCCCTTCATCTCCAGTTCCTCAGTAAGTATACCTCCCTCTTTTTGATAGAGTTGTAGACCACAGGTGTGAAATGTTTAGATACACTGCCAGATAATTTCATGTAATCACATGGTTTTGCTCAATTTGTTTCCTTCAACATAAGGAAAAGTTCAATGGAGATCAAGATGGTAATAAAAAGAAATAACTGGCATAGAAATAAAAAAAACCCATCAATAAATCTTAAAGCAAAAAAACCCCAAACACTTCTAATTCTTTCAAAAGTACCATTCAAAAGCCCTTCACCACAATGGCCACACTTGTCTGGACACTCTTCAGCTTATCAATGTCCTTTCTAAAAGAAGGTGTCTAGAAAGGAATATAATTCTCTAGATGTCATCTCATCAAAGCAGAACATGGAAAAGTATTATCTCTGTTGTCCTAAACACTGTCTTTCTTCATTCATCCTAAGATCCCATTTGATTTTTTCACTACCATTCCATACAGTTGACTCTATACTATCAAAGAACGGAAATTCTCAAATCTTTCAAACTGTCTAGCCACACTTTCTTCATTTTTTGATTCTGAAGTTAATTTTCAAACCTCATTATAAAATGTCATTTTTATCTTCATATTTTCCTCTTTTGTGGTTCTGTGAGAGAAGTATGGTTTAATAGGTGGGTGGCTAAGAGTCAGGAGGAAGCAGGTTCAAGTCTTTCCTCTGTTGCAACTGTGTGACCTTGACCAAACGACTTAAACACTCCCTTCCCCCACTCCTAGTGCCCTAAGCACTTTCAAAGGCTATAACAATTTGCAGAATAGCTTTGATAGAGAACATTTTCCTCAAGGGGATTTCATCATACTAATGAAGTGACAGTTCTGGAAACATAACAACAAATCATCTTGTTAGATTTTAACCTGAACATTGGGCTATGATAAGTATACTCCTTGTGATATATTTGTGGGAGGATTTCAGCACCATTGAGGTGAATAACCTTATTGATGAGGTAATAGATTCATTGGAGCACTGTTCTTTGGCTTTTTGTTTCAACTTTCAAAGGCAATCAATGAGATCATAGGAGACATCTTGGCTTGCACATGAATTAGACTTAAATGAGGCAGAGTTACATAAAGCCATCAGCCTCACTCTCTTCCTCAGTCATCGAAATCAAGTGGCAGGAAGAAAGTCAAGGCAACTGACAAAAGTGTGGGATGGAGAGGATGGCCTTGGTATCTTTGACCTCTGACCAAGCTCTAATAATTCCACAACACCTGCTTCAGCTGCTTTCATAAACTTTGGAGTAAAATGTTCTCATCCACCCATTCCACTAGGGAAAGTCTTCACATACTTAACATAGACATCCACGTAACTCATCAATGGATTTGTGGCCCGTTGGTTACCCTCAACCTAGTTTAGCCCATCTGCTGAGAGTGTGTACTGAGATGTGGCTACTGCTCATGTTATAGCACATTGGAGTAGTACACTGTAGAATTAGAATACTATGACAGTATAACCCTCCCTGAGGCAGGAAAGAAAAATAAAACATCTTGCCTTATAGGTTGTTCACCCCTGAATTTGAGATGATAATATTCAGCACAGTGTCAAAGTGGCATGAGCTTCAGAAAAGTTGTAGATCTTCATAGTAAAAAGAGTTTCCCATGGGCAGTTCCCAATTCCAAAAATATTAGAAATCTGATGTCATGTAAAGAAAACCGCATTTGAAGTCACAGTGTTGGAATCCTGACTTTGCAATTTATCATTTCCGTTACTTCAGGCAGTTTCCATATTTGAAACGAACAGTTTGGACTGGATAATCCTTGGGCCCTTGAAACTTTAAGTCCTATGTTCCTACTTGGTAGTCAAACAGTATGGTATAATTCCTCAATTAGGAAAATAATTAGAAAAGGAGGGAAAAGGGAAAAGGAGGGCTGGGGAAAGTGGGAAAAAATTATAGAAGATATGATAGTTGAGTGGACCTGGAAAAGCAGAAGATTTGGACAGTCAGAGAGAAGGGTTAAGAGTATTCCAGATGAGGGGATTATAAAAAGAATGTAGGACTGGAATGAGCAAGATTGCATCAGAAATAGGAAGGAGATGAGCCTGACTAGAGCAGAAAGTGGATGTTGCCTCATTTTGAAGGCAAAGGGATGATGGAATTTAAAGGAATGCTGGACCTGGAGTCAGGAAGAACTGAGTTCAAATCAAGCCTCAAACACTAGTGTGTGACCCTAAGCAGGTCACTTAAGTTCTGTCTTCCTATGTTTCCTCATCTGTGAAAAGGGGATAATAATGATACCTACCTCACAGGGTCATTGGAAGGATCAAATTATATAATATTTGTAAAATGCTTTTTAAACCTTAAGGGAACTACATACATATTAACTATTAATGTTCTTGTCATTGAATCAGACATATAAAAATATGTGAGACACAAAACAAAGATGAAATTTGCTGATTTTTGAGTACCTAAAGTGTAAACTGAGTGAATGTGGCCAATTTAGGATTTTTCTTCTTAAATGACAGCAGATGATGGGTGGGTTTTGTGATGTTATTTTTTTCTTGATGAATTGATTTTTTCTTATGTTACTCTGCTGACTAGATTAAGATAATTTATGCAATGATAATGGAAAGCCTTTTCCCCTTATAATTCTGCTGATAAAGGGAAATAATTTTCCTCAGTCATTATATATAATTTTGGAGAGTTCCTGAAGTTGTGTCTTATCAGTTCAACATCTCTAGAATTTTGTTCAGGTACTTCTTTTCCTTTCTTCTTCTTGAGGATACAGGTGGGTGAATGCCTAGATCCTGGGCCACCTGTTCCTTTAAGAGTTTAAAAACCCAGAATGAAATATAACAAATGGATCTAGACAAAAAAGTATAATTAATAAAACATTAACTGTAAGATTGAATGCTTAATGCCATCCCTGGATAAGCCATATAGTAAGCAGCATTCACCCAGAAGGATTGTAAACTATGAAAGGGTTTATCTGTACCTCGGAATGAAGTGGAACATTTCATATTAGACTGCATGCAACTTGGGATTTGCTTTGGAGGCATCAAATGAGCCCTGATCATTGCTTTCAATGGACAATAATGATAAGTAAATTTCAAAATATTTCAATTTCCAGGATCCTGGACGGTGTCTCAGATATCATGTAGTCTAACCTTTTCATTTTATAGGTGAGGAGATTGAGTCTCAGGGAGGCTAAATGATTTGACTGAAGTCCTACAAATTATAAGAGCCAGAGCACCAGAATTATCTCACAAACATCCTTCACTTTCCTATGATGAAATTTTCAGTCTTGAATTTATATAATTCTTGAGTCCCCACCATGACATCTATTTCAGAGAGAAAAGGAAGAACACCTTATCCCGTAGAAATGATACAGGGGATTTAGGTAGGATGGATGTCATTCCTAGAGATGGGAGAACCTCCAAAGGGTAAAGGATGAAAATGGATAAACCTCAGAAAGTTTCGATGTTTCTTTGAATAGTATCCAGACCTCTTTGGTCTGGAAATCACATAGCCTCAGAGTCTCCTGAAAGGTTTCCAGCACTTCCTAGTTTCTGCTAGCTATAAACAACAAAAAAAATGGGCTTTCTCAACATACTTGGATATCTCCTCCTCCCAGCTGAAACCACTAAGTGCCAAGGCATACAATTAAGCAAAAAAGCTCAATTGAACTTATTTGAACCTCAGAAAAAGATTTAGATTTAGTTCAAAATTTGAGGCAAGATTTGGGCCAATTCTCTCCCCACCAAAAACAAAAAAACCTCAACAAAAAAACTAAGCTGTCATTGGGCCAGCACATTTAAAATATTACTGGTGAAAAGAGGAGGGCAGAAAGATGAGGAGAAGGAAGCTATCCAATCTTGGCTAAGATATCACCTAATCAGAATGAAGGTCTCTTGTTCAGAGACAAGAGTAACAAATTGAAATCAAATCAACTTGATTCAAATCAGTAGTTGGTCTGTTTCTAGGCTTCCACCTTAGACGGACAGCAGTCAGTTAAAATGAAAATGAAGCTTTCATTTATTTATTAAAGAAATATCCAGAATTGTGTCTGGGAAAGAGAATTGGTCTTGGGTTGAGCAAACCTAAGGCTGAATTCTATTTTTGTTCATTTATAAGCTTTGTGAAATTTGGTGAGGCATTTAGCTTGAAAGGAACTCAGTTTCCTTATCAGGAGCAGCAGCAGAATATTGAATTAGAACAGTTCTCTCCACAGTGATCCCTAGGAGGCTGTAGCCAGTTCCCAAATGGCGTATGATCCACAAAATGGAGGCTGGGAAGATCAATTTCATCCTCTGCTCCTATCATAAGCTGATCTTGGGCTTGTCTCCAACACAACTACACCACCCCCTTTACCCAGGATAGCTCAATAATTTTTCACTTTATCGCCTCCATATTTTGGTTAATAGTTTAGCTGTAGTCAGTCCCTTAGAACTGTTATAATCTAACCTCAATTTATGTACCTGTAGCAGCTTTCTGAAAGGCAAAAGTCTCTCCTTCCTGAGAGACATCTTGCCTCCACAAGATCACTTCGTGACTGGAACAGATCCCTTTCGCCCCCTTTTTTCTCCCTGTGCCTTTTAACTGGTTCAAGAAAAAAATTAATATTCCTTTTATACTGAATATTTGGCATGAACTTTCTCAATGCACTTGGGACCAGGGAGAAAGACTAAATCTCTTAGGCATAGGGTGATACCTCCATTATGCTTAAAGATCCCAGAACCACAGAACTAACCCCTTTTACATTGCTTCCCAGGTTTTTAGAATTTCTGTAAAAACCACAGTGGAACAATCAACATTTGGAATCAGCATCACATCAAAATATACATCAACATTTAATAAAACAGGTATGATTAATTCATTGTCCCAAGTGTGAGTCAAGAGTACATGTGCATCAACAATACATGTAATAGGCATAGCACAATGAAGAATTTCTCAGTAGGTGTAAACTACATATGCTATATTATATGAACATTTCAAAACAGTACATGCATATACAAGTGACACAAACAAGTGTGGATCCTAGACAGTAAAATTAAAATATTGGAAAAGATCGATAGGCTTTCAGGGATATAGAAAAAATATTTGAAACATATACCAGGTAACCGTGAATAGGAAAGGTTTAGCAGGTGAGGAAAATAGAAAAGATCTCTTCCAGAAGGTGGCTCTGAGCTGAGGCTTGAAGGTACTCCAAGAATTGGAGATGAGGAGGGTGAGTTCTCCAATTATAAGGGCGGCTCGTACAAAGACAGAGGCAGGAAATGGAGTGTGGTACATAAGCAGGACCAGGTATGGATATACCATAGAGTATATAGAAGGGCATTAATGAATATGCAGATGAGGCTAGGTTGCCCAATAGATAGAATACAGGCCTGGAGTCAGGAAAACCCATATTCAAATTCAGCCTCAGACATTTATTAGCTGTGAGACCCTGGGCAAGTCACTTAACCCTGTTTGCCTCAATTTCTTCATCTTTAAAATGAGCTGGAGAAGGAAATGTCAAACCACTCCAGTATCTTTGCTATGAAAACCCCATGGGGTCATGAAGAATCTGAATGACTCAAAAACAGTGTATATGCAGACTGCAGAAATAAGTAGATCTTCAAGTGACAAACAGAAAGGCTTTATATAATTATCTTAGAGATAATAAGGAGTCACTGGAATTTATTGAGTAGAGGGTTGACATCATAAGATCCATGCTTTAGGAAAATCACTTTGATAGATATATGGAGAAGGGATTGGAGAGACTTGAGACAGGAAGATCAAATAAAAGTAGTCCAAATAATGGCATCAAATTTTGTAACTGAGGGGTGATGAGGGCCTGAGTTATATGGGTGACTGCATGAATGAACAGAAAAGGGTAAATGTAATGAATGTGGAAGATACAGAAAGTACGCTATTTGGCAACTGATTAGATATGCGGGGGTGAGGGATACCCATTCCCACAGTTTTCTATTAAATTCTTTTTGGGGAATGGATGGAGAGGGAAAAGGGGAGGGAACTATATATTTTTTGGTATAAGTTACTTACAGTAAGGAAACTCCCTGTATCAACACAAGTTGGTACCTTCTCTGCAACTTACAGCTCTTAGAGAGTTGCTAAGGGCATTAAGAGGTTACATGAATTGCCCAGATTCACACAGACAATAAGCATCAGAAACTGGAACTGGCCTCACATCTTCCTAAACCCAAGCCCATACCAATTCCCTTTCATCAGATTCTTAAAGATTGTTTATTTTGTTGTTGTTGCTGGGTTTTTTGAGGGAGAGGAAAGGTATTTTGCCCCACGCTGAAGTCAAGCCTTACTATGGTGTCATTAATATGCATCACTAAGATGGAAATCAAATCATGCAGGACCTGTACTCCTAGATAAGACAATATTTTGTACTGGGATGTTTCCTTAAAAAAAAATAAGGTACAAAGGTGAGAGACAGACTTGATTGTTTGAGATAGAAGTGCCCAGAATGATATAATGTGAGTGTACTAAAAGCACTGGTATGAGGTTAATGAAGCTCTTTTATCATTTCAGCTGTACAGAGGGGAAGCCTAGTTGGGGTACTCTAGTGCCTAAAATGTAAGATTTCTAAAATTAAACATATGGCCAGAACATGCTCTTTATTTCTCTTCACTTGGCAGATTCCTTCGTTTCCTTTAAAATGCAGCTCAAGCACCATCTTCTGTATGGAGTCTTTATTCATCCCCCCCAAGAATTAGCACCCATCTCCCCAAACTACCTTGAAACTACTTCGCATATATTTGCATTTATTTGAAGTTTATTTGTGCTATATATGTCTATATTTGTATTTATTGTCTCCCCTATTAGGATGTAAGCTCCTTGAAGGCAGGAATTGTTTCTTTCTTTGTACTTGTATCTCTAGTGCCTAATTCAATGTCTAGCTTATAGTAGGTGATTAACGAATACTTTTTGATTGTGTTTTCATACTCCTTGCCTCCCTGCCAAAAAACAAACAAAGAAACAAAATGAATACCTATTTGGTACCAAGTTAAAGGCTAAGGGGATACAACTCTTTTTAGGATGAGGTACAACAGTGAAGACTTTTCAAATCTATTCTTTTCAGTTATTTCAGAACCATTCTAATATCTCTCAAGAGTCAAGAAAATTTTGGAGTGACATTAAAATTCTTTTTTCCTCTGTACGTTGCTCACTACTACTGTTAAATCCAGCTGTTTCAATGAAGATAAAAGGGGGATAATACGTAATGATAAAGAATTAAGACTTCTTCAAAGGTAGGACAATGCTAGTGATTAAAAAGCTAAATACTACCATGACTATTGAGCCATCTAAGAAAAATATTGGGATGCATATATTTTGAATGAGATCAAACCTATTTAGAGTACCCAATTCCTTGGATAATTGTCTGGTCTTCTGTAATGCCTGATTTTTCTGTTCCCTTAGGTCCCAATGCCTTTTGGATTTCCCATTCTATTCACCACAAAGTCCCCTTCATCCTTTAACTTTTCTGTGAACACTCATTCAACTTCCTTACTCTAACCAAAACCTTATTATACCACATCCTCTGCAATTCTCTCCACAGAAGACCATTCCTTACCCACTTCCCCTGATTCACAAGACTCGAACAAGGAATGGTCTTGCTCTTTGCTTTCCTCTGCTGCTCGGTCACAATAATTCTAATCTCATCATTTGATAACCTTTCATCTTTTAAAGTATGCATACATAATCTGCTTATATTTCTATATCTTCCTCTTTTTTTTTTTTTGCTATTTTTTCTCCAATATTTATCATCTCTAGTTTTTGGTTCATTGTCTTCCTCTCCATCATCTGCTATCATGTGCAGACTTCAATAGTCACATTAGCAGCCCCTCTAATTACCTGACCATCCGTGTACTGAGATCTTCAATCCAGTGACAACCTTCTCTATTTCATTTCAATCACAAGCTGGTATGGTGATACATAAGATTTGGTTATCTCTTGGCATAAAGCACCTCTCAAGATCCAGAAGTTTGAAAATGTACTTTGACCCAAACTTTCTATCCTTCTACCTAATCCATGGTTTTCTCCTCCCTAAAACTACCTTCACAATATGATCCTACCTTTTCCAGTCTTTTTATACTTCATTCCACATTCTCCAATTGAACAAGGCATGCCTTTTTCTGTTCCTTGTACATAACCCTCTATCTCCCAATTTCAGACCTTTTCAATGACTGTCCCTTATGTTTAGAATGCCTTCCCTCCTCATCACCACCTAGTGATTCCCTATATTCCTTTCAAGACTCAGCTCAAATGTCAGCTTTTACAGGATCTCCCCGCTCTCATTTTAGAGTGAAAGTTGCTAGTACCTTCTCTCTGAGATTATCTTCCATTTACCCTTAATATATCACGTATGTGTTATTTGTTGTCTCCTTTATTAAAATTCATTTTTCCTTGATGTCTGTTTTTGCCTTTCTCTTTATTCCCCAGTGCTTAGCACAGTGCCTAGAACATAGTAAGCTCTTAATAAATGTTTTTCATTTGCTTGATTGACTGACTTCAATTGATAATCTTCAGTGCCTTGAATAATCCAAGAATAGTATATTTGGAAAGTAGGAAGTCTAGTGCAAACCTGAAAAAGTATTCCTTCTGCAACATTCCTGACAAGTGGTCATTCAGCTTCCATTGGAACATAGTTGTTGAAGTGACAATTACCTCTTAAATCAACACAATTTAAATTTAAAATGTTCAAATTTAAAATGTTTACAAATATTTTATGGACTTTTTTCTTTTTATACTTTGTTCTCTCCTAATATCTCTTCAATCTCCTTCCTACCCTCAGGAAAATAGAACTTTCCCTTATAATAAGGAAAAGAAAACATCTAAGTGAAACAAATTATCATAGAAATTCCATGTGCCATGCAACATTTTGCACAATCTACCAACTCTACCAAGAGGAAGGTAGTGTGTTTCTTCAAAGGTTTCTTTGGAACAGTGTTTGCTTACTTCATATAATTTGAGTTCTGGTATTTTTCAGTGTTGCTTTCATTAATAAGGTAATTGTAATGTTCTCTTGATTCTACAATTTGGAATTTTTTTTTATCATATATAACTCAAATCTATTTTTTTTTGAAATCCCTCCCAATTGCTCCTAGTTTTGCTTTCTGGGGCCAAAAATATTTTCTCTTCTATAAGATTGCACCAAAATGTGGTGTTCAGTAATTTGCATGTGGTCTGAGAAGTGCAGACTACAGTAGGGGTTCTTAGATATCTTGTTATGCTCCTATCCATTTTATATGTGTGTGTGTCTACATACACATGCATATACACATATATCAGGAAATACATATTGCCAACGTGATACATGGTATCTCCTTAGTTATTTGCATGTTTTCTTCTCTGTTAGTCCATGAGTTTATGAGGGCAAGGGCTTTGTTTTTGTCTTTTTTTGTATTCCCATTGCTCAGCAGAGTGATTGGCACATACTAAACATGTAATAAATATTGTTGACTGAGTTAGACTTTTGTCTGCCATGTTTCACTATAAATTCCTTTTGAGCTTACAGTTTGGTAACACTCCTCCCATCTGATTTTTTTCACACAAATTCTTGCTTAGCCATGTCTCTCTCATCTTATCATTTTCAGTTAATTTAAAAAAATAGAATTTCACATTTGTCCTGGTGATAGCTACTCCACTGATAGTTTTATACTTAAGATTATCTCCTGGGTGGCACTTTAAATTACTGTACTCATAAAATTAATTTCCTCACCGTTTTTATTTCATAGACTTGATTTCACTTACTGTTTTTTATCTTAGCCCATGAGTAGCATCCTGCATTTCAACATTTTATATGTGAGGAGATATATATATATATTACCTTGGCTCCTTGGCAACAACCAATTAGGAGTCAAAATCACAAGCCATCTTCTGCACACATTGTCTTCCCCTTAAGCAATCAAGTTCCGTGACAAAGACTCCTGTCTTGCTTCCTAAAGATGTTAAATTGCCAGACCGGTGTCCAGAATCCCCTTCTGGCTTCCTGCCTGATTGAAAAATTGCAAGTTGTAATCAACCACCAGCCTAGTAAACCAGTTCTCCACACACAGCTTATGGACAAATTGGGTGAAGCTGGTCTCTTGGACTATTTCCCAAGTCCAGGGTACTAACCCACCAAGTTAAAACAAAGATACTTAGAAAGAAGCCACAATCATTTTTCCACTGTAAACTTATTTCAGGGTAGCCTGGAGATCTACTACATACTGCTTGGAAATTATTTTGTTCATCACTTTTTTTGATGTTTTAGTGTATTTCTCAAATAAATGTTCTAAGGTTTTATTATGGCTCTCAAACCTCCGAATATGCCTGTCTCTCCACTGTGAAAATATGACTCGGGCTCTTTAATTAATAGAGTTCATTAACCTTTCCTTATTTTTCATCTCCAAATGTTTCTGTACCTTTGTTGATCCTTTTCTCCCCCTGCTTGTTTCAGATACAGAAAGGTTTCTCTTTCTTAAGTTAATGCTTCCTTCCACCTGTGCTTATGATCTCCCATTCTGCTATTTCTTCCTAATTTTGCTCCATCTTCCTTTTCTTGGATCTCTAGTCTCTTCTTTACTCATCCCTTTCCCTTTGTCACAAAGGAATCCAGGCCTCCTCTGTCCTAAAAACAAACGTGCAAAGAAAACTAAAACTTTATGTGATTCTACTAATTTTTCTGTCTACCATCTTATTTCTACTCTTTTATATTTCCAAACATCGTAAGAGACTAGCTTTCATCAGTTTTCCATTCACTTATTCCATATACCTTACCTTCTGCACTACCGAAATGCCTTTCTCAAAGTGCACCATCAGTGACACTAAGTCCATTAGCCTTCTTCTCCCCACTTTTCATTTTCTTGAACTTCTATAGCATTTGAAACTCTTCACTGTCAGAGACAGACATAAATGTACATATATATACAGGTACATATATATGTATATATATATATATATCTTTTACATTTACTTCATCTTCATGTTCACATATATTCTGCACCATCTCACTATCCAATGACTCCCTTATTGGAATAAAATATTTTAAGAAGGGTAAAAAAGCAACAATTCAATAAAACCAATGAACATACCAACCAATTTAGACAGTGTGTGCAATCTTCCACACTCATAATTTCCTTCTCTTTCTGAAAATAATCAAGAGAGGTATATTTTCTTAACTATGTTTTTTTTTTGTTATCTTGATTCTGCTTTAATAACTTTGGATGTCTTCCCAAGGCATCTCTGTATTCGCCATATTGTTTCTTGATATAGAAATGTTCCACTATGTAAAAATATTACATAATTTTGTCACCTGTACTTAATCACTGTTTACTTATTTCATTTCCACTTCTTTGTTACACAACACAATGCAAAAAGCATTGGAATGAATATTTTGTTTTATATGAGAATATACTTCTTTTGGCTTCCTTGAGGCTGTATGGCTAATGTATAATCTTTGGGTCAGAAGATATGAAAATGTTAATTATATTTTAGCATAATTATAAAATGCTTTTTAGATTGTTTGGATCTATTCACATGTCCACCAACAGTGCATTAGTATGTCCATCTCTTTGCAAGACTCCCATTATTGAATTATTTCCATGTTCAGTCATCTTTGCCAATTTCCTGACTGTAAAGGGGAATTGTTAGATCTGATTTGCATTTCTCTAATTATCTGTGAATTGAAACAATCTTTCTTATAGTTGCTAAGTTTGTAAGCTGTTTTCCTTCATGTTGTTGCTAGGAATTTGTAAATTTTCTGTTAGTGAGTATTTTATATTGCAGGATAATTCTTATATAATTGGGTTAATTCCTTACATATCTTGAATATCAAACCATTAGGGAAAACTGATTTGAATAATTTTCAATAGACCACTTTCTTTCTAGTAAATGTATTGATCTTGTTGTGCTTGAAAATGGTTCAGATTTCGGATAATTGAAATGATCTATTTTATCTCTCATGTTTGTGTTTTATTTTTAAGTTCTTACTTGGTTAAGAACTCCTTCTTTGCCATGGATGTAAAAGGTTCATAATCTCCTCTTATAATGTTTATTGTGTAAAATTCAGGTCATCTAGCAATTTTTTAGCTTATTGTAGCATATCATCAGTGCTGTAGCTCCAAACTAAATTTCTGGTAAATTGATTTGGGGTCTATCCAACAGTTCTTTTAAAATAGGGAGTTCTTTTCAAAGTAATCATTTTTGGTTGTATCAGAAACTGAGTTATTGAATTTAATTTTTTGAGTAATTTTTATCAATCCTTTTCCCATCTACTTTCTATTTGTACCAAAGAGTTATGATAATTATTGCTTTATAATATTAGTTAAAACATGAATATGATATCTATCTGTTGTAAATGTTGTTTTTCATTATTTTTTCATGAGATTCTTGAGGAAATTTTTGGTTTCCCCAGATAATTTTTTGCTATTATGTTTTTCTTGTCCTATAATGTACTCTCTTTACAATTTGATTGTTTTAGTACTAAATAAGCAAATTAAATTAGATAGTATTGCCAATTACTTTGGGTGAATGAGGCCTCACCTTGAGCAATGAATATAGGCTACTATATCTTTATAGTGTTTCTTAATTTGATATACGTGCCATAGCTCTACCTTAGTATATTGACTTCTTCCAGATGTTTTATATATTGCTAGATATTTTTAATGGGATTTCTCTTTTTTGTTTTTTTTCCTTCTTTTTTATCCTGGATTTTGTTTTAGGTGTTTAGAAATGACATTGCGTTTTTGTGGATTTATTTCTTGTGGCCTATTCTTTTAATGAAGATATTGTGTGAAGCAAGTTATTTGTCCATTAACTAGGGTCTTCTAAAGAAAAATTTGTGGTGTCAGCAAATAGGTGTAATTGTATCTCTTCTTTACCAAGTTCATAATTTTGATTTCCTTCTTCTTTTTTCACATATTTATTGGGAAAGTTTCAGGCTCACTTACAAAAAGGTCTTTGAAGGATTTTTGTATAAATGAGAGAGGTTATTAGTTAAAATAATTTTTTGCATCTATAATCTTTGACTTTGTGATGCTTTGTTTTAATATTACTAACATCTTCATCATTTTCCTAATGTTGAACTATCTTAACATCGTAGATACAAACCTTGATATTCATCATAACAAATTTTAAAATTTATTTTGTAAACTTTTTGTGAGAATTTTATTTAATATTTCAGAATTAGTATTCCTTACCAGTGTTGACCTATATTTCTATTTCTTTGCTTTCTTCTTCTGCATAGGTTATAGGGCTATATCTGCCTTATAAAGAGAGTTCAATAGATTGTTTTCTGAGAAGATGACAAAATGATGTGTGAATTCCTATTAAATCCATTATAAGGTTCCTTTTATTCATTATTCCATACTAATTAATCCACTATTTGGTCTTATTAGTAACCAATTAAGATATATTTATTAAGCACCTGCCATTTACCAGGCACTGTGCTAAGTGCTGGGATACAAAGAAAGGGAAAAAAAAGTTATTCCCTGCTCTCAAGGAGCTCACACCCTAATGGGAGAGCCAACAGGCAAACAATGATGTACAACCAATGATACAGAATAAATTGAGAATAATTAACTGAGAGAAGGCTCTACAATTAGGCTGAATTGGAAAAATCTTCCTGGAGAAGGTGAGCTTTTAGTTGGTACCTAAAGGAAACTAGGAAACTAGAACTCAGAGATAAGGGGAGAGATCATTCCTAGCAGGAGAAGCAGCTAATAAAAATCCCTGGAGCTAGGAAATGGAGTATCATATCTGAGGAATCACCAGGAAGCCAGTTTCCCTGGGTCATAGAATACATGGTAATGGGAGGGGAGGTAAAAATGTTAGAAGGCCAGAAAAGTAGGTTTGGGGGTTGGTGGTCATGAAGGGTTTTAAATCCAAACCTAAGATTGGATTCTGTCTTTTTCCCAAGCTCATTGGGAAATTTCATCATTTTCCAAGATTCAATCAATCTTATTACTCTCACCTCATCATGACTTTCTGTTTCTCTGACTGGAGGGTGGAACCTTAAATTCCTCCATTTAAAGGAGAATAAAGACTGACATGTCCACAGACATTTCTTCATCTCCTCACTCAAATGAGAAGAGTATTCTTGGTAATCTACAAATTAGATAATTAACCTTCAGAATATTAAATGTTGCCTAGAAGATCAAATTCATCATTACCACCATATGCGCCTGTGCGCATGCATACACACACACACACACACACACACACACACACATCCACATCCACGTCCACACACATCCACGTGTCTTTGTTGACCAAAACAAAGCTAGAGTGAAGCCATCTCCATCTGTAAGTATTGAATGTACTTGTTTTAATTGCCAGGCTTTTACATGTGGTAGGACTGAGGCCAATTTTTAATTGGGAAGAATTAGTTCTAAAGGATGTTTGGGGCTTGTTCTGATCTCACTAGGTTTTTGCTTTCAGACTCCTCTGTCCTATTGACTTTATTAGTTGCATATTACAGTTGATGTAGAGATACATGAAAGAAAGAGGGAAAGAGCAGCTTTTCTAATCAGCTGTAATATAAGCTGCCCAGCCATGAAACCAACAAGACCAAATGTTTCCTTCATGGCAGCAGCTGAACAGCCTCTTCCAAAGTCCTTCCAGGAGAGATTAAGCAGCCCCTGGATCATTAGACAGGGTTAAAAGGACCCACGTTTTCATTCATCTTCAAACAAAGCTGCATAGAGGATTGCCCATGCACACCTGCAGCTGGGTTCAGTTTGACCTTTCTTGTTATCCCTGCCAAAAATGAAATCCTAACAATAAATTCAGAAGACGCTAGTGTACTGCATTTGAAAATAGCTAAGTTTCATTATCCTTCATTAATTCCATATCCAGAAGGTGAGGGGCAGGGAAGAGAATGATCCCAATGGGAACTTGAACGTAGGCAGACTCTTGGCAAAGGTTTTTCAGAACTGGATCCAAATAGCTTTCCCCCTCCCAAACGACCCCCCTCTCTCCCTGAATAAACCCTGACCATATGTTTATACCAAATATTTTCAGAGATGGATGCCAACATGTTTCACAGGAGATAATCTCACTTAAGATAACTTGAAGGGAAAGATGAGAGGCACAATTTGTTGCCTGGACCCAGATGCTCAAGTTTTAGGTCACATTATTTGGAATTTCCAGGGAATCTATTAAATGTTAGCAAGTATGAATTCCTGAAAATAGCAGCCTTAGAATGAGTACAAGTCAGGTATTAAAAAGACCATTTTCCAGATTTGTGTTCTAAATGGGAGCTCTTCTAAGACACATGGTATACCCACAGATTTCATAGACTCATATATTTAGAGCTGGAAGGCACTCCATGTGCCAAATCCCTCATCTTACAGATAGGATTAATAAATGGCTAACTCAAGGTCTCACTGGTAGTGAAGGAGAAAGCCAACATTTGAACCAAGTGTTAAACCTAGGGCTCTCACTACTGCGCCAAACTGCCTTTAACTGAGACTGCAGTGTTTTAGATTTGATACCCCCTTCCATTGTAACTTTTTCTTTTCTTCTTTTCCTGGACTTCATTCTCCTTCATTTAAGTAAGGAG
Source organism: Notamacropus eugenii (assembly GCF_028372415.1). Classification (NCBI taxonomy): domain Eukaryota; kingdom Metazoa; phylum Chordata; class Mammalia; order Diprotodontia; family Macropodidae; genus Notamacropus; species Notamacropus eugenii. The sequence continues at coordinate 13,216,387 of NC_092880.1, forward strand.
GGTTAAGATTAGGGGTAAGATTTGGTCTGTTCATGGGTGGGTCAACTGACATCTTCTTGTGATGGTACAGGTAACCTAACCTTCACCTGTGAGTTTTTAGCTCCTACCAAAGAAGGTCATGTGAGAAGAGTCTTTATTTATTCCATGGGATTGATGGAGTGAATGGAAATGTTAAGACCTGCCTGATTAGAAAATGTTCTTGGCATGAAGGGAGTTCAGGCTTAGTGGCATGAAGATACAAGTAAGAGGAAGAAGTGGGCTGTATTTATTAAAATTTGAAAGGTCCTCATCTTAAGTACTTGTTCCCTCATATCCAAAGCACATAACAGTTCTAGAAAGTAGTGCAAGGTGATATCTAAGTCCCCATGGAGTGATAGATGGCTTCCTTTAAGGTGATCCAAGGACCACAACCTTTTTCCAGGATGTATTCTAATGTTTTTAACCTCTTAGATGGCTAAGGAATACTTCACTGCAGCTGGTATTATAATCTTCCAAATCTTCATTTTCATTATAGAAATACAATAAAAATATTTCTCTTGATTTGTTTGCTTTGGTCAGGACATATATGTCACTAGTATAGAGAATAAGGGTTTGGAAATTCCTTCTACTAATGCATTTGGCAAGTTATCTCTATCTTTAAGCCTTAGAGAGCTGGTTTAGGATGCTGAGATTAAATGAATTTCCCATTGTCATTCAGCCAGTATGTGTCCAAGGCAGAATTTGACTCAGGTAAGCTCTCTATCCACTATGCCATGCTTCTATTTTGAGGACCTTCATATTCTTGAAGATAATAACCAAGCTAATCCTCAGCATTTTCTTCCTTAGGATAGATAGTACTAATTCCTTTAAGTGATTCGTTTAAATGACTTTTCCAGACTTGAGAGTCTTGACTATTTTCAAACAACTTCCTAAATAGATGCCTCAGTTTCCCTTAGTAATTCATGGCAGTGTTGAAAATGCCAGATAATAAGGAAATCCTTCCTTAACACTGACCAAACTCCATCATGCTTTAGTATAAGTCTGTTTTGCTTTGCTCTCCTTAGAGAGGATAGAAAACAGCTGTTCACCATCCTCTGGGGGCAGTGCTTACATAGAATTAGTGTACAGGCCTGTGTGTATATTTTGTACTAAAAAGTATAATAAAGAAGTTAGTAAATTTCTCTTTAATGATCAACAAACACTATAAATCCATTTAAAATCTTGGAACAGCCAGCAGACCTGTGTAGCTGAATGGCAGAATATGTGAAACTAAGTAAAGTATAAGAAGATTGGAAAGGTAGAAAGGGTTCTGATTGTGAAGAGTTTTAACTGACAAGGGAGTTTCTATCTGATATCTGAGGTAATAGAGATCCCCTGGAACTTAATGAGGGTGTGTGTATGTGGGGGAAGGGGTGACAGTCACACCTGCACTTAAGAATATCATTTTGGCCACTAAGTGGAAGAACAACTAGACTGATTTGAGTCAGGGTGACCAGCTGGAAGACTTTTGCAATACTTTAGGCTAGAACTGATGAAGTCTTATGCTATCCTGGTGGTTATGAAAGTGGAGACAATAGGACATAATATGAAAGATGTTGTAAAGCTATAAGTGGGAAAATCTGGCAACGGATTGAATATTTGGTGTTAGTGCAAATGAAGAGTTGAGGATGATACGGAAGTTTCAATCTTTGGATATTGGGGTGATGGTGATGTCCTTGACAGGAATAGAAAAGCTGAGAAGAGGGAAGGATATGGGGGCAAAAGTAAGGAGTCTGGACATGTTGAGAATGTTTTGGGGCATGTTGGACTGAGATGCCTCCAGAATATACAATTTGAGATGCCCAACAGGCAGTTTGTAATGTGTGACAGGAGCTCTAGAGAGATTAGGACAGTAGAGATGAATCTGAGCATCATCTGCATAAAGATAATCATTCAACCCATAGTAATTTATGAGATTGCCAAGTGAAGTAATTGGGAGGGAGAAGAGAAGAAGGCTGAAGAAGGAGACTTGTGGCTCACACAGAGTTATTAAGCATGATCTATGTGAAGATCTAGCACAAAAAAGTCTAAAGGGGGGATTCAGACAGATAATATCAGAATGAGGAGAGAGCACTGCTGCAAAACCCTAGCGAGAAACGAGAATCGTAGAGGAGATAGTGATCAGCATTGTCACAGGGTTTCACAGAGGTAAAGACATGTAAAGATGGAGAAAAGGCCTTTAGATTTCACAATTTAGATGTCATGGAGGGAGGGAAATAAATATTTATATAGCACTCAATATGTGCCAGTCACTGGACTAGATGCTTTTTACAAATTATCTTATTTATTTCTCATACCAGCCCTGTGAGATAGGTATTGTTAGCCCAATTTTGTAGTTGGAGAAACTGAGGCAAACAGGTTAAGTGATACCTAGCAAATACTTGGATCAGTTCTTCCCAACTCTAGGTCCAATGTTCTATCTACTGACCCACCGGATGCCTCATTGGTCATTAGAAAATTTGAAGAGAATTATTTTAGTTGAATGATGAAATTAAAAGTCAGTTTCCAAAATGTTTAGGAGGGAGTGAGAAAAGAGAAATAGAGTCACATTTCCCACTTAATCTCTATTACATCACGTTTTGCACAGAAGTCATCTTTAGTTATGTGCTGAAGCATTCTTAAGGTGGGTAGCAGTTGCAGGCATCTGGCAACATGGAATGGGCGATTGCCTCCCAAATCTCTCTTATTAAATCTGGACCCCTATACCTGCAGAATCTATGGCCCTAGTCTCTTAGGAAGTCAATACACTCAGCTCTGGAATTTCTGCTCTGGGCTCCAGTAGTCTTGATGGATTACTAAACAAGTGGAAACTATTCCCCCTAGCCCACTTTATCCAGCAGGTCTTAATTAAATTGATAGCACCTTTGCTTAAGAAAAAAGCTTATCAATTCACTCTCCTGGAAACCATACCTTAACTTCTCAGACAAAAACCTCTGTTTTCTAGTAACCACTCGTATTTTTTTCTTTTTTTTCTCATTAAAAAGTGAGAGAGAGACACAAAGAGAGTTCTATCTTCCATTTTTGAGTCTTTTTGTAGGTATGACTATTTCACCCCATCATTTTTTATATTTGTCAAGCTTTAGTACAATTTCTTTTGCATAATAAATACCTTCTAAGTGCCTTTTCTTTCATTCACTTTTTCTTAGATGCGTCAAGTCAAATAACGTCAACAAGTATAGAAGTTCTCATCATGTGTTAGATACTATGATAAACTTCGAGACTACAAATACAGACCAAAGGAAAGACAGTGTCAAGAAGTCTCAGAAGAACTCACCAATTTTAGGAGAGGAATGAAGGGTGAAGTAATCTTTCAGCATAACAAGGATGCACGAATGTGGAGAAAACCCCAGAGGATCAGAAGAAGAGCCAGAAGAGGAGTTTAGTAAGCATTACTGTTCTGGGTGTTTTTTCTTTTTCTTTTTTCTAATTAATTGCCAGAATAAAAGCACTGATTGAAGAAAGACTACACCAGGGTAGAAACATCTTTCAGGCCCAAAAAGGTTCTGGAACATGGAGGAGAAATCTAAGGGTCAGGAGAAGAAATGAAAGAGAAGAGAAGACCTCGTTATTTTATTGTCCTTTAGATCACCTAGAATCTTGATTTTTTTTGAAAAAGTGTCCCATGAGACGCTGTTATGTAATATCAAAGGGATTACATAAATATTAAAAGGATAGTTTTTGTATGTTTCAGAGAGCAGTTTGGTGTATTTGAAATAACTGTACAACTGTCCTTTTCAATTCTCGGCCAACCTTATTGCTCACCTATAGGACCTCTTCAAAATTTGATGCTTTTAATCTTAGAAAAAAGAATGGAAAAATGAGTAAATAATGAGATGTAAAAGTTATGATGATGCCAAGGATACCAAAGACAAAACATATTAGAAAAAAACTACAAAATTTATAAAAGCATTATAAATTTTATAAATTTATAATTATAAATTATAAAATTCTCAAAGGAAAACACAACTAGTTCACAAGATTAATTAGAATTCATGGAAGAAATAATTTTTAAAAGCAGTTAATTGATATTATAAATAGAATGAGTAATAGATAAATGAAATGAGATTTTGAGGAAAGACTTGGAAAAACAATTAAAAGCTTAAGCACAAAATGCACAACATTATTGGTTGATTGGTTGTTGTCCTTCATTCTTGAAGAGGACCGAAATGACATCACCATGATAAAGTGAAGTTTCAGTGTCTACAACTGTGACTGATCAGACGAATATGAGCTTGGAATGCTCTACCACAGATTAGGCACAGATAGTCCCTGTGAACATTTGGGGTGATTACTCCAAATTTGCGTATCCTACATTTTCTTTGTGCTGTTTCAATTCTATTATACTCATAGAGCACAGCACCTCTTCTGATGTGGGCATGCCATGCTGAGAAGTCCTGAGCCAGTGTCTCCCATGTTGCACAATCAACAACATGGCCAGCCCATTGGAGTTGCACTCTCTGAAGCATAGTTTGAATGCTTGGCAGTTTAGTTTGAGCAAGGACCTTGGTGTCTAGTACCTTATCCTGTCAGGTGATCCTCAGAATCTTCCTGAGACAGTTCAAATGGAAGTGATTCAGTTTCCTGGAATGGCACTGGCAGACTGTTCATGTTTCACAGGCATATAATAATGAGGTCAGCGCAACAGCTGTGTAGACCTTCAGTTTGTTAGTCAGTCTAATACCTCTTCTCTCCCAAACTTTTCTTCAGAGCCTCCCAAACACTGAGCTAGCTCTGGCAACGCATGCGTCAACCACATTGTCAATGTGTACATCCCTGGAAAGTACACTACCAAGGTAAGTGAACTTATCCACAGCATTCAAAACTTCTCCATTTGTTGTAACTGATGGTTCCATGTATAGATGGTGTGGTGGTGGCTGCTGGAGCACCTGTGTTTTCTTGTTGTTGATTATTAGGCCAAAATTAGCATAAGCAGCAGAGAACTGATCCATACTTTGTTGCATCTCAGCTTCAGAGTCTGCATTGAGTGCACAATCATCTGCAAACGGAAAATCAGGCACTAACACTCCCTCCACTTTGGTCTTGGCTTGTAGCCTTTTCAAATTGTAGACCATACCACCAGTATGGTAGTTGAGCTTGATGTCATGTTCATTTTCATTGAAAACATTTGACAACATGGCTGAAAACATCATGCTAAACATTATACTCAGGTAATAGATTCCTCAAAAATTAGGATGTACCAAACAGAATCAAAAGATTCCACCAAACAACAAAAGAATGTTAAAATATTTTAAAATTGAAGAAAATATAGGATATCACATTAAAAAAACTGACCAGGAGATCATACCAAAAGAAATAACCCAATGAAGCTCCCAAGAACATTATACTCAAACCAGAGCTTCCAGGTCAAGGAAAATATATATATATATATATATATATATATATATATATATATATATATATACACACACACACACACACACATATAAACTGCAAGCAGGAAGATAAGAGAGAGCAGTAAAGAATTTGATTAGTCAAGATCACAAAAGATTTGGCAGAAGCTCAGTGAATGAGCAGAAAGCATGGAAAATGATATTCTAAGCGTCAAAAGATATAGATTTACAACTAAGAACAACTTACTTAGCAAAGCTGAATATAGTATTTCAGGGGAGAAATGGATTTTTAATTATATAGTGTACTTCTAAGCATTCCTAATTAAAAGACCATAACTGAATAGAAACTTTCAAATACAAACAGTAGACTAAAGAGGAACATCAAAAGGTTAAGCACAATTGAATAATGAGAAGGGACTTTTATAAAGTTGTAGTATTTACATTCTATTGGGGGTGGTGATAGAATTGTCCCCCCTACTCAGAAATCTAATGCCTTCAGGAAGTCAAATAAAGCAGAGGTCCTGAGAGAGATTGTATTACATTTTGATGATTTTAAAAAGACGAAAGGAAAGGGAGAGGGAAAAGAATATACTAGCAAGAAATGAGGTGAAAGAGGAGAAATTTATCTCACAGAACAAGAATGTAAATCTATATAAAGGAGAAAAGAGTGGAAAGGAATGTGAATTATTAGAGTCTCACTTTCATTTGAACTTGTCAAAGGAGGATAGAACATACATATGCAACAATTTTAATGTAAAAATACATTCAATTAAACAGGGGTGCTAAAAGGGAAAAAAAGAAAATCTGACTAAGAGTAGAGGATAGAGGGAGGATCAATAAGAAAGTTTTTGAAGGTGGGAAAAAAGGATGAAAACTACTGATTGGAGTCTGAATGAGACAAAGTAAAAAGGTCCCAAGAAGCAGAAGCTGATGGAATCAAGCATAGAATATTGTTTTAGAGAATAATTCTGTTAAGTAATTCTCTTCTTTTTTATAAAAAAAGGGGGCAGGGAGCAATGAGAGGAGAAATATAAAAGGATGGTGGGAAAGGCACAATTAAGAATTGTAACTGCAAATGTCAATGGGATAAACAGCCATAAAATAGAGGATGATAGCAGAATAGGTAAGATAGTGGAAACTAACATCATGCTGTTTTACAAGAAACACTTTTTCAGCATAAATATTCACACCTATGTGCATTCATGCACACACACACACACACACACACACACACATACACACACACACACACAAAACAGAGAAATAAAGTTTGGAGCCAAATCTATTGAATTTTAGTTAAACTAAAAACATTTCAAAAGTAGCAAATGTGAGCTCTAACAAGGCAAGAATAAAAATAGCCTTGCCTATAAAGATAAATAGGGAAATTACATTTAGTTGAACTCATTGAAATTTTCTTCAAATTCTGAACATTATAAGCCTCATAGTGTAGCATCTAAATATCTAAAGGAAAAACTAAATGATTTGTAAGAAGAAATAAATCATAACGCTGTAATAATAGGGGACCTCGATGTATCTCCTTTCAGAGCTAGACAAATGTAACAAAAATAAATAAGAAAAGAGTTAAGAAATTAAGTAGATTTTCAGAAAATTAGACAGAAAAATATCTCTTGTAATTATTGAATGGGAACAGAAATGAGTGTCCATATATTGTAGTTGTGTATGGTACCTTAACACAGATAGACCATGTATTAGACCATTTAAAAAAATCTCTCAAAAGTACAGAAAAACAGAAACATGTGCCTTAATGATCACAGTGCAATAAGAATTACATCCAAGAAAAGGTCATTGAAAAAAAGATTAAAAATTAATTGGAAACAAAACAATTTAGTCCTAAAATAATGGGTAAATCAAAGAACAAATCATAGGAATGATACATGGTATCAGATAGAATGATGAAAATGAGACAATATAACAACATTTTTGTTATGCAGCCAAAGAAGCTGTTTAAGGGGAAATGTATATATTTAGATATTTTCATCAACAAAAAAAAGAGAAAGAAGAGTTCAATAATTTTAGGTTGAAACTAAAAAAAACAGAAAACCAACAAAACTTTAAAACATCAATGAAAATAATGAAATATCAAATAAAACACAATTAGGTATCAAAATGAAAATACCAAAACTCAAAGAAGTTATTGAAAAGACTGAAAATCAAAAATGAACAAGAACTGAGAGCTATTCCTTAGAAACTAAAAAAAAATCCGTAATTTTTTGAAAAAAGACCAAATTACCACTATCAAAAATGAAAAAGGTGAATTTAAAACAAACAAAAGAAGAAATAATTAATACTTAGCAACTATTATACCCATCTATTCCAATGAAATTGACAACTTAAATGAATCAATATATACACAAATATAAAATATTTTAACAGAACAAGAAATGAATAATCTTAACAACTGAACTTCAGAAAAAACTTTAAAAACTCATAAATGAACTCCCAAAGGGATAAAAAGGAGCAGATTGACTCACAAGTAAATTCTACCAAATGGTCAAAGAAAAATTAATAAAAACAAGAAAATATGATATGCTACCAACTTCTTTCTATGGTAGAAATAAAATCTTCATACCTAAACCAGAGAGTCAAAACAGAACAAAAAAAATATAGACTAATATTCCTAATAGCAAACCAAAATTTATAAATGCAATATTAACTCAGAGATCATAGTAATATCACAAAGATTGTAAACTATGATCAATTTGGAATCATACTTGAAATGCATTGATTGTTCAAGGTTAGAAAAAAACTATAAATGTAATTGGCTATATTAGTAATGAGAACAAAAACCACATGATCATATTAATTGACGCATTAAAAAATTTTAACTTGATTTAATTCCCATTTATTCTTGTTAAAATACCCACCAGGAAACAAATAAATGGACCTTTCCCATATAGGATTAATAGATATCTAAAGCTAAGAACTAATGTTTTGTGTAACTGGGGATAAACTGAATTTGTAGTATACCAGTTATAAAGTAAGTATGTTCATTATTACCACTGTTATTTGATAAAGTGCTAGAAATACTACTCATAGCAAAAGAAAGCAAAACAAAATGAGAAAACTAAATTGATGGAATAAACATAGAAAAAGACGAAAATAAAATTTTGCAGATGCCATATAGCATTTTTAGAAAATCTAAAAACTTTAAATTAATTAAAACAATAACTAAGCAATGTTTTAAAATATAAAATGAATCCACAGAGATTCATTTCTCTATATTACTAAATTTCTCTATATTACTAAAAAAAAAAACAAGAAAGATATGATGAAAAGATAAACTCAATTGAAAATTACTCCAGAATATATAATATTCTTAGCAGCCTAATAACCAGGACATGGGAACTATGTGACTATGACCACAAGACATTCTTTATAGTAGTGAAGAAAGATCTAAATATTGGGGGAAATATTAATTTCTCATGTGTAGACTGAGTTAATATAATAAAAATAATAATACCAACACTAATTTATTTGTTCAGTGCCATAACAAACTGTGTTATAGATTACATTATAGAGCTAGAAAAAATAATAAAATTCATCTGGAGGAAAAAAAAGGTAAAGAATATCAAAGTATATAATGAAAATATAATGAAAAGGAAGAGGGCCTGGTAGTATAACATCTTAAAAAATTCTGCAAAGACTAACATAGTATCATAGTACTTGATATGCCCAAAGAAGCCAGTGACTCTAGTAACAATTCAATTTTTGACAAAATCTTCTGGGAAAACTGGAAGGTGGTATAGCAGAAATTAAGCATAGACCATCTTGTAACATATGCTAAATGGTTACAAAGTTTACACATAAAGGTTACACCAAAAGCAATTTAAAAGGACAAGAAATAAAATTTTTTCAGTTCTATGACAGCGGACAATTACATCATCAAACAAAGGACAGAAAAGATTACAAAAGACAAATTGGAAATTTTTGATTACATAAAATTTAAAAAGGTTATACACAAACAAAATCAATGCAGCCAAAATTATCAGGGAAACAGGTAACTGAAAAAAAATTGCAGCCATTTCCTATGATGTTTCTTATTTTCAAGATACATAGTGAACCAGGTCATATTCATGTGAATAAGAGCCATTTTGCAATTGAGTACTGGTCATAGGATATGAACAGATTACTAAGGGAAAAATATTTAAGCTCCTAGAAGTCAAATGAAAAAAATACTCTGTCTCTAATAATTGGCAAAATTGATCAAAAAAGAAAAAGACCTGTGCTGGAGAGGCAGCAAACACACACACACACACACACACACACACACACACACACACACACACACACACACAACAAAAATACAAAAAAAACAGGCACACTAATTCACTGTTAGTAGACATTTGGATTGGTCCTGACCTTGTGGAAAGTAATTTCTAATTGTGCCCCCAAAATTACTAAACTATGTACATCTTTTGAATCAACAAGGTTTCTACTGGACCTTTACCTCAGGAGACCAAAGAAAGATGAAAGACATTCATGGGTGTAAAAAATATTTATCACTCCTTTTTATAACATCACATAACTCAATGCTAAAAGGCAAGCTTATTAATTCAGGGAATAGATAGATTATTTAAGGTATGTGAAAGGAACAAAATGCTATTTTGCCATAAGAAATAATGAGGGAAATTATTTCCGTGAAACCTGGGAAGACTTACATGAGCTGATGCAAGTGAAGTGAGAACAAGGACAATATTTTATATAACAACAATCCTATTAAAGTTTTTAAAAAAGACAAGAAATCTAATCAACCCAATGATCAACCATAATTCCAGAGTACTCATAATTAAATATGCTACCTGTCTCCTAATAGAAAGGTAATGAGCTTATGTTGCAAAATAAGACCTGGTTTTTGGATATAGTCAGTTCTTATTGTACATACTTGTTATGAAGGTATTGTTTTTCTTTCTTTTTTCTCTAATTGTGGGTTTATTGGGGTGGATTGAGAGAAAAATTGTGATTTGTTAATTGAAAAAATTAATTTGAATCAACTGTAGTTTCATCAAATAGTAGTTATAATGATTTCATACCTTTTTGGTGTTATGTTGAATACAGCATAATCCAATAAAATAGATCTAATGCCTGATCTCATAAACCTCATAATCTAGCGTTTGTGGCTCTTGTATTGGGATAGATGAATACAGCATTTGGTCGGGAATAAAGGTCACAAAGTCTCAGAATCTGAAGGCAGGTTATAGGTCATATAGTGCATAGTCAACAAACAGGAATCCAGCCTTTGCCTGAATATCTCAAATGAGAAGGAACCTTAACCTTACAATGAAGCTCATTTCATTTTTGTATAGTTCTAGTTTTGGTGAGTTCTTTATATGAAGACAAAATACGTTTCTTTGAAATCTTCACCCAACTCTTCCTAATTCTGCCTACTGGGGCCAAACAAACAAACAAATCCAATCCCTTATCTATATCAAATTCTGTCAAATGCCTAGAGACAACAAGCGGAGATGTCCTTGTCCATGATTCTTCTCTAGGTTATTGACCCACAGTTACTTCAACTGATCTACAAATAGTATGATCTTGAGATGTTTGATCAGCCTTATACATTGCGTTGAGAAAGGTTAGCACTGGATTGAGAATCAGAAGATCTTGCTATAGTCCCTGTTTAGCCATTAAGTAGCTGGTTGATCTCAAATTGTTTTGTTACTCTAGACTTCACTTCCTTCATCTGTAAAATGGGGTGATTGAACTGGAGGATCTTCTTTTCCATTTTAAAATTCAAGTTCTCCAAAATCATGCATGAAGTGACATTTATTAGGGTCCTAAAATACAGAAAGCATGCATGGCATAACTGAGGGAGTAAGAACTTTGCAGTTGTTGATAATAGCATCATTATTCAGAAGATTCAAATAGTTCAACTAATTTATATCAGCCTCAACCAAGCATTTCAGCATCTCCTCATAGGGTATTTCAGTAAGGAGTTGAGTTGAGGGGTGTATGTCACATTCAATCCAACGAGAATTAATGAAAATTACTATGCACAAAAGACTATGCTAGTTGTGGGGGATAAATAGGAAGCAAAATACTTTTACATGCATTGTTTCTTATGATCTTTTCTACAATCCTATAAGAGAAGTGTTACAGGTATTGAAACTATTTTACAAATGAGGAAAGTGACACTCAGAAGCTGAGTGACTTGTCCATAGTCACACAGCTGGTAATAGTCAAAGGCAAGTTTCTAACATGGGTCTTCTTGAATCTATATCAAATAGTCTATCCACTATGCCATGCTGCCTTATAAAACAAACAAAGTGTTAGGCAAAAATACAAAACTTTCACTTTTGAGCAGGACCTTGGAAAAAGCCAATTTAGCCTCATACAAGCCAATTATTAATCAGGCGTTTTCTGATATTATCTTTTATGAACAACAGATACATTTCTCCTAAAAGCAAGCTTATGATATTTCTTATGCCTTTCATTAAAAGAGTCTAAAGGGAATGTGGGTTGGAGATTCTTGTGAGTTACAGTCCAGTATCCATTACCCATAAAGGGTCTGAGGCAAGTGTGAAGGACTTTCCAGATAATTACTGCCAAAGATTGTTGGATAGTGGGTCCCTGCCTGATTTATTGCTGACACCCAAATGATCAACAGGTGTTTGGAAGTGTTATGAAAGCATGATCTGGTTATTATTCATTTTACTAAAACTTTGCAGAATTATATAATCAGTCTCATAGACAGATCAGAGTTCAAGTCGTGCCTTTTAAAAGGTACCTACTGACTGTGGTGCTCTGAGGTAGTCACGTCACAAGCAACTCTGAATAACTTAAATTACAGATGAGCTACTGACCTGAATCAGTTTATAGAGATTCCACACAAGGAGTTCTGTCACACTAAAGACATTACAAGTCACCACGAAAAACAACCACAAAATTAAACTTTGTCCTAACTGTATTTGGTGTTCCCTGTTGCTTTGGAAAGATACCACTGATATTATTCTTCTTTGTCTCTCCTTCTCTGCCATTATATATCCATTATAGAACTTGCTTATTTCACTCTAGCCATTAAAAACATGCCTTCCCTTCTTCCTTGCAACCCCCATCTAGATCAATAGTTTACTTCTTTGGCTGTGAAATAAAAACTGAGCAAGCGAAAATATTTTCCTAAAAAGGAAGTTTCAGAGGAGATGATCACAGACAAGATGTCTTTCCTCACTTCAGTCCCTGTAGTCATTGACCTCTGACCCTCTACACTTAAGGTAATGCATAGAAAAGTCAGAAAAATGCATCCGTGTGTGTGTGTGTGTTTTTGTATTTGTGTATGTGTTCATCTCATCAAACCTGTGGTGGCAACAAACCCTGAGTTTTTCTGTAAACTTTGTGTTGTTGATAAACCAATGAATAGCCTTTGTGCATCGTGATATTGAAACCATGTTTTTGTAATTGAAGATGCAATTTCAGATAAATAGCTACCCCCCCTAAAATAATTCACTTAGGTTTCTGCATCATTGTTACTCTAGGCATAAATTCCTCATTGTTGTAATGGGTGAAATACAAGTCAACTAGAAACACGGAGTGCATGGGGATGTTTTTTGTTTGAGCCTGAACAAACCATGTCTGCTTTCATTGTTTTCCTAATTTTGGAGATGTTGTATAAAGCAGAGAGGTTTTAGGAATAAATACCACCCAAGCATCCCCTGAATTTCTATAGCAATTCCAGATGGTGCCCCACAACCTCACACTCTGTTATGTGTTGTCTTATATTGTTCTCTAGTTGTTTCATGTATTTAGACTGTCTCTCCTAACAGATCATAAACACGTGGAGGACCAGGATTGTGGCTTCTGCTTTATTTGTATTCCCCCCAGAGTTTGACACAGTTCTAAACACACAGTAAGCACTCACTAGTTTTTATTGACATATGTGATAGGAACCTCTGTATGGAAGAAAGGCATCCACACAAATGGTTGATCTGTTAGAATCCATAAGAGTGGTACCTTACAGCCTCACTAGGCATTCACAGCCTCTTCTCAGGATTTAATGGAAGGCTTTGTGCTCTTTTCCCCTGGGCAGAAGTTGGTGAGAGAAAGCCTCCAGGTTTGAGTCACAGTACCATTTTCAGCGGAAGGCCTTTTTAACATCTTCAGCTTGACTTCCACATTTAGCAAATTATCTGAGTGATTTTTAGTCAGTTATACAATGGTATTGTGAGGAATGAATTATCTAGAGCTCTTTGGGGGAAAAAGTATGAAATACTTTACAGATATAAAAGGTGGCAGTTCCTGACAATTCCTCAACTGTTCCTCTGAAGGTAAAACCTAGGTTAGTTGCTTGAGGCACATAGAGTTTGTTTCTTGATGGGTTTTGGGCCCAGAGCTTTGTGACTTTTATTCCTGTAGCTTCTGATATAACATCGTCTTATTGCATTGGAGACCTTTATTGCCTTTCCCCTTCTTTCTGCTCCTTCTGCCACTCACTTCCTACAATTCCCCACACCCAACTATTGTCTATTCTCAACTCTCAAAATATCTTATACCAGCTGATGGCAGTAGAGGAGAAGTCAGAGGGAAAAATAAATGTTTCTCTCTCAAAACAAAATTATTTTGCCTTAAATACTTTGAACTCCACTGTGTGGAGCATAGTTTCCACTGCTTTCAATGAGAGTTTAGCCTGAATGGGAAAAATGTATTCATTCTACTTTTCTCCTATACAGTTAACTAATATTGGGCACATTCTAGTTTGAGGTTTCTTTTCTAATCTGAAATTTCAAATTTTCTGAGTAGTCATATACTTCTGATCTAACAATTCCCTATCATTAGGTTCAGGGATGTACAAAACCAAGAGATCACATTAAGACCAAAAAAGAAATCCCCTTCCTGATCTCTCTTTATTCTTCTGCAATACCAATGACAGACCATTGGTTTCAAATGGTTTTCTTCCAGACATGAAAGAAGAAATGAAAACTAGATAGAATTAGTTTAAAGAAAGGAAGGATGAGTTCCCAAAAATCATGCAGAGGAATATCAACAGTTTAGAAGGACTTTTGGTAACTCTGTACAGGTGATTTCACTGACTTTTTATTTTAACTAACTGCAAGATAATTCAACAGCTGAGTCATGTGGCACATACAGTCTGGTATTTGCCAAAGTGATTGGTATCACACTGGTGATGAGTTTTGTGCCTTCAGAATCTGATAGCTTGAATTTGCTCTAATCCAAGATGAGAGTCTGCTTTATTTTTGTGTGCTGATAAAAGGAGAATTTGCCATTTTGTATTCTGCTTTGATATAGATGTCCAGGATGTTGTTATTATCCATAATTAGACCATTTTCTCTGTACTTAAGTGTAGTTTCTAGGACATTTCTATTGAGATAAGACTGACTGATGAGAATAGAGATTATAAGGAGCTGGGAGTATGAATGTTACAATGACTGATTATTATAGATGAGAAGATTTAGTTCTAAAAAAAAAAACAAACCTTGGAAGCCATCTAGTTTAACCCATTAATTTTTCAAATGAGAAAAGTGAGGCCTAGAAAGGTTAAATGATTCGTTGGAGGTAACAAATGCTGCAGTGCTGAGATTTGAGCTCAGGTAATCTGATTCCAGATAAATTTTCCAATGAAGGATAACAAAAAAAGCTTTCCTGGGTCAAATGAATTAGAAGTCTAGTCTGAGCTTCCTTTGCCAGAAAGAGGTAGCAGAAAACAACAGGATGACAGATGAGTGTCCCTGAACAGATGGAGAGAACTTTATTGGAGGAGGAAAACTGAGTGTGTGATAGGATTGACAGAAAGTTAATATTAGGACTTTATATCAGGATTGGAAAGCCAACAGTAAGAGCCACACTAAGGTCAGAGACAAGCCAATGAGGAGAGTCAGTGAGTCAGTTGCATAGAAGAAGATTTTTGTTTGTTTGTTTTATGATGTGCTATGTTTTTATGGGAAGTGCTGGGTCTTTTATGAATCTCAGCACTTGAGTAAGTAGTAGATGCTAATCTTGAAGGACAGAAGAACCTCAAAGGATTTCAGGTTCCATTAGCTTTTGAACCAGCAACCAGATAAGATTCAGGAGGAAAATGTCCATCTGTGAGGTGGATCATGTGCTCTGTAATTTCTAAACTGGTATGTTCTACTCTCTCCTCCTCTCATTCATACCTTTACTTTCTTTTTACTTTCTCCAAGAAGCTGTAGCATGCACGGAAGTCACACTCTGGTAAAACCATCTTGGCAGACAAGCTAAACCAGGTTGAGGATAACTAACAGACCTCAAAACTATTGTTGAGTTAGGGGGATGTTTACCTCAAGCACATGAGAATTCCCACCAGTATAATGGGTGGATGAGAACAATTTCTTCCAATGTCCATGAAGAAGGCTGAAGCAGGCTCTGTTGGTCAGACATTGAAGATATTAAGGTCTTCCACTGCATCCTGGGCCATAGTCAGTGGTCCTGACTTTTGTCTCACCACTGGATTCCAATGACTCTGGAAGAATGAGGTTGACAATTTTGTTCAACTTTGCCTCACTTAATCCAATTAACCCACAATTCAAGACATTACCCCAGGATGTCATTGGTCCTCTTTGAAAACAGATGAGCAACAACTTTCTCCTTATTTTCCTCACTCACTTGAAGCTGTAATATTTGACTCATACTTCCTCCCCAACCGCCACCCCTTCCCAAAGTGTTGGAGATGGAGAAGCTGAAATGTGATATTGGACAAGGGATCTGGACAGTTACTTCTAAATGAGTCTATTTTAACTTGATTCATGGTGGAAGAATAATAATAATGTATTCATATATCACTTTATGGTTTATAAAGTACTTTTATTACAACAACCCTACGACCTAAATTGTGTGGGCATTATGATTTTCATTTTATACATTAACAAAATGAGTCTTAATAAGGTTAAATGACTTACCCAGAATCACACAGTAAAGATGAAGGAGCTACAATTTGATCCCAGGACTTCTGACTCTTAAGTCCAATAGTCTTTGTACTTCATCACACTCCCTGTTGTATAGTGAAAAGTCATTGAACTGGGAATGAGGAGACCTGAATTTCAGTCCTCATTCTGTTATTACTTGACTGTGTTGCTTTGGGCAAAGTAACTTAACCTATCTGCTCCTCTGTTTCATTTTAAAAAACCCTTTTTATACTAGATGAGTTCTAAATTCTGTTTTAAATTTTAGTGGTTCTGTTATTTTGTATTCTGTGATTCTGGTATTCTATTGCCATTGAATAAAGAGACACTAACACCTCATTTTGCTTAGTGTCTAGGAGGCAATTTCAGACTTAGATTATGAATACATGAATATGGACCCCACTCCAATTAATCAAAGTTAGCATAGATATTTCCATTAAATAATTTGATCAATTAAAAATATCTAGAGATAGGTCCTTACTCAAATTTGAAAGGATAATAAGGGCTTTGGGTCACTGGATAATGATAGGTGATGCTACAGCTACATAAGAAATAACATGATTGAGAGCCAACTGACACTTCTTAACAAGTGTGTTCAGAGTCAGTCAGTTGAATAAAAGGGAACTCCCAATTCAGGAGGTGAATATTACATTCCCTTGAGAGGCATGAATTACTCTTACAGAAAGGAGAGAGTTCTTCCATCTTTTCCTACTTTTTGCCTATTGAAGATGATAATAGAGAGACTGGACTAGTAATAGTAATAATTACAAAAAACAACAATAATAATGGCTTGCATTTGTGTAGTACTTAAAAATTTTCAAAAAACGTTCATCCTTCCAATAGTTAAATGACTTGCCCAAGGTTACACCACTAGTAAGTATCTGAAGCTAGATTTGAACTCAGGTTGTTTTGACTCCAGGTCCAACAAGCATCATTGGCACAAATGAGCATGAAGCACACAGCCATCTAACGAAGGGACATATTTCTCTTTCAGGTACATCAAGGGCTTTTCACCAGCCGATAGCCACTGGGTAATTCTAGAAGAAACCATCTTTGCTGCAAGGCCTATGGAATGTATGGACTAAGCAATATATTGTGATCAGTTGGAACCATAGAGATATCTAACATAGGTTTGATAGCATACAAAGAGACTTTCAAAACCTTCCAGAAATGATGTAATTTGATTAATGATATAAAATATCAGGTCCCATTCTTCAATGGCAACCTAGGTGTAGCCTTTGGTAAAGAGACTATCTGGTACTTGAACTTGTAGATTGAACTCTAGAGATGAGGAAGAGGAAGTTTAAACGATCCTTTGTTCCTTTTCTCTTTGCCCCTACTGATCTGAATGTAAATGAGCCCTTTATGGAAGTCCCGGTAAATGCCCCCCATTTTAGAGTTTACAGAGAATGTTTATTGAAAGTACTTGAACGACCAGAGGTCCTCAGGGTAGGCTTTCCCTTATAAAATAAACAGTCACCCATTTGATAACCATTAGTGTAGGAAACCTTAAAGACAGGAGACTAACATAAAACAGGTTAACACACATCCTTTTAATTATAGAGTAAGAGTGATACAGTATTTGGGGGATGACATTTAATTGTCCAGAATGCCTTATACCTTGACCTCGTTGTGATTTGGGGTATACACATTGAATATTTTGAAGGTTTAATTTAACTAGTTAATTCTGGGGAAATATAGGAACCCAAAATATTTGACTTCAAAATACAGTGCTGATGAAGGTTAAGATTCTGTATCATTTTATAAGCTTTTTTTGTGTGTGAGAAAAGTGAAATTGAAAGTTGAGGCTGTAACAGTGAAATAGTTCATTGTAGAGAGCTTGTCTAGGCTATTTGGGGTCAACCTTCTTGAATGAAAGCTTAATGAAGGCAGGAACTATTTAGGTTCTGTAGATTTTAACAGATATTTGTTATACTCATGGAATTGAAGGCCAGCCCCTTCCCTACAAATACTTTTTCTTTTGAGCTAACACAATTCCTAACAAATACAAAATCCTCACAAAGTTTATCCCTTGAAAAGAAGTAAAATCCAACTGGAGAAACCTTAGAGTGTGACTGTGATTGATAATGTGTGATGCTTTCTACTTTTGTTGTAAAATAGTTGTTAACAGAAAAGAAAAAAATATGAATTTTAATATTGATGCCTTTGTACCAATGCTGTCCATTGTGTTTGATCTGGATTTGGTTGTCATTCAGTCTTCACTATCATTTCATAAAAAACTTTCCCATTCTTTCCTTTTTGTCCTGAATATTACAATGCAAAACACACTGGTTCTAGAATCAGAGGTCTGAGATTCAAATTCTGATTCTGATATGTGAATGTGTGACACTGGGTAAATCATTTAATTTCCCTGGATCTTAATTTTTTCAGCTATAAAAGGATAAGTTGTCCTAGATGGTTTCCAAGGTCCCTTCTAGTTCTAGGTTTATGATCCTATGGATGTGCCTTAAGGCTCAGTAATTCAGCCACTCTGAAATCAATGGATATTCTCTACCTCCCCCCCCCCCGCCCCACTCCACCTTTCCTATTTTGGGTAGCATATACAATCTTGAGAGATTGTTTTATATTTTGTATTTGCATGTCCAATGCCTAGCATTGTTCCTGGTACAATGGGTACTTAATAAATTCTTGCTAATTTTATGACTTTCGTGCTAAAATTAAACACTCAATAGCAGAATCGCATAGTCAAAGGATATGAAGAACTTAATTACATTTCTTGTACAGTTCTAAAATGTTTTTCCAGAATAGTTTACTCAATTCATTACTACGTCATCCAAGGCTTAGTGTGCCCATCTTCCTGTCATATTGCTTTCAAATAGAGTTAATTTTATAGTTTCTTTATCTCCTAATGTTTTTATTTTATGTCTTACTACTAAAATTAGTGCTTATACTATTGTGTCAAATAATTGTAGACAGAAGAGATATCGTAACTTCACTGTGATCTTATTGGAAATTTTTCCAGCAAAACATTAAAAATAATTCCAGCTTTTTATTTTAGATAAATGCTTTTGATCATGTTAGTAAAAATCCTTTTATTTCTATAGTTTTTAGGGTAATTTTCTACAGGCATTTTGAAGAGTTTGCAGGGAGAGCTAAG
The DNA here is from genome assembly GCF_028372415.1 of Notamacropus eugenii. Taxonomy (NCBI): domain Eukaryota; kingdom Metazoa; phylum Chordata; class Mammalia; order Diprotodontia; family Macropodidae; genus Notamacropus; species Notamacropus eugenii. The sequence continues at coordinate 13,235,766 of NC_092880.1, forward strand.
GCAGGTCCCTGCTTCTACTCCATCATCTTGACTCCAGCCCCTCATTTCTATAATTTTTAATGTCTTATTAAAGCAAGTGATCTTTCACTAGAAGCTTTGGTGCATCTATTGATATGATACTATGTTTTAAAATTTTTTCAAATCAATGTTTAATATACTAATAGTTTTCCTAAAGTTAAATTATTCATATATTTCTGGTATAAAACCAATTCTGTCATAATGAATATTATAGGCTCATATATGTAGCCTCATCATTAAGATTTTGGTTAATATTGCATCCATTTTAATGAAATATAGTGGCCTACATATCTGTCTCTCTGTTTTATTTCTCCACAATGTGAATACCAGGGTCACATTTGGCACATATTTTGACAGAGGAGTATTAGGTGATGATATATCATAAATGCTGCCTCTCCTACCACCCAACACGCATGAGGAGAAATTGTCATCAGACTTTCTACTGAGTATTTTTACATTATTTCTCTGAGAAGAACTGAGTTCATCTTCAGAGGAGTATACTGAAGCAAAAAAGAAGTCAAAGCTATCTATAGTTATATGAAAAATTTTCCTAAATTACTATTGATTAGGGAAATGCAAATTAAAACAATTCTGAGGTACCGCTTCACATCTTTCAAATTGACGAATAAGACAAAAAAGAAAAATGATAAACATTGAAGGGGATGTGGGAAAACTGGGACACTAATGCACTGTTTGTGGAGTTGTGAACTCTCCCAGCCATTCTGGAGAACAATTTGAAACTATGCCCACAGGACTGCAGAACTGCACATACCCTTTGATCCAGCAATACCACTACTAAGTTTATAACTCAAAGAGAATAAAAGACAGAGTGGGGAAGGGGAAGGGTGTATTGTGGGAGGACCTAATGTGTGAAAATATTTATAGAAATTCTTTTTGTGGTATCTAAGAATTGTATCAAGGGGATATCCATCAATTGAGGAATGGCTGAACCAGCTGTGGTATATGAATGTAATAGAATATTATTGTGCTATAAAAAATGACAAACAGGATTTCAGAAAACCTGGAAAGACTTACATGAGCTGATACATAGTGAAGTAAGCAGAAAAAAGAACATCACACGCAGAAACCACAATACTTTATGATGGAGAACTGTGAATGACTTGGTATTCTCAGCACTATAATGATCCAAGATAATCCCAAAGGTCTTTATGATGAAACACGTTATCTGCCTCCAGAGAAAGCACCGATGACGTGTGAATACAGACTGAAATGTGCTATTTTTCATTTTTGTTGTTGCATCTTCTTGTACAGAATGACTAATATGGAAATGTTTTACATGATTGCCCACGTATATAACCTGTACCAGATTGCTTATCATCTCAAGAAATGGGAAAGGAAGGAAGGGTGGGAGAGAGATCATTTGGAACTCAAAACTTTTTTTAAAAGTGTTTAAAATTGTTCTAATATGTAATCAAAGAATATTAAAAGAAGAAATATTTCCAAGCAAAAAAAATAGATTATTTCTTTGAGTGAAACATCTGAATAGTGAAATGAACCTAGCTGCAGTATAAAGGTATGTTAGGGTATTTGGGAAAAGAAATTCCACAAAAATGATGGTGGGATTTTCCTAATGATAGCACATTGCTTCACCATCACTATCTATCCTTTTTGAAAATGATAGCCCTGACTTGGTAGATTAAAGAGTTATTTATTTTGCCATCTGAGAATAATTTGTATCGGATTGACTCTTCTTGACCCCATTTTTTCCTATCTACAAACAGGATTATAGAAAACAAAACAAATAAATAAAACAAATTGTAGTCTTAATACCATGGTGATTATCACAGCAGCCCCAGAGAGCAAATAAAAAATGACCCCTAGTCAAGAAGTGGCATTATATAACCCCAAGAAGGAGAGAAATTGCTAATCAAGTCTGAAGTCCTACTGTGTGTTTTTGGACAAGCAATTTCAGTTAAAGATCCTTTTATGGTTCCATTCAGAGGTTTGCTGGTAAATCATTAACAATCAGCTTTCTGAAAAATATATACATACACATGTATATGACATACTCAAGTTTAATCTGCATTATTAATGTTTTCTCCATTGTTTTTAAGATTGCACAATCAAGAAAACAATATGTCAAGCCTTGATTTGTAGACTATGTTGATTCTGAGGTATAGATATTCACAATGAAAATTTAATGATCAGTTCTCAGAAGCCAGTTTGATCTGGCTACCTCATACCACTGGCTCCATCTCTCTACTAGGATAACTACACAATGGAGGAATGGAGGGAGTGAATATGAAAATACATAACTATTCTCTCTGGTGTATAGAAACACCCTAACCAATTTTCTCCAACTTTAAATTTGTGACCATTCCTGTCCATGTACCCATATGCCTCTATAATCTACTATAGAGAGAGAGTTATAACTTTGATCCCACTACTCCAGAAGTAATGTTTGAAAGATGGGAAATTGTTTTGATAGAGATTTGCTTTTTGACTTGTCACTGTGTTTTATTAAATTGAACTTATTCAGACCAGAATGCCTACTTCCTTTTATCTTTCTTGACTTTGCCATGTTGCCTAGGAAGTGTGCTGATTATGATTGTCCCTAGTTATCTTAAAGTGTCATTTGACCATGGACCATCAGTCAATAGATTGTAACAGCAAGGACCCTGATATACACAGGCGGACCTACTGGACAGGTTCTTAGATCTGATTTTCTAAAAGGAAAGAAACTTTTGAGGGGTCAACAATCTACTTTAATCAAGTACATACATCATTCACCTAGTTCAGGGGGAAAAGTGAGCACCTTGAACTTCAGAAAAAATACAAACAGAAAAATAAAAACCAACAGACAGGGTCTTTGAACTATCTGACCATAAGCAATACATATATCACAGATCAATAGACAGATTCAACTCTCTGTACATTACATATATAGTTACCAGAGAGAGAAACACCAGTATCTGAGTTTTCAAAGCTGGACGGCTCCTTAGCAGCTACCCAGAGTCTCATCTGGAGTCATTTCTGGTGACTAAGCCGAAAAGTAAAACATTGCCTCAGCATATATACACTTTTTCACAGCCAGAGGGCATCACAACCCTTGAGAACCAGTGCCCTCATTAGAAATTAGCAAAAGGTGTGAGACTCCCCCAATCAAACTTCCCTTAATGGACCAGTCATTAAGTTAAAGAAAGATCTTTAACTCTCATTAACATTACATAGATGACTGTTGTAATTCAGGAAATTAAAAACAAACAAATCCAGTTATTCTGTCTCCTTCTTTCTTTATCTAATTAGCTTTCCATACCCAAATTATGTCTTCTCTTCCTGCTTGCCATTTTTCTGAAGCATCTATACCCCTCTTTTTTCTATCATCTATGTACAGAAGTTTCAAGGATAAAAACCTCCATTTTTGCCTATAATCGTTACTTCCTTACATGTGAAATTGGGGTAGAAAATTAATTATAACTTCCTAAGCAGAAACCCTCTCAATAAGACTCTTGATTAGCTCATATCAGAAGGCTTCCATGTTTCTTGAGCCAAGCTAAACAAATAGCCAATACTTATGATCTTAGCCAGCTACCTTGACCTTAGATCGACTGTAGTAGTTAACTTGAAACATGACTCCAAGAAACGTACTGTACAATGGATTCGATATGGCTTAGCAGTGTGCTGTGGCTGCTAAAATTCTATATTTGAATTGTGGGGGTGGAGGAGAGAGTAATGGGTGGAAATTGAAAAATTTAGAGAATTCTGGAAAAATAGCAGAGTAGGACACAAAACTCCAGGCTCTACAAAGTTTCTTCACAAAATTCCCAAAACATAAAACATTGCTTCAAAGTGAATGCAGAACAGCAGAAATAAATAAAAGTTGGGGCAAAGTAGTTGTCCTCCTAAGACAACTTGAACAGACTTCAGGAAAAGAGCCAAGGTTTGGCCAGTGAAATGCAAACATCTCCAGGCTGACTCCACTGAATCAATAAAGAATAAGCCATGGTGACAGCCTCAACCTCAGGAACTTTCACCTTATGGACAGTGTGGGAATTAGAGAACTGTGCAGGGCAAGACTGAATGACCTAGGCTGTTGTATAACATGGTCCTGGTCTATGAATGTGGGCAAGAAGAAGCAAACACATTCCCAGTGAGTACAGTAGCAAAGAATGGGGACCCTGCTAACTGTGGGCATTTGCAAGAGAATGGAGTTCTTGCTTTTGGTTCCAGGCCAGAAGGAAGAGCTGAAGTTTGCAGTCACTGTAGGTTTCTAAGGTCAGTCAATGTAGCCCCTAGCCATAGCTTATGGGTGGAGACTAGTGCCCAAGGTTTCCCCTTTCATCCTGCCCTGGATAGAGTGAACCTGAGGCCTGGGGCACCATTCCCCACATCTCAGGTGTAGAACCTGATTATAATAATAAGCTGTTAAAAATTAAAATAAAAAGGAGCAAGCAAAGAAAGAACCCAACCATAGACAGTTACTATAGGGATAGAAAAGATCTGGGTTTATAATCAGAGGAAGATAACAAAGCAAAAAATGGAAAGCCTCTCCTTTATTTAAACAGAAACATGAAATGGTCACAAGTTTAAAAAGAGTTCTTGGAAGAACCGAAAAAAAAGAACTAAAAAAAAAAAAAGTCAAAGAAGAGAGATCAAGGAAAAAATAGGAAAAAAATAAGAGAAATTTAAGAAAATCAAGAAAGTTATGAAAAGAAAGTCAACTAACTGGGAAAAAGATTCAAAAACTTAAGGAAGAAAATAACTACTTGAAAATTAGAATTGGGCAAGAAGATTTAATGACATTTTAAGACTTCAAAAAATGATAAGATAAAATCAAGAGAATGAGAACATAGAAGAGAATATGAAACATCTTATTAGAAAAACCAATGATTTGAAATACAGATTGAGGAGAAACAATATAAGAATTGCAGGACTACTGGAAAGTTATGATTAAAAAAAGAATCGATGTAATATACAAGAAATTATTAAGAGAAATTTCTTGAAGTTGTATAACAAGAAAGTAAAGAATAAATGGAAAAAAATCCACCAAAAACCACTGAAAGAGATCCCAGGAGGAAATCTTATAGGAATATTATGGTCAAGTTTCTTTATTTCTTTATTTTAAGTTTTCAACATTCATTTCCACAAAATTTTTAGTTCCAAATTTTCTCCCCATCTTTCCCCTCCCTGACCCTAAAACACCTTGCATTCTGATTGCTCCTTCCACCAATGTGCCCTCCCTTCTAACACCCCTCCCTTCCCTTATCCCCATCTTCTCTCTTATCCTATAGGGCAAGATAAATTTCTATACCCCATTACCTGTATTTCTTATTTTCGCAGTTGTACACAAAAACAATTCTCAAAATTTGTTCCTAAAACTTTGAGTTCCAACTTCTCTTCCTTCCTCCCTCCCCACCCATCCCCATTGAGAAGGCAAGCAATTCAATATAGGCTATATATTTGTAGTTTTGCAAATGACTTCCATAATACTCATGTTGTGTAAAACTAACTACATTTCCCTCCAGTCTACTCTGCCCCCCATTTCTTCTATTCTCTCTTTTGACCTTGTCCCTCCCCAAGAGTATTTCTAATTGATCCCTCCTCTCATTTGCTCTCCCTTCCATCATCCCCCCCCACCCTGCTTATTGCCTTCTCCCTTACTTTCCTGCAGTGTAAGATATACCAATTTGAGTGTGCATGTTATTTCTTCCTTGAGTCAAATATGATGAAAGCTTCACTTATTCCCTCTCACCTCCCCCCTTTTCCTTTCCACTGTAAAAGCTTTTTCTTACCTCTTCTATGAGAGATAATTTGCCCCATTCAATTTCTCCCTTTCTCCTCCCAATATATTCCTCTCTCATCCCTTAATTTTATTTTTTTAGATATGATCCCTTCCTATTCAACTCACCCTGTGCTCTCTGTTTCTCTCTGTCTCTGTCTCTTTCTCTCTCTGTATGTGTGTGTGTGTGTGTGTGTGTGTGTGTGTGTGTGTATGTGTATAATCCCTCCAACTACCCAGATACTGAGAAAAGTTTCAAAAGTTACAAATATTATCTTTCCATGTAGGAATGTAAACAGTTCATCTTTAGTAAGTCCCTTGTGATTTTTCTTTCCTGTTTACTTTTTCATGCTTCTCCTGATTCTTGTGTTTGAAAGTCAAATTTTCTTTTCAGCTCTGGTCTGTTCATCAAGAATCCTTGAAAGTTCTCTATTTCATCGAATGACCATTTTTTCCCCCTAAAGTACTATGTTTAGTTTTTCTGGGTAGGTGATTCTTGGTTTTAATCCTAGATCCTTTCACTTCTGGAATATCATATGCCAAGCCCTTTGATCCCTTCATGTAGAAGCTGCTAGATCTTGTATTATCCTGATTGTATTTCCAAACTACTTGAATTGTTTCTTTCTAGCTGCCTGCAAGATTTTCTCCTTGATCTGGGAACTCTGGAATTTGGCTACAATATTCCTAGGAGTTTCTCTTTTTTGGATCTGTTTCAGGAGGTGATTGGTGGATTCTTTCAATATTTATTTTGCCCTCTGGTTCTAGAATATCAGGACAGTGTTCCTTGATAATTTCATGAAAGATGATGTCTAGGCCCTTTTTTTTTTGATCATGGCTTTCAGGTAGTCCCACAATTTTTAATTGTCTCTCCTGGATCTATTCTCCAGGTCAGTTGTTTTTCCAACGAGATATTTCACATTATCTTCCATTTTTTCATTCTTTTGGTTTTGTTTTGTGATTTCTTGGTTTCTCATAAAGTCATTAGCCTCCATCTGTTCCATTCTAATTTTGAAAGAACTATTTTATTCAGTGAGCTTTTGAACCTCCTTTTCCATTTGGCTAATTCTGCTTTGTAAAGCATTCTTTTCCTCATTGGATTTTTGGACCTCTTTTGCCAAATGAGTTAGCCTATTTTTAAAGGTGTTATTTTCTGCAGCAATTTTTTGGGTCTCTTTTAGCAAGCTGTTGATTCACTTCTCATGATTTTCTTATATCATTCTCATTTCTCTTCCCAGTTTTTTCTCCACCTCTCTTACTTGATTTTCAAAATCCCTTTTGAGCTCTTCCATGGCCTGGTATCATTGCATATTGATTTTTGAGGTTTTGGATGCAGAAGCCTTGACTTTTATGTCTTTCCAGATGGTAAACATTGTTCTTCCTCATCTGAAAGGATGGGAGAGAATACCTGTTCACCAAGAAAGTAACTTTCTATAGTCTTATTTTTTTCCCTTTTTTGGGCATTTTTCCAACCACTTACTTGACTTTTTTGTCTTTCGTCAAGAGTAGGGTATACTCGGGGGACCTGTAAGTTCTCATTTCCTCCAAGGTGGCACAGTCAAGGAAGAGGAGTTTATTCCCTGGCCTGGCTCCCAGCTGACATTCAAATGAGCTGCTCAATCCCCCAGGGGTTTAAGCTGAGATTCCAACAATGGAGGCTGACTGTTGCCTGCCATGGCTGCCAGCTGCTGTGGCTGCCAACTGCTGCCACATGCCTTTGCCACCTCCTGGGACAAGGGCTAGGGGAGGACCCTGTTCCCTTGTCACAGAGGTGACAAAGCCCTCTCACTGTCCTTTTTTTTTTTTTTGATCTCATCTAATTTTATTTTATTTCTTTTTCTTCTTTCTTTATTTGTTTATTTGTTTATTTAACTTTTAACATTCATTTTCACAAAATTTTGGGTTCCAAATTTTCTCCCCTTATGTCCCCTCCCCCCACCCCAAAACACCGAGCATTCTAATTGCCCCTGTCTGCCAATCTGCCCTCTCTTCTATCATCCCTCTCTGCCCTTGTCTCCATCCTATACCCCTTTACCTGTATTTCTTATTTCCTAGTGGCAAGAACAGTACTCGACAGTTGTTCCTAAAACTTTGAGTTCCAACTTCTCTTCCTCCCTTCCTCCCCACCCCGTCCCTTCGGAAGGCAAGCAATTCAATATAGGCCAAATCTGTGTAGTTTAGCAAATGACTTCCATAATAGTAGTGTTGTGTAAGAACTAATTATATTTCCCTCCATCCTATCCTGTCCCCCATTACTTCTGTTCTCTCTTTTGATCCTGTCCCTCCCCATGAGTGTTGACTTCAAATTGCTCCCTCCTCCCCATGCCCTCCCTTCCATCATCCCCCCCACCCTGCTTATCCCCTTATCCTCCACTTTCCTGTATTGTAAGATAGGTTTTCATACGAAAATGAGTGTGCATTTTATTCTTTCCTTTAGTGGAAGGTGATGAGAGTAAACTACATGTTTTTCTCTCCCCTCCCCTCTTTATCCCTCCACTAAAAAGTCTTTTGCTTGCCTCTTTTATGAGAGATAATTTGCCCCATTTCATTTCTCCCTTTCTCCTCCCAATATATTTCTCTCGCACTGCTTGATTTCATTTTTTAAAGATATGATTCCATCCTCTTCAATTCACTCTGTGCACTCTGTCTCTATGTGTGTGTGCGTGTGCGTGTGCATGTGTGTAGGTGTGTAATCCCACCCAGTACCCAAATACTGAATAGTTTCAAGAGTTACAAATATTGTCTTTCCATGTAGGAATGTAAACAGTTCAACTTTAGTAAAGTCCCTTATGACTTCTCTTTGCTATTTACTTTTTCATGCTTCTCTTCATTCTTGTGTTTGAAAGTCAAATTTTCTTTTCAGCTCTGGTCTTTTCATCAAGAATGCTTGAAAGTCCTCTATTTCATTGAAAGACCAATTTTTCCCCTGAAGTATTATACTCAGTTTTGCTGGGTAGGTGATTCTTGGTTTTAGTCTTAGTTCTTTTGACTTCTGGAATATCCTATTCCACACCCTTCGATCCCTTAATGTAGAAACTGCTAGATCTTGTGTTATCCTGATTGTAATTCCACAATACTTGAATTGTTTCTTTCTAGCTGCTTGCAGTATTTTCTCCTTGACCTGGGAACTCTGGAATTTGGCTACAATGTTCCTAGGAGTTTCTCTTTTTGGATCTCTTTCAGGAGGTGATCAGTGGATTCCTTGAATACTTATTTTGCCCTTTGGTTCTAGAATCTCAGGGCAGTTTTCCTTGATAATTTCATGAAAGATGATGTCTAGGCTCTTTTTTTGATCATGGCTTTCAGGTAGGCCCATAATTTTTAAATTGTCTCTCCTGGATCTATTCTCCAGGTCAGTTGTTTTTCCAACGAGATATTTCACATTATCTTCCATTTTTCCATTCTTTTGGTTTTGTTTTGTGATTTCTTGGTTTCTCATAAAGTCATTAGCCTCCATCTGTTCCATTCTAATTCTGAAAGAACTATTTTATTCAGTGAGCTTTTGAATCTCCTTTTCCATTTGGCTAATTCTGCTTTTGAAAGCCTTCTTCTCCTCATTGGCTTTTTGAACCTCTTTTGCCAATTGAGTTAGCCTATTTTTCAAGGTGTTATTTTCTTCAGCATTTTTTTGGGTCTCCTTTAGCAGGGTGTTTACTTGTTTTTCATGCTTTGCTTGCATGTCACTCATTTCTCTTCCCAGTTTTTTCTCCACCTCTCTAACTTGATTTTCAAAATCCTTTTTGAGCTCTTCCATGGCCTGAGCCCATTGAGTGGGCTGGGATACAGAAGCCTTGACTTCTGTGTCTTTCCCTGATGGTAAGCATTGTTCTTCCTCATCAGAAAGGAAGGGAGGAAATGCCTGTTCACCCAGAAAGTAACCTTCTATGGTCTTATTTTTTTCCCCTTTTCTAGGCATTTTCCCAGCCAGTGACTTGACTTCTGAGTGTCCTCTCCACCCCCACCTTGCATCCACATCTGCCCAGACAGCACTTGGGGTCTGAGATTCAAATGCTGCTTCCCAGCCTCAGGGCTTCAGCAGGGGCAGGGCTGCTATTCAGTGTGAGATCAAGTTCAGGTGCCTGGATGGGGGCAGGGCCGCCTCATGGGCTCAGTTCCCTCAGGGGGTTTATGCAGAGACCTTCAACAATGGATCCGGGCTCCTGCCTGCTTGGGGAACCCTGGTCTGCTCCCGCATCCGCTGCTGCCTCCCGAGGGGGCCTGAGTTATGGGGGCACCCCACACCCCTCTCACCCCGCCGAAGAGACCCTCTCACCAACCCTTGTCACCTGTGGGTGGGGGACTCGTGTGGCCGCTGGAGATTCCATCCCTGAAGCCTGCTCAGATCTGCTCCTTTCTGTACCACACCACCAAGGTAGGGTTGGGCTCGGCTCCGGGTCTGGGGTGTGAGGGACCTTTTGTGAGAGGTTTTCAGGCTCTCTGGAGCAGAAATCTCATCCACTCAGTTGTTCTGTGGCGTCTGCTGCTCCAGAATTCGCAGGTGGTTCTTTTTTTACAGATGTTTTATGGCAGTGGGTTCAGAGGTAGCTTATGTGCATCTTTCTATTCTGCCATCTTGGCTCTGCCCCCTCTCACTGTCCTTTGAAGCTGCATTTGTCGCCTGTGAGTTGAGGGAGCTGTGAGCCTCCATTGCTGCTGAGGATTCAGCCCCTAACTCCTGCTCCAGTTCTACTCCTGGCAGTACTGCGCAGCTGGCCAAGACAGGGCTGTGGTCCGCTCCATGTCCAGTGTGACAGACCTTTCCCAAAGGCCTTCCACTTTACCCTGGGCTGGAAATCTCCTCCACTCCATTGTTCTGTGGCTTCAGCTACTCTAGAATTTGTTGAAAGTCATTCTTTACAGGTATTTTATAGGCTGTGGGGGAAAACCTAGAGTATGTGCATCTTTCTACTCTACCATCTTGGCTCCATCCCTCATGGTCAAGTTTCAAAGCTCCCAGGTTAAGGAGAAAATATTGTAAGCAACAAGAAAAAAAATAATTTTGTTATGGCTGAGCAAAAATCAAGATCACATAAAACCTAGCAGCTTCTAAGTTGAAGGACAGTAGGTTTTGGAACATTATATTTCAAAGAGGAAGTGAACTGGTGTTGTGGTCAAGGGTGATTTACCCAACCTAACTTATACCAGTTAAATATAATCCTAAACCACCACCACAACAAAAATGAGCATTTAACAAACTGAAATACTTTCAGGTATTTATGACAAAAAGACCAGAACGTATAAATTCTAAAATTAAAGACCAATTATAAGGGATTCAATAAGATCAAGCTGTTTCTTTTTATATTTGAAAATATTATCAGTATTCTTATGACTGTCAACATTACTTGCGTAGTTTGAAAGAAAGGCTTAGGCTAAGATGAGAATGATAGATGTGATTCTAAAAACTACAACTGGGTAAAGGAGATAAAAAGGAGCACTTATAGAAATGAGGCATGAAAGGAAGAATTGATAAAGAAGAAGCAAGTAGGTGGGAGGGCAAATAGTGCTGGAACCTCACTTTTATTTGAAATGAGTTAAAGAGGGAACAACATATACATCTAGAAGGGTATAAAAGTCTTCTAAATTTACAAAGAAATGAAAGGGCCAGAGGATAGGATAAGGAAGGGACTTTTAGAAGTTTTTGTAGATTAAGAATTAGGAGGGTGGGGACAGGGAGAGGATAAGGGAGGCAGTATTAGAGGAGTGGGTAGATTAAGGAATAGGAGGGAAAAAGTGTTGGTAGAAGTAAATTAGAGAGGAATGAAATAAATAGGAAGAGAAGGATGCTCAGAAATTACAAAATTTTCCTGACAGAGCTATTCAAAGGTGAAATGGATTGCTTAGAGAGGTAAAAGATTCCCTCTCATCAGAGGTCTTCAAGTAGAGTTAGGGAGGCCATCTATTAAGTATATACTATCAAGTATTCCTTGCAGGTATGTATTGTCCCTTCCAACTCTGAAATTTCATCATTCTTCCTCCCATAGCTGGAGGATCATGTGTGCTTGAGTTCCTGGCAATATCTCTGCTACTATTACTTCCCTACCCGAATTCCAATTTGGAGGTATTAGTCCTAGTTTCATTATGGGATGATTGAGAGAAAGGGTTCCCCTAGTTTGAATATGTTATTGCAGTCCCCAGTGGAAATGGTGGGGTAAATAGACTGACATAGAATCATTTCCTTAATGTCCTTGGCTGCTATTTTAAGTTTCTCTTGTCAGTCCACATGTTCTTACCTTTTAGTTATTATTATGTTAAACATATCATACACCAAAAACTGATTATTTCTTTCAGTATTAACTTAGTAATCTCATTCTTCTGTGATGTTCTCTTTTAATCTGAACAATGCGCTTTCCTGGTATTTTAAAGATTATTTCTTCTTTAAATGTTTGATATAATTATTGGGGTCATAAATTGAGAGCTAACAGTTCTTTAGAGTCCATCTAGTCCAATTCCTTCATTTTATAGATGAGAAAAAAGTCTTGGAGAGATTAAGTGACTTGTCCAAGATGCATAGATAGTTGTTGTCAGATGTAATGCGAACCCAGTTCTTTATGACTCAATGACCAGCATCCTATCAGCTATGCCATACTGACTCTCAATTCATTCAATAATCAATCTGGATTAAGAATGTCTTTTTTTCTTCCTTGAGACTTTATATTTGGTTTAATTTTTTTCTTGAAAAGTAGTTGGTTGGATTCTCTATTTCCTCTTTTGTTAATTTGGCAATTTTGTATTTACTTTTCATTAATGTTTTTTGTTTTGATGGTACATGATTAAGACGGTTCTAATTTTCTGTTATTCATATTAAGTTCTTGTGAATTCTCCTTTCTCATTTTTCAACTTTACAATTGGTTCTTTTGCTTTTTTCCCTATCAAATTAGATAACGGTTTATTTTCTTTGTCTTTTTATTTTTTTTACAATAATAGTGTCATAATTTTATCACTTCATTTTTAATTCTTTATTTTAAAAATTCATCTTTTGTACTTTTAAAAATATGTGCACAATTCAATAGTTATGCTTTTTTCTCTTTCATCATTACATGTTCAAAAATGTAAATTTTCCTTGAATTATTACTTTCCTGTATCCTGCATATGACATACTATCTACAATATTTGCTGTTTCTTTATTTTGTTCTTTAACTAACTCATATTTATTGTACCATTATTTGACCTCCACTTAAATTAGAATCTTTTGTTTAGATTTTCCTTAATAATTATAAATTCTGTTATAATATGATTTGATGGGTGTACTTGAGATTTTGTATTCAAAAATGTATACATACATATTTATCTGTGTGTATGTACATGCAAATTTTAATGCTAACACACAAACAGGTTTTTGTGTCATAAATTTCATATATATACATATATACACACATAATCACATATACATATATAACAGACTTTCTTTTTAATCATCAAAAGTATATAAAATCTATTATTCCAACATTCTTGTCAGATCTACAGTTCCTTTCCTGTTTATCTTTCTGTTACATGTTGGTACCTGAGAGAACTGCATTAAAGTTATTAGTAATTATTTTCATACTTTGTTGGTTTTATTACAGTTTTTAGTTATTTACTTGGTGCTTCATTTAGTTTATGCATTATATACATATACATGCATATATATATATATATATATATGTCACATTGCTTAATTATCTATTGTATATTTAAGTATAATATGGTTCCTGTGTGTGTGTGTATATATATATATATATATATATATATATATATATATATATATATATATATATATATATATATATATATATATATATATATCTCTTTCTACAGTATCTACTTCTACTCTTGGTTTTTTATGAAATCATGATTGTACACCCTGAGTTCACACTACATCGCAGATAAAGTGCTAGATGTGTAGTTAGAAAGACTTGATTTAAAACATAATATTTCTAATATTTACTAGCTGATATGTAATGGAAAATAATTTAACCTTTCTGAGTCTCAACTGTTTCTTTGGAAAATGGAAATAACAATGCTTATAATACTTACCTAGCACAGTTTGTGAGATTTAAATGAGATAATTTATGTAAAGCACTCTGATAACCTGAGGCATTACATGCTATTCTTGCTACTTTAACTTTGTGTTTATTATTTTTATAAATTGAGTGTTTTTATAGGAAGCAAATTGTTTAATTCTATTTTCTAATGTTTTTCAACTTTTTTCTATTTTGTAGGTGAGATTAGACCATTAACATTCAAGTCCAAAATTGTTTCTCCATTCAACTCTTCAATACTTCTTTAAATGTTTTAAAAACAGTTTATTTTGCTTAAAACAATTTTATTAATTAAGAGCTATAATTAATAAATGTTCTTTTGCAGGAAATGTGCCTTTAGTTGTTATTGTTGAAAACTGTTTTAATGGGGAAGGGATACAGAAACATAAGACTTCTGGGAAGCCTACAACTGGAGCTGAAGGGAATAAGGTGGATTAATGGAAGAGCTTGTTCCAGCAAACCTGAGAAATTTAAATGCCATTAGCATCTTCTAAATTTGGTGACTTCCTTAGGGCAAAGCTGTGGTTACCCTGCCCTTGTTATAACTTTGAAATCTTTCTAAGTATCTTTTCTAACATGGAGATACCAGTCCCCTCTCCTGTCTATCCCAGTCTAAATTCAAATTTAATAATTTTATTTGAAAAGAAAAAAAAAGTCTTAGATACTTGTAGTTTGTTTTCTTTTAATTAAACTAATCCTAGCTGAAGTAATCAATTACAGCAATACCTTATCTGTTACTCCATGCCAAGACCTGATTGTCTTCATTCTTCTCTTGTTAATACATTTTTTTGCACTTCTATTGTTTTGCCTAGGAGACTCTTTCCTAATCCCAACCTTCTATCTCTGTTTGAATGATTTATAAGAAACAATAGTAAATTCTTCCTCTCTATACTCTCGTTTGTTTCTCTAGAAAGCATCTCTCGGGTTGTCTTTTTGATTACCCTATAATTATTCTCTCTTTCCTTCCTCAATGAACCTCAGGTCAATTAGAATTTATAAGGGGTAGTATTTTTACCTCTTCTTTGCAGGATATAAAAATTGAGGCATCCTCTAGACTATACATACTATATATGGACTTATTATTAAGTTTTTTTGCATTTCAAAAACCCTGCTTGTCTCTGGTTTCATTTGAAGGAATGATTAAAATTTTCTGATTCAGTTGAAAATTCACCTTTCTTTCAAGCAGTAAATTCAGCTTTTCAGAATTTATTATCCTGGGATACATGATAATTTCTTCTGTTTTTAGTATGTTATATTTTCTTCTATTTCCACTCATTGCTGACTAATACTGCAATCTGGAAATACTGCAAACTAGTCCTCCTTGAGATATGAATTGTCTCCTCCTGATTGCTTTGCAGAGTTTTTCTTATTAAAGTCATGGAACTTGGTGGATATATTCCACGATGAATTTAATCAGGGTCTCTTTCTGATATCATGTTCTAGATTTTATCCATCTTCATTTCACCCTTCCATGCATTTTTCTTGACTTATTTCCTAAAATATGCTATTGTAATTTTTTGTCCTTTCATGTTTTTATTAGAAATTAATGATGATCAGATTACCTTGCTGAGCTCTGTCCTTGAGGTCAATTGCTTTGTTTGGAAGGGTCCTGTAGTGTTCTAAATTTTTTTCTGTCTTTTGATTTTGCTCCAATATTTATAGCTCCATTTTTGTACTTTTTGTGTGTTCTATATCTGCTACTATTTCCCCCCACTCATTTATTAAAGTTCTTCATATATTCTAAACTTTCATTATTCTTTAAGAGATTGAATTTCCCTTTATTTCATCTTTTCAATGCTTTTATTAAACTTCTCAACCAATCTTAGGTGCATGTTTAGTTCCATTTTCATTTCTATGGCCATATCTATTATATTGAATGATCATTTATTTTAATGGTGATTGCTCCTTAATGTCTTTTACATCATGGAATTTCTTCTTTGTATTATGGCCACTATTTTGTTGACTCATTTAAAAAAAAATATGTTTTTTCAAGATATTGCTTTTAGGGATTTCTTTTAAAATTCTCTTTTTTTGCTTTTGTTCTTTCACTTCATGTGGTAAATTTCTGATTGTTTTATCATGGTGAAGGGTAGCTCCATTTACTAACATATAAGGTCCTATCTAGCTCTCTCTAGATGATCTTCAATCATATAGGCAGAAACCTGATTTTCCCTGAATTATTTGAATAATTGTCTAAGCTGTATAATTTACCAAGAAGGACACAAGGTCAGTGTTTGGTTAAAGTACATGATCATTTAGAAACAAAGAAACAAACTATATACATCTATATGTATGTATGTATTATGTATGTATATGTATACACACATCAGAATTAATGGGATTTTAAAAGAATAAGGAATACGTTTGTATGTTTTCATGTTATTTGTCATTATCTCTAGTACATCAGGCCATACTTTGCCTGAGAGGTAACATGCTTTAGTGTGAAGAGTGCTGGCCTTGGGAATCAACAATGGCCAAGTTTCAGATCCTGCCTCAAATACACTCTTGGGAATATGTAGCATTAAATTCAGCTTCTGATAATTTTAAGTTTATGACCCTGGCAGGTCATTTAATCTCTCTGAGTCCCAAGTTCCTTACCTGTGTAGTAAGGACAATAATAGAGCATACTTCAGTTAGTTATTTCATGAAGAAGATCAAATGAGATGGTCTTCTTTTGCAAACTGTAATGAACTACATAAGTGTCGACTATTATTATTATTACTATTTATTAATGTGATATTTGGTCTAGTGGATAGTGAGCTTACTTTTGAATAGAGAAGGCCTGGATTGAATTCCTGCTTCTGAAATACGTTGGGTTTATGGTTATTTTCAAGTCAATTAGTCTCTCGGTTCCCCAAGTGAATCTTTAAAAGTATATATTAAATATATACGTACACACACATAATATGTTACTGATCTGCTTGGGTGGAAGAGGTATTAGGTGCATCTAGTGGTGTAAGAAAGGCATTTTAGAAGACACATGCATATATTCAATTACTGGAGTATAAGTAGGTTACCAAGACTTAGATTTTTCTAGAAGTTGGGCACATATTCACATGAAATTTTGGATTCAGACACAGAATGCAGTTACTGATAATTGGATAATGGAGAAATTGTCTTTACCGTTAAACACTTTGTGTCATATTTTTACTTTGATTAATCAGAACTCTTATGCCTACCAATAATTTTTAATGAATGTTGTGAAAAGTATATTCTAGGGAATTTCATGTAAATCAGAATTGAAGATAGGATCTGGCTTAAGATCTGTTTTCCTTTTCTTCTTAGATAAAAGACTGTAAAATGAAGTTGTCAACTTCAATCTGGGTTCACTATAGAAAAGAGGATCTAAGAAATATTTGATTTTTTATGTTTTACTAAAAGCCTCTGAACTCACAAAATTTTTCTTAAAAAATCTGATTTTGTCATTTAGACTAAAGCAATATTTAAATTTCTGCACAAGCAAGTTTGTTTAATGATCAGTCATTAAACTAATCAATTAGTGTGTTATGTTATTGTGCTGTTATCATTATTATATAATTATATGTATTATTATGCATAATTCCTTTCTATACTCTTATTTATGTTGATTGGTAGGAATTAGACTATACGTTCCAGTTGGAATTTCCTTAAATTTTTATTTTCCTTGTTGAAAAGAACTTTCCAACCATCTCAGTGTCAATTTGCTGCAACTAATTGTCTCATCGCTGTAGTTCAATTAAACTGGGGTCATTCTTGCTGTTTGTGTATTTAAAGGGATTTTCTTTGCCACTTCAAAATGGAGAGTCAAATTCTAAATGTTTCTAGTTGGCAAGTTTACTGACAACATTTATCACCTGGATAAAGACATTTATTACCATTTAAAACACTGGAGTAGATAGCAGAGTGACCTGTTTTCCCCTTTCCATCTGTTACAGTCATGAACTGAGAATGCTCTTCCAAATATAAGCTCGAAAGAATCAGTGTAAAGGTAGAGTATTTAAATTGTGGACTGGCAGATTTCCTTCAAGTGGACTTATATCTCTTTTAGGCTTATCTTATTTGACTGGCTCTAAAACTAGAAGAGCACATAGGAGTTAACAATAAGCCCAGTTTTTAATGTGTATGAAGTGCTGGCCTTCTGTAAGCCCATTATTGGGATACTTGGCTCACTCAGGCATCCAGTGTTAAACGTTGCATGGAGGTGATGAAGATTAAATTCCTACTTAAGCTGACTTTGCTATTGATAGCCATCCCAGGTCTCACACCCATACTGGAGGTCTAAAATTAAAGCTGTCATAGGTGATATGATTACCAAATTGTTCTGTAAGGCATCACTTACTCTATGTAATTGAAACACAGTGTCTCAGTACAAACATTAGCATGTCATAAATCATGTGGGTTTTGGAAAACTACTGGCTTGCAGCAGGGTTTTATTTAATGAAAATTAACACAATAAAATGTCTTCATTGCAGTAATTGTACAGTAAGGAACCCCATTCAGAACACATGGCTTTCATTTTTTTTTTCTTGAAAGACTCAAACATCTTGCCAAAATAAGACAGACAAAAATTAAATTAAATAGAAAAGGTTTGATTATTTAACATTCTATGATTTGTAATGGATGGAGTGTTGGAGAATAACTGTGATGAATACCAGAATTGATCTTATGTCACCAACTGGGGATTTTATTTTTGGTAGCATATTACTGTGACAGGTGGCAAAGGCAGCCAAAGTGTTGCAGCAAAAAACAGGACTGGGAAAAAAAAATCCAAGTTTGTTCCATAGGCATCTTGAAATGGGAACAGTCTTTCTTGCATGTTGGTCCAGCTGAGGCATTCTAATGAGTAGGAAGGTGTGAGTAATTTGCTTTGGAAAATAGTCACTCTAAATTGCCAGCTGTTTTATTTTTAAGAATATGATTGGTGTAGGTAACATGTACTTTCCTTTTAGTGGAAATCACTTTAAACTAGGGGTTCTTTCCAAAATGACATCGTCACTAACTAGCATCCCCGATGGGAGAGTGACTACTTGTATACATTTATACTGGGGAGGTTTTGGCTGGAAGTAAGTTAAATGAAACATTTTGAGATCTTCAGAAAATTAATTTATACTGCTTCTGGCCCAACAACAAGACAGGGAATATTGTCATAGTTTTTTGGCATGCTCACACATCAGACATGACGTTTGTGGAAATGTAATTAAATGCATAAAAATGCACTTTATAATAGTACAGTTGGCAGGAAGAAAAAAACCTAGCAGAATGAAGAAATCATGTAAGGGTAATGTTCAACATTCTGAGGCTAGCAGCAAAAGCAATATTATTATTGTTTGTTGTTGTTTTCATTGTTATCATTAGCAACACCACTACTAATATCATTGTTGACAAATGACTTTCTAGATTTTTTTAGGGATAGATTGAATTCTTTAGCGATGAAAAATATACATACTTTTCTGAATTCATTCAATTGGATATATAAAAAGACTGATTTTTGTACATGTCTTGGATGAGTTTATCATCTATAAGTCTGGCCAAATTAAGATTCCTCTAAACATATACCCTACTTTAAAGAGTTGGCCCAAAGTTGCATTTTCTATCTCAGCCAGTACAGCCCAATGCTTGGGCATTTACCTTTCCAAGTCATTGATGATACTTTCTCTTACATGTTTAACAATGTGTTCATCTGGTTGCAGAAGGGAGCAAAAACCTTCTTTCTGTCTTCAGTACTATATATTCTCCTATAAGCTTGCACCTGGAGTGGAGAATCTGCCAGCAGTTCTAAGGGCTGACTAATGGGAGGGAGAAGTACCCACTTCAAAGTGAATGTTGGAATGTTCCTATGTAGGATTATAGAGTCATACAATCTAGAAGTTGTAAAATGACCTTAAAGGTCATCCAATCCAATCCCCTATCTGAATGCACAAATAATATAAGCAAGCTGGTTGGACGGCAGACAGAATTGACATTTTGGACAGAATGATTTCTTCCCAGCCTAATGCTGGGCCCCACCCCTTTTCATGGAAACACATACTTACTGTGAATTCTTCCACATGTTCTAGAGAAGATTTTGTTTTCTCCCCTTCTAATGAAAATCACGCAGGGATGTCAAAACAGCACCTTTATGTCAACTTACCTTCTCTCCAAGAGATGGAAAATGACTAAGGTGTAGAAGAGTGGATGCTTCCAGAATCCCTCTGTAAAATGAATCTGTGGAATGGATCTTTCTTTAGCCACTGTCAGTGAATGAATTATTGTGAATTTTTATAACAGTTATATGTTATAACAGTAGTGGGTCATTTGAATAGTGAGAACAGGTTGGGGTAGAATATGGATACTCAAGTAGTCACAGTCAAGCTTATAACAAAGGCTAAAAATGCATTCTGCTTCTGAGATTAAACTGAAGAGCAGAAAATAATCGAGTGGGTGATAAGATTTCTTGTCCTGTTGATTCCTATCTTGGAATATGCTCTAAGATCAGTCCTGCATAACTGAACATAATTGAATTGAATTTTGCCTCCCTGCTACAGTATTCTCTTCTATCCGGGGATAGGGAACCTGTGGCCTTGAAGCCACATGTGGCCTTCTAGGTTCTTGTGTGTGGCCTTTAGACTGAGTCCAAATTTTACAGAACAAATCTTTTTATTAAGGAGATTTGTTCTACAAAATTTGGATTCAGTCAAAGGGCTGTGCTTGAGGACCTAGAGGGCCACATGTGACCTAGAGTCTGCAGATTCCCTCACTCCTGACTAGACCCATTGTTCACACATAATAGGTCATAGACCTGAGCCTTAAAGGAATGCAGAAGTCATTTAGTTCAATTCCCTCATTTTACAGATGAAGAAGATGAAGTACAGAGGAGTTGAATGATTTGCTGTAGAGCACACGGGTAGTAAGTAGTATATTCTGAGCAATTCAAATAATTTTGGGTGAAGAAATGGGAAAATTATATTTTTTTCAGTTTTTTCTAACTCTAGGATCCCTCTCCTTTCAACAATAAAACCAAAGAGATAACAATAATGCTGTTTTACTGGGCTTTGAACAAAAACAGAAATGAAGTTACATGTAATTTACATTAAAGTATGCAAATATTTCAACCATACTCTTCACCACAATGATATCGGTGTATATGAAGCTGTATCATTTTAGTCTGGAGCCACAAATATCCCTCCAGATATAGTCAGCTATTAAGGTAGGGAGACAAAACTAGGCTCAGAATCTAGTTCTGACAATTACTACCCATGTAAAGTTATATGAGTCCTTCATATTCTCTAGGCCTCACTTTTATTAGAGGCATCTAGTTGGCTCAGTGAATAGAGTGCTGGGCCTGGAGTCAAAAAACCTGAGTTCAGATTCACTTACCAGCTTACCAGCTGGAGTTATTAATAATATACACCTCCCAGAGTTGTTGAAACTTTCAAATTTGATAATATTTGAAATGTACTTAGCACATGCTGTCACATAGTAGGTGCTTAATAAATTCTTGTTTCCTTTCCCTACATTGTTTATTTTCATGTTTTTACCCTATTTATTTTTAGTTTTCAACATTCATTTGCACAAGATTTTGAGTTTCAAATTTTCTCCCCATCTTTCCCTCCCCCACCCCAAAACATCATGCATTCTGATTACCCTTTCCCCCAATCTATCCTCTCTTCTATCACACCCCTCCCTTCCCTTATCCCCATCTTCTGTCTTTTCTTGTAGGGAAAGATATATTTTTATACCCCATTACCTGTATTTCTTATTTCCCAGTTACATGCAAAAACAATTCTCAACATTTGTTCCTAAAACTTTGAGTTCCAACTTCTCTCCCTTCCTCCCTCCCCACCCATCCCCACTGAGAAGGCAAGTAATTCAATAGAGGCTATATATATATGTAGTTTTGCTACAGACTTCCATAATAGTCATGTTGTGAAAGACTACCTGTATTTCCCTCCATCCTATCCTGCCCCCATTTATTCTAGCCTCTCTTTTGACTTTATCCCTCCCCAAAAGTACTTCTACTTACCCCCTCCTCTAATTCGCCCTCCCTTCTATCATTTCCCCCATACCCCACTTATCCCTTTCTCCCCTACTTTCTTGTAGTGTAAGATAGATTTTCATATCAAATTGAGTGTGCATGTTATTCCCTCCTGAAGCCAAATGTGATGAGATTAAGCTTCACTTTTTTCCCTCTCACCTTCCCCTTTTCCCCTCCATTGGAAAAAGATTTTTCTTGCCTTTTTTATGAGACATAATTTGCCCCATTCCATTTCTCCCTTTCTCTTCCCAATATATTCTTCTCTCATCCCTTAATTTTATTTATTTAGATATCATCCCCTCCTATTCAACTTATCCTGTACCCTCTGTCTATATATATGTGTGTAATCCCTCCAACTTCCCAAATACTGAGAAAAGTTTCAATAGTTTCAAATATTATCTTTCTATGTAGGAATGTAAACAATTCAGCTTTAGTAAGTCCCTTGTGATTTCTCTTTCCTGTTTACCTTTTCATGCTTCTCTTGATTCTTGTGTTTGAAAGTCAAATTTTCTATTCAGCTGTGGTCTTTTCATCAAGAATGCTTGAAAGTCCTCTATTTCATTGAATGACTATTTTCCCCTGCGGTATTATACTCAGTTTTGCTGAGTAGGTGATTTTTGGTTTAGTTGTAGTTCCTTTGATTGATGGAATATCATATTCCAAACCCTTCAGTCCCTTAATATAGATACTACTAGATCCTGTGTTATCCTGATTGTATTTCCACAATATTTGAATTGTTTCTTTATGGTTGCTTGCAATATTTTCTCCTTGGCCTGGGAACTCTGGAATTCGGCTACAGTATTTCTAGAAGTTTTTCTTTTCAGGTCTCTTTCAAAAGGTGATTGGTGAATTCTTTCAATATTTATCTTACCCTCTGGTTCCCCAGGATATCAGGATGATAATGATGATTTCATGAAAGATGATGTCTAGGCTCTTTTTTTAATCATGGCTTTCAGATAATCCCATAATTTTTAATTTGTCTCTCCTGGATCTATTTTCCAGGTCAGTTGTTTTTCCAATGAGATATTTCACATTGTGTTCTACTTTTTTCCTTCTTTAGTTTTATTTTATAATTTCTTGATTTTCCATAAAGTCATTAGCTTCCATCTACTCCATTCTAATTTTTAAAGAACTATGTTCTTCAGTGAGTTTTTGAACCTCCTTTTCCATTTTCCTATTTCTGCTCTTTAAAGCATTCTTTTCCTCATTGGATTTTTGGACCTCTTTTGCCATTTGAGTTAGTCTATTTTTAAAGGTACTAATTTCTTCAGCATTTTTTCAGGTCTCCTTTAGCAAGCTGTTGATTCGCTTTTCATAATTTTCTTGCATCATTCTCATTTCTCTTCCCAATTTTTCCTTCACCTCTCTTACTCGATTTTCAAAAGCCTTTTTGAACTCTTCCATGGCCTGAGACCATTGCATATTTATTTTAGAGGTTTTGGATGCAGAAGTCTTGACTTTTAGGTCTTTCTCTGATGGTATGCATCTTTCCTCCTCATTCAGAATGAAGGAAGAAAATATCTCTTCACCAAGAAAGTAACCTTCTATAGCCTTATTCTTTTTCCCCTTTTGGGGCATTTTCCCAGCCAGTCACCTGACCTTTGAGTTCTTTGTCAGGGGGAGAGTATACTCTGGGGACCTGTAAGTTCTCAGTTTCTCCAAAGTGGCACAATCAAGGGAGAGAGGTTTATTTCTCTCCTGACCTGTGCTCTGGTCTGTGAGCAGAATTCCCTCTCCAGAGCCCCTACCAGCTCCACCAGGTCAGCACTCTTCCCCACCCCTGGGCTGCCATCAGGGCTGAAATCTAGATTAGTTGCTCAATCCTCCCAGGTGCTCCAGGCCAGGGCTCCAACAATGGAAGCTGCCACTGCCTGGGGACCAGGGCTAGACTGCTTTGGTCCCTTCTCACCAAGTGAAAGAGCCCTCTCACTGCACCCTGAAGCTGTCTTTGGCATTTGTGAGTTGAGGAATCTGGGACCCACAGCTGCTGACAGTGGTGTGGCACCTTGAAGCCTGCTCCAGTCCTGTCCTTGCTGCTGTGTGGCCCACACTGGGCTGTGCTCCACTCCATGCCTGTCCTGCTTTCTCTACCTTTAAACTTATCATGCTATGACATGCCAGATCCCTCACAGAGTTGTTGTGAGGAAAACTCTCTTTAATACATTTGGTATTACACAAATGTGAGCATTTGTTTTTGGGCTCTAGTCAATTGAATCACATCTAAAGAGTGATGTTGGAAAACCTGTGTCCAACCAAATTTTTGAATTTTTGATTCATTTTTATTCATTTAAACCTAAATTCTTAGAAATTTTCTTGCTCTTCCATTTTCTCTGTCCTAAACCTTTTTCAATCAGGTAATTAGTGCCTGCTCTATTTTCTCCTTATTACCTTTCCATGAAGCTTTCTCTCAGACACCATTGTGTGGTAGGTAGAGTGATGCAATGTAAACGAGGCAACCCTTGGGTTCCAATCCTACCTCCAATGCTTGCTAGCAGTGTGACCAGGGCAAAATCATTTAACCTTTCTGAACCTTAGTAGCACTTCATAGAATTGTCAGGAGATCAAATAAGATAATGTAGGCAAAGTATCTTTCAAATTTTTAAATCATATAGGTCATATATTATATGATTTTTGTTATTTTGACTGACACAGTATACTTCAAGATGAGAAAGGAAAAGGGAATGAATACTAATGAAGGGAACTGAAAGAAAGGGAAGTCATTATTTAAGTGTATCTTTTTATCTAGAATCCTATTGCTTCCACATTTTCCCTATGCTTTCTTTCTCTTCTCTCTGACATCACAGTGTTAGAAAAAAAAATCATAAGGGTGTTGCTTTATAAGATTTTATTAAGCTTATAGCTCTTTGGGTCATGAGAAACACTGTGATTTTTCTAAAGTAGATATTAAAGATGACATGTTTCCCCTCAGAATTTTAAGTAGAAAGATTCTTTAATTTAATATTTCTTTACTCCTATTTTAGAGATGAGGAAACAAAGCCTGTTCATGATAGGTGACTTGCCTAAGGTCATGTGCCTAATTCATGCCACTCAAGCTTAGAAAAACAAACTCCTGAATCCCAGACTATTGATTTCCCTACTATGCCACATACCCTTTTTCTGATTCACTAGTATGAGAAGGAAGTGTTTGCATTTTTGGCATCTCTTTCTCTTATAGTGCAAAACAACTATGAGATTTGGTTCCACAAAGAGAAAGGATTTATACAGCATTCTTTCCTGTGAAAAGAAAATATTTAGATTTGGAAAGAAATATATTTTTGTGCTTGGTCAATGCAAAAATTTGCTTTGTTCATTGTGAATATTACAAGAAATTTTCTTTTTTTCTTTCCTTTCTTCCTTCCTTTCCTCCCTCCTTCCCTCCCTCCTTCCTTCCTTCTTTCCTTCCTGCTTTCCTTCTTCCCTCCTTCCTTATCTTTCTTCCTCTCTTTCCTTTCCTCTCTTCTTTCCTTCTTTTCCTTTTCTTTCCTTTTTTTTTTTTTTTGCAATGGAATGAGATGGTAAAAGGGAGAGAAAATAAAGCTTTATTGAGAAAAAATTAAGAGAAAAATAGAAGATTTTTAAGAGAAAAACAAAAATAAAAAAGATTGGGTTTCTTTTGGGGATTTTTTTGTTGTTTTTAGGAAAGTCAGATAGCTCTCACCCTAATTACCCGTAAATGTCATGTAGTAGTAAAGAAATCATTCTGGTAAATGTCTTCATTGAGGTTTCTCAAAAGGATATTTTGTCTGTGTGTAGTCTGTGCCCTTCCTCATAGGGAGATTTGATCCAGGAATACAAAACTCTATGCCAAATGTGTTTCAGTCCAGTCATATGGCTAATCCATATGTCAGGGATATGGAAACACTGGTCCCACTGCTCTAGTATATTTAAGAAGACTCTTAGGGTATTTAAACAACTGAAACTTTCAGTCGTGTTTTGATCACCAGAAATTATATAGGGTTTGATTCTAGCCATTCACAAAAAAAATATAAAGAATCAGTGTGTGAGAAATTCTGGCTTCATTTGATCAATATCCAAAGAGATACCATTTCCCAAGGTTTTTATTTTATTTTTTATTTATTTTTATTTTGTTTTTGTTTGTTTATTTTATTTATTTTATTTTTTTTGTAGAATGGAATGAAAAATATATCTCTAGGCATGCTGTTAAATCTAAAAATTCAGATGCTTCCTTAAGTACTTTAACCTTATCAGTAAGTATCAAAGAAAAGATAAGGGATGCCCTCTCCTGCTATGCATATAGAAAGGAAAGCTGAAGGCCACTGTATGGGGATTTCTCTTGCCTTGGACAGTTACTGATGATTTCCTTTTCAAACCAATTCTAGTTTGCATAAAGTGAATCTACAGAATTGAGATTTAAAGGCCCTGGATAAGAGGATTCCCTCTTAACCTCCCAAGAAGTATGGTTTTTAGGTATATAAAAAAATATTATCTTTCTTTTCCTTTTCTTTCCCTTTATTGAACTCTCTTAGGCAAGAAGGTTTGGAGGTATTCCTGTATTTGAGTTTGGAAATTCCTGTATCATCAAGTCATAGTGGACCCTGATGGTAGCTGACTATGGATAGGACACATATCTGTGCTACCAAAGATAAGGTAGAATAAGAGGTAATGGAAAGCCTGTGCCTGACCAGGCCTACTCTTGACTCTGCCTTTCTACTAGTGATGAATAAGTCGCAAAGAGGAACCAGAATTCTTTACAAATAATGATCCAGTAAAGCCAGAAAGAAGTTGGGTTGTGGTCTTTGAAGTCCCATTCATTGGCAGAGTTGTGGGCAAAGAACAACAGTCAGGAAGGCCATTATTGAAAGAGTACTAGAGATACTTTTTAGTTCCAAGTGGGAATATCTCAAAGGGAGATGTCATCTAAGTCCCTAAACTGTTTCCCTTTAGCTTTGACGTTTAGTGTATGACTATAGACTGATTAAGGGCTGCCTAGGTCTGAGAGAAGCCATGAAAATGCTATACAAGTAGTAGCTGGTTCATTATATTTTATTTTCTTCCTTCTACTTCCTTGAGTATGAGCAAAATATGAGTATGATTAGCTAGGTGGTGCAGTGGATAGAGTGGTAGACTTTGAGTCGTGAAGACTCATCTTCCTGAGTTCAAATCTGTCCCAACACTGACTAATTATGTAACCCTGGGCAAGTCACTTAACTCTGCTTGCCTCAGTTTTCTCATCTATAAAGGAGAAGGAAATTGCAAGAAATTTTGCCAAAAAACCCAAATGAGGGTCACAAAGGGAAGTAAGCCAGAAATTCTTCATTACCTTATGTTAATTGACTGAAGGAAATCACAGCATTAATCAAAAAGAAAAAGGTAGAGACTAGGACAGAGTATACTGAGATAAGATTCTAATTGGATAAAACCTCACAGATTAATTAAATTAGTCACTAGACTAATCAAAGGAATACTGTCACCCCAAAGGGATAGTGGTAGCCAGGTAGTCTATGGTTTGAGAATCACTGGTTGACATTTCCCAGGGTATTCTCTTGTGTTGAATGAAATGCATAATTGATTGCAGGATTGTCAATGTCTATGCCTGGTTGTTGAACAGGTGCAGCAAAGTAGCTAGCTACGTTCCCTGGTGGTAAAACATAAATATACAAAATATACATGTAAATATGGTAGGTAAAGTACCTCTTAAAAAAAACAGACTTCATCAACCAAAACATCTTGGGCCCTGAAAGGAGCCATTTTACTTTAATATATATGAGGCAATTTCTTTATGATAGACCTAAGAGGTATTGTCATAAGATTTAGAGCTGATAGAAATCTTACTGATCATTTGATCTACCCCTCTTGCCCAAGGTGATGTTGCTGTTGTGTTCATCCTTCGCTGCCCAAGAAGACCATGCCATCAGAGAAATGATGACATGACTTGCACTTGACTTTGTTTTGAGTGAGGGAGGGCTGTGCGGGTCACCAGCCTCACTTCTCCTCCAAACTCATCTGAATCCAGTGACCAGATATTCATCAGGATGACTGGAGATGACCCAGGATGCACTGGGAAATCTTGGCCCTTTTAGGGCCAAGGTTTATTCAGGTACTCACTTAGGATGAGGTAACATCCATTCATTGAATAGGCCTGTTTAAGAAGTAGCCAGGGGGTGGACACTTTAATGAGGAAGATCTGAGATTCAAAGCCAGGTTCTCTGATTTCTGATTCTGTAGTCTTTCCATTATACCAGGCTCCCAGGTAGCACATATTATACTGCTCCCATTTTACACATGAGGAAGACTGGGATTGAAAGAGGGGAATTGACATTCCCAGAACCACAGAGCTAGTATTGTATTGAAGACAAGATCATTTTTTTTTCTCAATAAGAAATTTTAATGAGGTTTTCTCATTCCACAGCCACATAGAAGAAGGGGAACTTAGAAATGATTTAGTCCAAATACTTCCTTTTACAGGTGATGAAACTGGATCTCAGAGAAGTAAAATGACTTGTTCATAGTCATACAGGTAATAAATGGCAAAGCCAAGATTAAAACCTCATTTCTCTGGGTCTGAGTCCAGTGCTCTTTCCACTCTACACTACTCCAAGACCAGTGTTCTTTCCACTACAGTACTTTGTGTTTCTCTAAAGGAAAAAAAAAACTCACCATCCTGACTTAGAGTTGTGAAAACCTGAAAACATCCCCTACCAATAAATTGAAACATTCCATTTGGGGCAATTGTATAATAAAGAAGGAATGATGTGCAGGGCTTCTTGACATATATTTTCCTCTCTCTCTCTCTCTCTCTCTCTCTCTCTCTCTCTCTCTCTCTCTCTCTCTCTTTCTCTCTCTCTCTCTCTCTCTCTCTCTCTCTCTCTCTCTCTCTCTCTCTCTCTCTCTCTCTCTCTCTCTCAGCCTGTGCATATACGTGCTAGGGAATAAATTCAGTTTTTCCTTGAGTTTCTACCACAAGATAACAGTCTTTAAGGTAAATAGCAACTTAAGGTGAGTCATGGAGATGAAGAAGAAAAGCTCAAAGTTAAATGGAGGAGCAGGTGGTGAGAAATTGATGGCCAAGGGAGGGAGCCAAGGAACTGATGAAAGTGAGTCTGGGTGCTGAAATTGAGGATTTGGGCTGTCAGGTATTGGCAGCCAGGGTGCTTGATTCTCATCACTCTCCACTTCTGGGCAGGGCTCCCACTGACTTCAGAAAGTGCTTCATCCACTGAAGGGAGGCCTGGAACTGAGAGAGGACCATCACTACAGACAAGTTTTTTTGGGAGGATGTGTTGTTGTTATTTAATCCATCCGGTCTTTCTGCAGTCCTTCCCATACTTAGGAGGATTTTAGACCTTTGGCAGGTGATGGCACCAAGTATCACTGGGTCCAATTATCACAACCTCAGTGCCATGGGTCATTTTTTTCTTTTTTTTTTTCAGTATCCCTACTTCTCTGAAGTCTTATTTCTTTGGAGACTGGCCTAATTTCCACAACTGAGGCTAATGTGCAAAGGGTGGGGTATGAAGAATGAAAAGTCCCAGAGTAAGTAAAACTTATTTGTATTTGACCAGTGAGAGCTAAATTCTCTGGCTATGATTTTCTTTCACTCCCACCAGATACTCTTTGCCTGTACACAGCACCTTTCATTACAAAGGATGCCAGAGCACTTCATAAACTTAGCTGGTGGACTTATAAACTTTATGACTAGGAATCATTTCCCTACCCCTGAAAGGTAACCTGTTTCTAGTGTGAAAAGTAGCAATTGTTTACACATGGTTAACACAGAAGGCAATAAGGAGGTCACAAATGGTGTTTAGAACCCTGAAAGTCATTGGAATGGGTCCTACTAGGACTTCTTTTCTATTCTCACATGCTGCTGTACACTGGGTCTAGTTGATTGGACTCCAGCTCAGGTTGGCCAGTGAAAAGTCTATAATATTGGGCCATAGTGATGGGACAGGCTGGATCCTAATGGAAGGAATAAAATGTGGGAAATTTCTTACTCCCCACTTGGATTGTGTACAACACTTAACAGATTTCTTTAATGCCGTGAAACAACTAGCCATTTTAAGAACACTGAGTGGTAACTAACCCATTACTTAGACAATGGCTAAGCGATTAGTAGCCATTTATCTGATGGAATTAATTTTGTAACCCCTCTCCCCTAAAGTTACGATAAGGAATTAACCTCTGATTTACAGTTGTAGAGGACTCCACAGTAGGGAAACTCTTTCCACTTACTGAAGTTGCTACCTTTTCTGCAATTTATATTCTTAAAGAATTACTTAGATCATGGAATGGATAATCTATCAAAATCATAGAATTACAGGATGCTAGGGATGAAAGGAATCTCAGAAGTCATCTGATCATCCCCAAACATGAACAAGGATTCTCCCCTATAGCATACCTCAGGATTAATTATCTAGCCTTCACTTGAAACATTTCAGTCTAGGGGGAACATGCTACCTCCTCCACACAATCCAGATGACAAATTCATGTGATCATTACAATTAATTATTTGTATGATCATTATTCTTGTTAATCATATGATTATTATCATTGATTGTTATAATTAACCAAACAGCAATCTGAAGAGAAAGTTGCAAGGAGAAAAGTTCTTAACGTTAACCAGTAACTCTTAAGCTAGATGTTCCAGGTCTTTTCCTTAGAAAGTCACCCAGTCACTAGGATGGTCCTTTCAAGAAAACAAATCACAGTCCCGTTTACTCTGGAAACAAGTGGCCTTCTTTGGTACTTCAACCATTTTTCAACTTGGCTGACCCTGTCACTAAGATATGAACAAATGAGATGCAGTGGAAGAGAGAAGACTATGCAGCTGAAGCGATGGGCAAATAAAAACTGTTATGTTATGTGCTGTCAGGCTCCAGTGTGAATAGGACTGCACCTGGAGGAAGGAAAAAAGGGTGCATTCATACATCGTTCCTCATGTGGGGGAAGTCAGATAGGGCAATGTGGTGGGCGTCTGTGTCAAGAGTGTGATTCAGGAGCCCTTTCTTACTGTAGATTAATCATACAAAAGGGCATGAGGAAAGAATGCCCTGTTCTCTCTCCTCCTCAATCTCTCCTCTCTGCCTCAATCCCAAATGACTATTTTTGTATGTAGTGATATTAGCAGAGCAGAGCTGCTGAAAGGTTTGGGACATCTGGGAGATGAATCACTGCGTCCAGAGCTGGAGCAATTAGCTCCATTTTGTCCAGCAAAAGGCCTTGAGAGGTGTCTAATTGAGTAGGATGCAACAGTGCCAGGAAACAATGTGGATTTGAAAATAATCCCACAATTAATTTCTGTATTGACCTAGTGGGACATAATTTTTTAATGTATACGTACCATGGTGTGTTCCTTTCCTTTCCTTGATCCTGGATACGAACTGAATGGCATTCCACTGGAGACCTACTTAGTTGAGTGCATGAAAAAGTAATGGATGTAGTTAAACACAAGCCTTTTTGCAGCCCATTATTAAATCTGTGACCATTTAAACATGAATAGAAATTTTTTTGGCATGGTTAAGGCCACACATTTCTTGGGAACATCAAGTTCAGAATTAGACATTGGCAGAGTAATGATTTTGAACTGACAGACATTTTAAAAACACACACATACGTTTCTTAGGACAATTTTAGAAAAAGGGAAAAGTGTTAAAAAAACAATATATTTTTACTTTAAAAAGTGGAAACAGATTATATCAGAGGTAGGTATGCAAACTCATTTTTCCAAGAAAACAAAAAAGATCACTTCTTTATAGATGCTAAAAATATATGAACTACATATGCTTCAGGAGGGTTGTGTTCTTTCCATTCTCATATAGCCTTAGCAGTATTTTTGGCTAACTAACACCCCAAGAGATTAATTGATTTGACCAAGATCATACGGTTAATTCATTTGGGAGTTTAACATCCCTTGGGATGTTAGTTTCCTCATCTCTAAAATGAGAGGGGAGACCTATAAGATCTATAAGGGCTCTTTCAATTCAATGATTCATTTATATTTAACCCCATATCTGTGATTTCATGGATGTAGGAAATTTACAGAGAGGGACCTTTTTTCTAATGATGTGACTCTACAATTCTTCTGCAGCCTTAGATAACTGTCCAGGACATTGAGAAGTTGAGTTGCTTGCCTGTGGTGACACAGTCAGTAGATATATATCAGATGTGAGACTTTAATCCAGTTGTTTGTGACTCCAAGTCTTCTTTCTACCCAATATGCCATGCTACCTCCTCTTCCTTTTTCTTTTTTCTTTTTCCTCTCTCTCTTCTCACTTCCTCTCCATCTCTAATGCTGTGATCTATCTCTCTATCTCTATCACCTCTATCTTTCTCTTTCTATCATCTCTACACTATTTTTCTCTCATCTCTATCATCTCTGTCTCTAGCTCTCTATTTCTTATCATCTCATACTCTTTCTGTTCATCTTTATCATAATCTACTTCTATCTCTCCTTATTCTCTATCATCTCTTTCTCTACTTTTATTCATTTCTCTCTGTCCATCTATAACATTTGTCTCTCCATCTCTGCTATCTTTACATCTCTCCATTGACATACATATATATACATGTGCAAAAGACACAGGCAGATGTATAAACATGCATATATACATACATATATGAAAGGCACTAGTATGGAATAAATGAACACATATGTATGTATTGTATAGCTGAATTTAATTATGTGTGCACATATACACATGTATATATGCAAACATATGTATATATACACACATGTGTACATATATGTGTATATCTATATAATTTTTCCCTATCACTATGGGAAATTCTTGTGGAAACTTCCTTTACCAATGCTGATTGGCAGTTTTGTTACTTATAGTCATAGAGAGTTGTCTGCAACACTGACAGGTTAAGTGGCAAATGAGTTGTACAGGGTTACAAGTCATTGTTATATGTGGGATTAAATCTAGATTCTTCCTTTTGTATATTTCACTTGATATAATAATTAAAATATCAGTGATCCAAGTTACTTTTGTGGGTCCCATCTCTCAAGAATTCTCATATGATCTTATATTACACACGGATGGAATCTTGTTGGAGGAGAGCATTTAAGCCTCTCTTTTAAAACCCAAATTCAATTAAAAAAATAGTCAAGCCAGTATAATCTTGTTTCCACTATGCCTTTCAGTTAATATTATAGATATGAGAAAGTAGACAATTGAGTCAACAGTAAATATTGACACCCACTAGTTTACCATTTTTCTTCTGGATGTACTTGATTTTGTCAAGCTGCTATATGTCTGCTTAATTACCATGTCATTTTGTCATATAGGAACAGGCAGTATTTAAGTTGCAGTATGGCAATTCCATAGTTATTGAGTGTGAAAAATATTTTAGGATTTCTTTAGTAGTTTTTTTTATCATCATCATCATCACATTATCATCCACATCATCATTAATGTTTATATGTCCCTTCAAGGTTTGCAAAGAGCTTTTGAACATCACAACAGTCCTGGGAAGTTGGAGCTATTATTTTCCTAGTTAAACTATTGAGGATATTGAGGCCAAAATCCATTTTGTATCTATCTTGCTAAAGATCCAACAGTTCCTGAGAGTCTGACACAGGATTCAAACTCAGGTTTTCCTGATTCCAAACCTTATACACTTTCCTCTACATCAAACTGACTTAATCTGTTTCCCTCATTTAATTTTCATCTACAAATGCTCTTGGGATGATCTGACTTAGGTCTTACACCAAACTCTCTTCAGATTCAATTAATTCTTCCACTATTCCGTAATGTTTTGTAAGGAAATATTGTTAATATTCTTCTATCATAATCCTCTAAAACATTTTGTAATAGAGTTTTCTTTGTAAATTCATATTTCCTTTGGCCATCTCTCCCTGGATTCCTCTCAGCTCCTCATTCCAACAACTGCTCTACTTTGGTTTAGCATCTACAGGAAATGATTGTGTCACTGTCTTTTCCTTTCTCCATTTCACAATTTTTCGTGTCCAGCTTGTTAGAATAAATCAAATTTCATAATTATATTCAATGCCTTATCATCTTTATTCTTAATTGGTTTGATTTTCTACCTTTGTACTAATGAGTCATTGCTCTGAATGTGCTCAGACAGCTGATTCGGAAATGACTCCAATATTATTAACTAGTCATTTCCTGTCTGCTAAAATATAGTAAATGTCATTTTTATGATGTCATTTAGGGTTAGTTGGGTCAAGAACTTTCCAACTCTTTTTTTAAATAAAGTGTCCATATTCCATATGCCCCACTCTGATGCCTCATTGTGGTGTGGAGATGACCCTGGATGCTCGAAGGCTTTGACAGCAAAATTCAAATCCTGGCAGGTTATAAACATGATGGAAAGTATTAAAGTACAGGCTCACAAGAAGAGTTTCTGTTTTCTGAGGACCAGCCTAGCTAAGTACAGAGACACTTATTACAAGTAGCCTGGCCCCTTAGCAGCGAATCCTTTGGCCATTGCAAACCATGAAACAAATAAAAGTACAAAGTGATAATCAGTCCTATATGGAATCCTTCTTTCCCTGAAGAGTTAGTGGTCAAATTACGGAGAAAGAGACAGAAGGTGCTCAGAACTACACAGTTTTTAAGGCTATCTATAGATATTAGCTTAGCTATTGCTGCTATAAATATTAGTGGGCATACTGCTAGACAGACTGAATGGTATAAATCTTGACATTCTCACTATCAATAAAATCAGAAGATGGAGAAATTTGATGCTAACCAGAAGTATGGTGGAGAAGCTCTCCTTAAAGAGCCAAATAAAGAAAATTTGTCATTGCTTTATTGTATATTCAAAGGCCACAAGAAAGATCATTTTAGGGGATATTGGTTATCTTGTATTACAGTGTTACCAATAAACACTGGCAAAAAGGCCACTAAAAAAATAATTGGCACTTATGTGCCAGCATCTAGAGTAGAATGTGGAGATGAAAGGAATTCTCCTAAAAACTTGCAGGGGACTCCAAATAAAATGAATATATTGTTTAATACTTGGTAACTTCAATGTAAAGGGAAATAAGGTAACTGAGTCAGTCAAAACTATTTAACTAAACTGTTGGTGGTAAAAACTCTGAAATGGATGAAATAATAGACATTGTTGCCACAAACCATAATCATTTCCTATGGAAATGTAACCAGTGGAAATCCTTTGCTACAAAGGGCCTGGAAAATGATTCAACCATCAAATGCTTAATCTCTTTGCCAAATAGAAGCGTATGGTAGTCAAGGGCAGCATTGATACAAAATAAACCCATTGGTCACAATGTTAAGAAAAATAGTAGAAGATAATGAGCATTATTGCTTCTTAAAATGAGAAAAAATAATGGAAGGACAAATACATTTACTTTGATACTCTGTATATCATAAACAATGAGCTGGATCCGAAATTAAATCAAGAAAATAGGTTTGATCGCCTTCAATAAAAGATAGTTTTTTTCATGACAGTTTCTCTTACTCAAATAGAAGTCAATATTTTTAGCACCAATATTTTTCCAATGACACTATGTGACTATGATTCTCACGATATCATAATCTGTGATGACTTTAAAAGATCATAAAATCATAGATTGAGAGCTGAAATGAATCTTAGCAGCCCTTGAGTCCAACATCTCATTTTCAGAGGAGAAACTGAGGTTAACAGAAGTTAAGTGAGTTGTCCACAGTCATATACCTAGAAGTATCTAAGGCAAAATTTGGCTCAGATATTCCTAACTTCAAATTCAGCCCTCTTCTAACCACTATGCACTCTGCTTCGCAATCAAGGTTGCAAATCACCTGAGAAGCTCACATAAGAACTGTCTGCATAGGCTCATTATAACACCAAAAATTAATTACATAACGGGAGTAGTATTAAGTTCATTATTAGAGAAGTATACTTCTAGAAAAGGAGGTAATCTTATCATGTAAACAGCAACCTAGTCTCAAGAGATCTAGAGGAGGACCTCAGCATAACTATCAGGTACTCATGGGAGTCTGATGGGAGCATATGAACAAGAGTCACACAGTTCAATATCCAGTCCTTCCCTCCCTCAAAAGCAAACAAACCTGTTACAAACCTATAAAATTTGGTTATGCATACATATGTTAATCTAACCAAATTTTGGAGTGTACAAACTTCTACAGATAGGAACTACTACATGGATAACCAAATAGCATCTTCTGCTTAGTGACTACTGTCATTATGGTACTCAGCCTGTGATGGTGACTTATACCCTTTATCTCTCAATAAAGTTCAGTTTCCATTTTGAGACTATTTAATTTGATAGATCCTTTGATGAATCATTTGACCTCCTTGTCCTTTACTTTCTTCCTCTGTAAAATAGGGATACAACAACTCACAAAAAGTAAATGCATTAGCATGCCCCACAAAAAAAAGATCTATAATACATAATCAATCAGGGAAAAAAATACCAATTAAGTGTCTTACTCTACCTCTACCCTAACTATGTTTAGCACTCTTCAACACTTCTCATTTAATTTCATAACCTTGCTTCCATCTAGGTTTCTTTGTTCCATTGAGGACATGTTGACTTGAGACAGAGCTGAGATTGAAATGGCCAATAGGAAGGTACAAAAGTAGATGGACCGTTGGTGAAACTTGCATACAATAACTCCTAAAGGCCTGTGTCACAGTCCATTTTCCTTTGGAGTCGGATGCACCATCAGTTCAGTCAGATAATTGGTTGATTCAATTGTTATTGTTGATTTAATCTGTCGAATTGATTGTTTTAATTGACTCTTTACCTAATGACTGATTTAACTGTTTTGTGCAGATTGATTATATTTTACTCCAAGAAAAATTAGAATTTATCATGGTAGGCACCCAAAAGCTATAGAGAACTGTCCTTTTTCATATGGGCCAAGAATAATACCACTTTATGGTGCATGCAATTATTATCTTCATTGCTTTACAAAGAAGTCTTTCCTCATGTATAATAATGTTAACCCGCTCAAGGACCAGAGAAACTCTGAGACTCAGTATTTTTTTTGTTTATTTGTCCTTGAAGAACTAGCATAAGAGACATAGGAACACATAGCCCTGGATTTGGCACAAGTAAGACCAGAGTTTAAACTTTACCTCAGATACTTAATAACTTTGTGACCCTTGGCAAGTCACTTATGCTCTTTGAGCTGAGTTTCCTCATCTGTAAAACGGGGATTATTATTGCTCTTACTTTATAGGGTTGCTGTGAGGATTGTATGACATCATGCACACAAAGGGCTTTATAAACATTTACGTGTTACATACATGTTAGCTATTATTATGATTATTATCGAAAGAGCTTATCCCTGTAAATATGTATCATTGCATTTTGCCAGCCTAAGCAATCAATTCCTGCCCTAAGACATATATAACATATATCTGTATATATACATATATACACTAGAAAGAGCTGTTCATGGGTTTCATGTGTCATAAAAGGTTTTTGCCTTTCAGTAGGGAGAGCGGAAAAAAGTCATGTTAGGAGAAAGGCTATTCTCATTTTAGGAGAAAAACATTTGATAGACCAATTTGCTAAGTGACCCAACATGGAAATCAATTCTTGCATTTGGGAATTGCTTTAAAAGACTAGAAGTACATTCAAAGAGGCAGGTCCAAAGCAGTTTCAGAATAAATCCTTTCATAAGAATTATCCAATAGTTTCCAACATTTGCTCCTGATATTGCAAATGCGTCTGATGTGAAGGAGTCTCTCACATCCAATCCTATGGGCCTCTCTCAGTAAATAGGCTGCTCCTAGGTTCTCTAAACTATTGTAAGTCAGCTTTGAAATCCATGCCAAATGACCGGCCATCATTGCTGCAGGGAAAATAGAAAATTATTTTCCTAACAATTAAAGCATCTTTATGCTATCTTCTCACAATTATTAGTGAACTGAAAACTCCCACATCCTTTTCATCAGAGGAATCTCCTCCTGTTTCTAGCCCTGATTCCCATATGTGGCCCCTCCAGTTTGGAAGTCCACTGGTAGAGTTTTGCTCCTGGGGAATCGCACTGCTCTGAGTTAGGCCTCATTTATTGTTTTACTTCCTAGCGTGTCCCTGTCGGCTTCCAGATGTCTTTTCATGTCAGGGTCTGTTATCCTGGCGGGTGTGCGACAATGGAGTTTTTCAAAGGCAAAAAAGGAAAGGTATTGCTATTTATGTTTATTCACAATGATCAGATGCTGTATCCCATGTCCATGCTTGCCTCTTTCTTTTCTCTCCTCTATGAGTTAATCCCTCAGCTAAAAAGGATAGCCAGGTTACTGATACATTCTAGACATGTAGAAGGAATTGATGAATTAAAGGAATAGGGCACGTTTTATTTCTGGACTTTAAAGCTAAGAAAATAAAAATCTAGGGTATGATATGGTTCATTATATGCTGGCATGGAGTCA
Source organism: Notamacropus eugenii (assembly GCF_028372415.1). Classification (NCBI taxonomy): domain Eukaryota; kingdom Metazoa; phylum Chordata; class Mammalia; order Diprotodontia; family Macropodidae; genus Notamacropus; species Notamacropus eugenii. Next base: position 13,273,870 of record NC_092880.1, read on the forward strand.
AGAATAGGAACTGTTACTAAGGAAGGAAATGACCATGAGCCAAAATGTGCAGCCCAACAGGCTCCCTCCAAAGGACAACTGGAGAGCTTCATGCTGGGTCATGAAATGGTGGATTAGTGGACAACTGTGACATTAACCCTACAATTATCCCTCCCTGTGAGCCCACTTTGTGGGCCTAAAAAGGGGAGCAGTATTTCCAGCCTAGAGGAGAAAGCACAGCCTACTCATTATTTTTGCTAATAATAATTCTACTTCCCTTTTCATAGGCATTAGTTGTGAAGTGTTCATGATCAAAGAATGGTTGGAGAAGGAAGGTGGCATCTCTTACTGTCTTTATTATCGGCTTCTCTTAAAGTATCTAATAATAATAATATTTTCACATTTCTAGAGCAGTACCTGGTTTCCCACCACATCTCCATATTAAATTGTGGACCTCCTTCTGTCTCTGTTTAAAACTAAGGAAACTGACATCCTGAGAGGGAAATGACTTGTCCAGGATCACATAACTGATAAATTTCAGAACCTGACTTCTAACCCTAGGTATCCTGCCTCATGCCAAATGCTGTTTCCAACACAGCATAGTAGATAGAGTTAATCAATAAACACGCCACTTGGAATGAAATGGATAAACATTTATTAAGCACTTGTTTTGTTCCAGATCCCTGATCTAAGAACTGGGAATGTAAAGACAGAAGTGAAATGAATAGGACTTGCATTCAAGGAGAATGCATAATAAGGGAGGAAGACTACATGTACATATAATATTAAATAAAGGGTATTTACAAAATGAATACAAGTTAGTATTGGCACTAGCAGCTAGGAGAATCAGGAAAGATTTCATGATTGACATGTATAACTGTTACAAACATTTTCTGTCTTTTTTTTCCAGTAGTGGCAAATGGGGAGAGAAAGAAGAGAAATGCTTTTTAATTGAAAAAATTAAATTATATAGTTTTAAAAAAGATGATGCTTGAGATAAGAAGGATTCCAAGTGACTGGAATGGGAAGGGAGTGCATTTCAGGAATAAGGGAGTGCAAAGAGAGTGAAGAGGTTTGAGATGGATGGAACATGTATGTAGAAAAACAGGTATGGCTCTTCCCCAATAGAATTTAAATTTTCTACCCTTTTTTTCAGATGCCTATTGTCATTCCAGCATGCATGGACAGTGGCCATGTACCTTCTTTGTTCATTCCTCTTTCTTCTACATGGCTTAAAAAAAAAAAGAAGAATATAAACTCCTTGAGGACAAGGTCAACCTTCCTTTCCTGTATTTGCATCTCTAGCACTTAGTACAGTACCTAGCACATAGTAAGCACTTTTTCCATTCTGTTATACTCCAAAGCCGTAAGATCACGAGCTTTAAATGATAAACAACAGTATTTATATTTCATCCTAAAGGTGATAGGAAGCCCCTGGAGTTTATCAAATAGGGAATTGACATGGTTGAACCTTCACTTTAGATTAATAAAACCCGGGTTCAAAGCACACCTGTGATATCTCCTAGCTGAATGGTCATGATCTAGTCACATCCTCTCTGAGACTCAGAGAAAAATAGTATCAGCAGTAATTACCTCAGAGTGTTAAGGTAGCTTACAAGTTAATGTAAGTAAAGTGTTTAATAAATATTAAAATACTTTCTAGATAACATTTATTATATTGTTACACTATGATAGCAAGTCAAAGGCCAGAAATGACATTCTTTTGTAATATTATTTTTTCAGTTTTCCTCCTCTTTCCCAAATCATTGTCCTTTAATACAATCTTACCTCTCAGATAACATACTATTTCCTTTCTAGTCATGTATTGTTTCATTTAGCCCTGCTAGTAATTCTCCATTTTATGTTTTCCAAATGGAAAAAGATGGTGAGTGAAGTGGGGGAAGGGTCTGCCTGTGTTTATCCTCTTGATGATTTAAATCACATGTCTATCTTTCTCAGTCTGCCTCAGACATTTGCCCACATTCATTAAATAGATCTGCAGTTAGCCTTGATACCGGTCAAGCAAATCAACCGTCAGATGGCAAGTACTGATAATTCCTTAGTTTTGTTTCCTAAAGTTTGAGTTCAAAGGTTCCTTAGGGAAGACCATGTGATGTCAAAGTAGTAATTAACTGAAACTTTTCATTACAGGATTTGTAATGGAGGGACTTGGGGAAAAAAATGAGTGTCCTTCATGAATATTGGGTGTTGAGACACCAAGGCCAGTGATGAGTTGACTGTATCTGTAAAGTCTTAAATTTATTTTGGACTCAAATGAAAATCTGGGACATTTGGAAGGAGACCAGTGGTTAGTAAATCTCTAAAGTTGCCAATAATAAGCATGTTTGTGCCATATCATATCTGACTCAAGCTTGGATTTTTGACATAATGTTCTCATCTCTATATTATATAGACATAAAATAATAGGGCTGAAGGGGATCTTAAAAATCATCCCATCTAACCCCTGCTTTTTAAATGAGAAAACTGGGGATACAGAGAGAAGGAGAGATTTGCCCCACTTGGTGATACAGACAGATCTCCTGACTTTTCACTAAAAAAGTGATACTTCTCCATTACGCAGGGCATCTCTAAAGTCTTCTGCAGTTTTAAATTATTAAAGCTGAAGCATTTAAATGTTAAACTACTGAAGCTGAAAACTACACTAAGACTTTTTGGGATACTATAGGTAGAAAAAATGGATACCAATGCTGAAAACATAGAAATATATACTTTATTTAACTTTTCTAATTAAATGAGTCCAAAATTAACATAAAGAATATATTTATATATTGCATTAAACATTTATTTACTCATCTTCATGATTATAGAGATATTTTGTAAAAGAAAACAATTTTGACAATATGAAGTATTGTTTTTATTCTTAATTTTTACCCCATGGTTAGTTCTGAGTTTCTCATATAACTCTTGGAGTTCAATTATTTTGAACATGTTCTATAGTAAGTAAATCAAATTCACAATTAATCCATACCATTTTACTCACTTATTTTAAAGTATACATCAATTAATTAATAATTTTTACCAGGGGTTGTAAAAATGCAACACTGTCATTTCTGGACTTAATGTCTTTAAAGATAATACTAGAAACTACCACAAGAGGGTGGTGTAATTCCAAAAAAAATTATACTCCTTGTCAAAAACAAACAAATAACTCCACATTATCCACTCTACTTTTCTTACAAACAAAAATTTATTTTATTTTGTTTTCCAATATGAACTTGAATTGTCGATGAATACAGCAGTGAGTGGTGGTGAGGAAACTTTCAAATTCGGGAGACCCCATATGATTTAAATTCTGAAGCAATCACATCAGCTGGATTCCTCAAGGAGTATTTAAATTATTTTATTTGCCCATAAGCAAAAATCACGATTAATTCTTATTGATATCCCAACAGTGCACAGTAATGTTCTAGGTGCATATTTAATCTTAAATATGAATATTTTTCAAATGATCGAACGTACATGGAGAACAAATTATATGAATAGTCACATACATAAAATAGAAGTTAATGGTGATTGGCCAAGAGTAGGTGATCTAGAAATGTAGCAGACAGAGGGATCAGTCTGGGCAGGTATACTCAGGAAAAGCTTTATGAAATAGCTATAGGACTTGAAGCGGACCTTTCTTCTCAAAACTGGTTAGTTTTGGATAACTGGAGAAGGGAGGAGGTATTCCAGCAAGAGAAGCTAGCATGAGTAAAACTATGCTTGCAGACAACCCCACTTCCCTTCTTGGGACAGTCTATAGATTACCCTACCTGCAACTGAGCTCTCCTGCTATAAAGTAGTGGGAAAACACAGTTGGAAAGTTGGGCTGGCACCAATTTACAGAGGACTTTGACTCCTGATGAAGGTATCAGGTAGGCAGTGGGGAGCTAACTGGAGTTACTGATCAAGAAAGTAGCATGATCAACATGCTGTATTAGAAATATTAATCTGCTGGTGATGTGCAGGACAGATAGGAAAAGGGGGAAACTTTCAGCATGGAAACTAGTTGAAAGGATAGAGTAATAATCTAACCATAATGGTTCAAGGGTCTACACTAGGATAATAAATGTGGGAATGTGAAGCGAGGGATAAATGGAAGAGAAATTATGAAGACATGCTACCTGGGACTTAATGATTAATTGGATCTGAAGGCAATGAAAGCAGAAATTAAATGTGATCCCAAAGCAACAAGCCTGAATAACTAGGAGTAAAATAATGACACTGACAGAAATAGGCGAGGTTGAAGGAGAAGATGGTATTGTGAAGAAGATAATGGATTTGGTTTGGGGCATATTGAATTTGAGTAAGAATATTCATATTGAAATGCCTAATAAGAGTTGGAAATGTAATGTGAGAGCTTGGGCATGAGATCATAGATGGAAATAGATATTTGAGAATCACACATGATCATTGAGAATATGACAGCAGGTTGAGATCACCAAGGAGGCTCTTCTCAAACCCAGAGAAAAAAAAGCAGAAGGTTAAAATTGAAGGTTGACTGGTACCCACATTTAGAGGATAAGAAAAAAAAGAACCAGCAAATGATATGAAGAGAGGTCAGAAAAGTAGGAGAAAGAAAGGGCACTTAAGGCAATCTTTAATTGCTACAAAGATGTCAAGAAGTATAACACAGGAAAGGCTGATGATTATAGTAATAAGGTCATGAGTAATGCTCAGATTACAGTTTCAGAAGTAGATCGAATACAGACTGCAAGAAACTAAAGGGTAAAAGTGATGAGAAAATGATAGCACCAGGTATAGGTCAGTAATATTAAAGATCTAAAAATGGAAAAAGTAATGATATGGTAATTTTGGTCTGCTAAGTGGTTGAATGGATAGAGTTCTGGACCAAGAGTCAAGAAGACTCATTGCAAGTTCAAATCTGGTCTCAGTCACTTACTAGCTATGTGATCCTAGGCAAGTTACTTAACCATGTCTGCTTCTGTTTTATCATCTGTAAAATAAGCTGGAGGAAGAAAGGGCAAACCACTACAGTATCTGTGAAAAGAAAAGGGTAATGAAGAGTTGGATGTGACTGAAAATGACCTAACAACAAACAATGTGGTAGGAAAAGTGGCTGCAAGATTAAACTAAGATGGAGGGATTGTTCAATTGAATGCTCTAGCCTTGTGATCCACATGGCGATGCTGATCTTAGATCAAGTAAAATGTTGCTGATTTGTCCTTTAGTACACTTTTAAATGGAGCATAAGTCCTTAGATCAGCTGTCAATGTTTGCTTATTGAGTCTAATGGTTGACAAATTAGTGATGAAGGTTGTGAAACTTCTTGCCTAATAACATTTTATAAAAGTAAGGGAAAATAAAACCAGGAGAGTTTTGCAGCTTTGTTTAGGCAACCAAGATCTAGTACTGACAGCTGCAGTGTTGTGCCTGGCAATTGGCTTAAAACAAGACATTAGATATCAAAGAATCATAGATCAAAGGGAAATGTCAGAGAACTTTAGAGCTGAAAAGGACCCTAGAGACCATCTACTTCTACTCCCTTAGGCCAGGAGAATTTATGTGATTATTCCAAGGCCATGCAACTAGTTAGTGGCAGAGATGTAAGAATCTGTTCTCCACAATGCTGCATGCAGTATAGAAATGAAATTTAATAAGAAGAAATGTAAAGGATGCTTAAATTCAAAAATTAACTTTCACAGGCACAATATGGGGGTAGTATGGATAGATTTCAGTTTGTCCCCAAGAAAACTCTCTATATTTTAGTGAACTCCAAGTTTGTTATTAGTCAATAGTAGTTTGCAGCATCCAAAACAAGATATATAATGTATATATATATATATATATATATATATATATATATATATATATATATGCATATATATATATATTCCTTTGTTCATGTTTCACAGTGGACAACAGCTACTGTATCATATTCAGTTATAAAGCCTGTCCTCCTTAATAATCAGAACGTTATTAGTCTAGCTCAGCAACTGAAATTACAGAGTTGTACGCCATTCAACGGAAGGATCTCAAAGGACAAACGTGACCTTTACTCATGTTAAATGCTCTGTACCACAAATAGAAAACGATCATCCTGTTCCGGTCAGACCACACACGGACCCTCATACACAGTTCAGGGTGCTACATCTTAGTAAGTTCATTGATGGGCTTGAGAGTGATCAGAGGACAGAGACCAGGAAGACCAAGGCCTCAGATGGCTTACTGAAAGAACTGGGTGTGTCTGCCCTAAGAAAAAAAGATAACAGGACTGATGTGATTAGTCTTTGAATAGTAAAGACTTTTATAGAGAAGAGAAGCAGCTAGGTGGTGCAGTGGATAAAGTACTGGGCTTAGTAGTACTGGGCACATATCTTTCTGAGTTCAAATCTGACCTCAGAACCCTGGTCTGTAAAATGACCTAGAGAAAGAGTAGCAAACCACTTGATCAAGTTTATTTAGGAAACCCGAAATGGGGTCACAGATTCAGACACTGAAATGACAACAATAGGATTTAGGTTTGATGAAAAGTTATAGAATTGTCCTAAAGTAGGTTGCATTGACTTGAGAGTTAGTGGGTTCGCCTTCACTAAAGGTCTTTAAATGAAAGTTTTATGAGCCCTTTTGGGACACACTCTAGAGGGGATTCTTGTTCAGGTGTGGGTCAGCCTAGATGACTTCTGAGTTCCCTTCCAACCCTGGAATTCTTGGATTCTAGATCCAAAGTGTCCCAGAACTGTACTATGATTTTGAGACACCCTATAAATATGTCCTAGGTTAAGATAGTCCAAATACATTTTGCCAGAGCAACTTTTATCCTTTAATATCCAGCAAAAATTTGTATAGTGCCTTAAGGTTTACATAATGTGCTTCTCAAAATACTGTGAGATAGGAAGTACAATCATTATCCCTATTGTAAATGGAGATTTAAAAGATGAAAAGTGACTTGCCCAAAGTCACACCTTTCCTTTTTCCTGTATGCTAAGCTGATTTCTAATTCAAGTGGATAGCAATAATTCTAAATTATGAAATGCTTAATCTGGATCCTATTTGTATAAATTCACTTATTTATGTTTCACAATGAAAAATAGCCACTATGTCATTCTACTAATCTATAAAATCTCTCTTCCTTAATAATCAAGATTTTATTAGTCTGGCTCAGTTTCTGAAAGTATGGAGTCCCTTGCCATTCTATAAAGAGATCCCAAGGGACAATGACACAGTTGCAGGTGTCTCCATCCCCTCAAACTGTGCCAAAGGGGTGATACTCTTTAAAATAAATAAATAAATAACACCAAATCTTCTTGTTCTGCCAACATTCTTGTTACATCAGTGAGTCTCCCTATCCAGTTTTATATTATTTTCTGGATTGCATTTTTTGCTCCAGTTTCAGAGATATTTCAATGAAATAGAGGGCTATTTTCCTTAGATGTCCTAAGCCATGTACTTATAATATTTCTGGACCTATGGATGATATGAGCACAGGCCTAGATTTGAAAAGTACATCAGAGGTCATCCAGTTCAACCCCCTTATTATATGGATGAGGAAACTGAGGCCCAAGGAGTTTAAGTGACTGGTTCAAAGTCATATGGTAAGGAACTAATAATCAGAAGCAGAATTTGATCTTAGATCCCTTGTTTCCAGAGCCTTTATTTTTTTCAATATGTCATCAGAAAGATCATTAGAATATGGCCCTGGAAATCCATCTTAAAGGGGATCTAAAAAAAACTCTAAAACCTTGACGTCATTTTGTCTCACTGCACCTTAGTTTTCTATTTGTAAGTGAAGAGGCGGTAATAAAAGACCTTTGAGGTCCACTGAAGTAGTTATATCTTCTAGCTCCAAAGGGTTCTTGACAAAGAATCAGTACACTTGGACCGTGATTTTAGTTCTTCCATTGACCATTGACCAGCTACAGTCTTTTGAGTGTTAGTCTCTTCATCTATGGCAAATTTTCCTTCCTGCCTCCAAATTTTATGGTCCCAGTTCCATTTATCATGTATTTATTATGTGCCTGGCATGCCTGTGACTAGTGGTATGGCCAGGCTATTTAGGGCATCCCTGTCTGCTTATTATTTTACCACATACTATTCAGTTCCTGTGATTTAGTTGCCTGGCCTCCACCTTTACACTATTGAGCCCCAACTGACTTGTAGGGACATCCAAGTAAATAGTGTGATCTGGAATACTAGAGGAGTTCATAGGATTATTGAGGGAGAGCTAGAAGGGAACCTAAATACCATCTAGTCTGGACCTCTTATTCTATTTCTTTAATTCATTGATTATTTAGCTAGTCATTCAATTAGCAAGCATTAATTTTCTCTCCCTACTTCCTACCCCTTCTCATACTGCAAAACAACAAAAACAAAAACAACTTGAAATAAGTATGTATAGTTAAGCAAAAAAATTTCCCACATTGGCCATGTCCAACCATATTTGTATCTTTCTGTATCTTGAATCCATTACCCTATTATTATAGGAATGAGGAAATTGAGGCTCAGGGATGAGACAGCCTGCTCAAGAACACCCAAAAAGTAAATATGATAAGTGGGATTTGGATCCAGTTCCCCAAATACTAGTGTCACTGCTTGTTCTACCAACCATCCATCTCTCTCTCTCTCTTTCTCTCTCTCTCTCTCTCTCTCTCGCTCTCTCTCTCTCTCTCTCTCTCTCTCTTTCTCTTTCTCTTCTGAGGTACTTTTAGGGGAAGGAAATGTGGCTCTTCACTCTTTTATTCTTATACTAGACTCCTTCAAAATCTAAGCCCAATCTTTCTTACAGGTTTACTGTAGGGTGTGGGGAGAACATAAGGTACTTCTCTTACAGACAAAACCTTGGGATAGCAGGTCATTTCCAAACCTTTCTCTTTTTATGAGCTCATGTTACCTTCCAAGCTGTTGTTAAAAAAAATTCCTGCCTTTCCCTCCACTTTGCTTCTCCCATGAGTGAAGAACCAATAATACTGAATGAATATTTTTCCAATGTAGATAGTAAAGTAGGTAATTGTGGCAATTATCTAGATAAATATACAGGGCAACTCCTAAATGATCATTAGACTAGGGATGAGGATAATTGCACAATTATTACTTTCCCTATGTCTACAGAGACCTGGCTATTCCAAAAGATTGCCTATGTTCACATAAGCCCATAAGCCACACACACACACACACACACACACACACACACACACACACAGGTAGATATCTACACCTATCTCTATATACATTCATAGATGCATATATATAGTTTTATATGCATATCATATACACATACATACATATAAATTATATATGTACATATCACATATATACACATAAAACATACATACATGCACACATATTTTGAAAGAATTCCCATAGATATTTTGCCTGAAAGCATTGAGATACAGAATATTCTACACATTGAAATGTGTGCTTTTATCTATCTTATAAAAGGTTAAGAATAATTGGAATCACAGAAATATTGTGATTTCAAATGGGACTGTGGGTATCAATTAGTGCAACCCTCTCATTTTGCAAATAAGACAACTGAGACCCATAAAAATGAAGCAAATGGCCCAAAACTATAGACCTAGTTTAGGACAATAGACCTGGCAATATTTCTGATGACTTGGACCATCCAAGATTCTTTCTACTGCTAGATTTATCTACACTTTGTATATGGAGTGTACTTCTACCTAATATTTCTAAATTTCATTCAATTTCTTCCTAACAAGGAGATTTTCCTTTTTCAACAAGCACGGGAAAGGTTGAGTGGACTACATTGTGTAAATGAGCTGCCTTCTGGGAGTTGGAGTGATTTTGCCTTGAGATTCTAGTCCAGTATTCTACAATATAAGCATGTGTTGATCCCTGAGAGAACAGCTTATGTGCAACTATGACCACCTGTTGTTAAATGCTTCCTCAAGCAACAAAATTCAAAACCAAAGGGAAGTTGGACAGGGGCAAACCCTCTATTTGCAGCCAAAATGATGTATAAAATTAAGACAATCAACCAGTTACTAAAAGCCTTAACATTTTGGGGGCCTGAACTGGCAGTGGGGCTTCTATTCTTTCTTCCATTTCAACCATATAGACATGGCAATGGGACACAAGAATAAGATACTGTAAGCATGTAGACTTAAAGACTGTTCTGCCTCAAACTGAAGAAATGTACCAATATGTTGGAAGGTCCCTCTGACTTAGAATCTAAAATGATTCCAAGTATGGATAGGCAGTAACCTCTCTGAGCCACTCTCTATTCAGAGCAAATTTGGAACCAGAGGCCCACTGGAATGCCAAAGGCAAGGAGGAAGTCAAAGGAAAACCCTTTCAAGACTGTGTTTTCTGGTGTCTGGTGGAGAAGAGGAGTGGTGGCGGTGGTGTGGTGATGTCTCTTTTTTCTCCAACTAAGCCCAGGAAGCCCATCTTTGGGAATTGTTTGGTGGCCATTTGACAAATGGATCACTGCTCTGACAAGTCACACGGAAAGTAATTCCCTAGACTAAGGGTGGATATTAGAACATTTAGAAAGGGTAAGTCATTTTAGCCAGCATTGTTTTCATGCTGATCTGTTTAATGTCTTTGGAAAGGTGAGGCGTGCGTCAGAACCATCAAGGGATTCAAGTACCCAGTAATTTGTTGTTCCTGATTGAGATGCTGGAGTGGCTGAGCTCATTCTCACTAATTTATTTATTTGATAGCATCCTAGCTTTTCCTATTGATTTGTCCAAGGTTTGTCTGCTATTCATTGAACTGGGTCTTCTGAATAACTCTTAACATTTAACTAGAGCCATTAAACTTAAATAGACATTTGAGAATAATGTAATTGGTTTTGAAGGAATCTCCATGGTGGAAAGGCCAAAGGTGGAAAAGCAGGTCCCTCTGGGGATGTTGTCTTTGAGAGCTAACTGAGTCAGCAATTCTATAGAACTACTAAAGACTTCCTATACCTTCAGGCACTAATTTGTCTGAAGACTGTTGTAAGGCTTTGGCTAAAGAGAACCAGAAAGCCTATGAAAATATGTTTCACTAATAACACTTCCCAGCTGTTCACTCCCAGTTAAAAGGCAGTGAATGACACGCTTTGGAAGAACTCAAGTGATTTGCTGGACACATTTTTAGGATTGTACCAAGTTTTAACAGCACCAGTCCTGTTGCCTTAAGTGGGATTTAAACTCTTCACAGAGCTTCTGTATGCAGCTATTGATCTGATCATTTCTAATAAAGTTTCTTAGGCTCTGGATAAGTCTCTTACTAACTCTCCATTATGCCTGTGTTTATTTTTGTTATTGTTTATTTTCTTAACCCATGAAAAGGCAGACTCAGCAATTTAAAAGAAATGTTTCAGTCTTGCCCACTGAAGCTTTCCACCTGTCATGGGGAAGACAGTGATTTAGTGGAAAAAAACTGGATGTAGAATCAAAGGATTCCAAGCCTACCATGCCACTTAATTCCTGTGTAATTGTGAATAAACTAATTAATCTCTCTGATCTTTAGTTTTCTGGTCTGCTAAAACGAAGGGATTGGACTAGTTCAGTGGTAGCAAATTCATATAGAAACCCTAAACCATACATGAGGATCCCTGCGGTCACATATTAACTTAGTTTAAAAATGTTATGTTATCTATGTATTGTCTTATTTTATTTATGATATATTTCTCAATTGCATTTTAATCTGATTCAGGCTACACTCAGGAATGTTGTGGGCCACATACGGCCCCTGAACACTTATTTGACAATTTTGGATTAGATGAGCCTGCTAAGTAGCTCTCAAGTGGATAAAGCACTGGACCTAGAGTGAGGAAGACCTGAGTTCAAATCTGTCCCCAGATACTAACTAGCTATGTGACTCTGGGCATGTCATCTAACATCTGTTTGCTTTAATCCACTGGAAAAGGAAATGGCAAAACACTCCAGTATTTTTGCCAAGAAAACCTAATAGACAGTATTGGCATGCTTTGGTCTAACAGTCATGAACAGTTGGATACCACTGATCAAAAAAGTCTCTTCCAATTCTAAAACTATCAGTCTATGAATGAAGTGAAGAATATAGCCTATCTGTGATGTACTTATAATTTAGTTTTCAAAATTAATTTGTGACTTGCTTTGTGATGATAATAAAAAGGAAAAGGAGAAAGAAATGGAAGATGTAGAAGAATCTTTTATTTTTGATCTTTTTTTTTAGTTTTTAGTCTCTGATACTTTAGCTCCAAATAGCAGCAAAGATGTACCATTTTTTCCCCACAAGGATAACATTTTTTCACTCAGCCATTAAGTAAGGTGACAATATTAGCTCTTAAGTAATGTTTTTCTGGGTAAGAAAGTAACCTAGAATAACATGATTGTAGTCAAGGGCAACCTAGGATCTGAGTAGCATTTTTGACTCCCCACAAAGTTAGGTAAGATATTCAAGATATTTTGTTGTAGCAAAACATTAGAAACTGAGGGCATACTCATCAATTTGGAAATGGCTGAGCAAATTGTGGTATACAAATATAATGGGATATTATTGTTACATAAGAAATGATGAAAGGGATAGTTTCAGCAAAATCTGGGAAAACATGTAAGAAGTGAATGAAGTGGGCAGAGTAAAGTAAGCAGAACCAGGGGAACAACTTTTATCATAACAACAGCACTATAAAGACAAACAACTATGAAAGACTTAAGAACTGAGATGAACTCAAGTTGAGTTACTATTCCATGAAGGTCCATGATGAAGCATGCTCCCTACCTCCTGCCAGAAGAATATTGGAAGTAGGGTCCTGTTTGAGATATATATTTTTTTGAACACAGACAATGCAGAAATCAGTTTTGCTTGACTATACATGTTTGCCATGAAGAAATTTTTTTTTTCTTTTTCCAATCAGGAAAGTGAAAATATATTCTGTATTGAAAAATTAAACTTAAAGAAAAAAATTATAGGATTATATATTTAGAGCTGGAGAAGATTAGAGACCATCTAGTCCAACCCCCTCACTTTACTTATGAGGAAAATGAAACCTAGAGGGGTTAACTACTTTGCCAGAGTTCCTACATGCATCAGAGCTGAGATTTGAACTAAGGTCTTCTGAGTGCAAATATAATGGTTTTTCCATAGTACCACTCTGCCTCAAATATAAATTAAGCCTAGCATAACACATTTCTATTACAGACAATATAGACAATGGTTTATAATTGAGGTCTGTATAAATCAATGTGATTCAAAATTGCCACCTGAAGAACTCTTACTCCCTACATTCTCCATTTTCTGTGGGGAATTGAATAAGACCTCTTCTTTAACTCTTTGCAGAGCTGGCAAGTTAGAATACAAAGACAGGAACAAAGATTTCATTCTCTCTCCTTCTAGGTAGTTGCTATAAAGCTCTAGGGTCCCTAAACAATAGAGCCATCTGTAAAGTATGATAAATTCAGGTGTTATACTTGAGGCAACCTGATCTATTGCACCAGGTCCAGGAAGCTGGAGTCTCAAAAAGGTATCAGATGGGAGAATGTTGGCAGCTAGTGCTAAGAAAAGAGCTCAAATATTAATGTACATAAAATCAAGTACCTGCCTGACCCCCTCTACTGTGACTAAGGCATTATGGATAGAGCTGGTACATGTTATGATACCCCCTGCTGAGTACTCTTTCTGAAGGATAGAATACCAAGTCTAGTCATGGAAGACAAGCAAGAGAGGCTAAATTGACAGGTTAGGTTGTCATTGCCCAAGTCCTCTCTTTTATGTATTGTGGGTTTTGAGTCAGACTCAGTAAAGAATTACACTTCGCAATCATTGTACAGCAGCATTCTCTGTGGTAAATGGCATAACTGGAGGAAAATATCACCATAGGCTCTTCATTGACCTCTCAGGGAAAAATAAAATGGCTTGACAGAAGGGAAAGGGAAGAGAAAATGGTAATGCTCACCCACAATGAGTTTGCCAAAGCACTCTTCTCTCCCTCTATGCACTTCTATGGGACTCAGCATAGACACTGAGAGCACACAGATAGCCTACATGAATTCCTGATTTTCTATCCAAGGATGTTACAGAGGAGACACTGAGAATAAGTGGGAAGAGACAACTAGCCTATAATAGTCAAGTCCCTGCAGGCTCTCCTTGGGTTTACCTGGCTATTCATGCTGGTACTTTCTAACACATTGGACCATTAAGCTTATGAAAGAAGGGCTGACTTGGCAATCATACACTAGACCCTACTTGCATATATTTTTAATTCTGATCTAGATTTAGGTGGAGCTTTGAGAGCTTATCTATAATACTTGGCCTCTACTTGTTTTCCTCTACTCCTACATCAGTTATTAAAATTGACTTCTCTAAGCATATTGCAGTTTATTTTTTTGCATGTGTCCTTTTCTTTTCCTCTTCAAGGAAACTTTGAATGTTGATTTTGACTAGTTTTTGGCATGTATACAAATTATCAGAATGGTAGATGTTGGGGAAGTAGAGGAAAGGGTAACAAATCACTCTGTGATTTGCTTTACAGCATATTACAGACAATCTCATTGATGGCACTGCTTGTAATCATTAAATTAGTCATTCTCTAGGAAACTTCAGAAACAAGCTTATCACAAGTTGGTTTTTTCTTCATACTTAGCACTGTATGTTAGCCTAGTGGAAAATTATGACTATTTCATAAATTATCAGGTCTAAGTTGATTGAATGGAGAACATGAGGGCTGACTGCCAAATATCTTTATGGGACACTGTGCCCTCATTTGAAAGCCACAGATGTCATGGTACACCACTGAAGTACACTCTTGGCTCCCAGATAAAGAGCAGAGTTCAAATCACTGGGCAGATTTTCAATAAAAAAGAAGTCTTCTGTGACTCATTGATAAATGTTTTGTAGCTTTTTCTGACAAGCCTTCTCAAAGGCAAATGATTTCTATGACCATAATAAAGTTATTCCTCAGTTAAATCAACGGCAATGGCATCTCAAAATTTGCTGGCAAGAATTTGGTTGGCAAGAGATATGCATTAACACCAAAATTCTGGAAATACCGATCTCTCAAAGAAACTGTCAGTGATGACAATGGTCACTTTAGCCCTGATATGGTGATGAATTGCAGAGCAGTGCTCATTGCCAAAGGTCAGGAATAGTTTAAATGTTTTTAAAAATGGAACCATCATGCTATTCTTTCGTTGTTGTTCAGGAGGTAGTAAGTCTCCCCTCATTGAAAATCTTCAAGAAGAGCCTGAATATTCTCCATTTCAGTGATGCTATAAATGTGATTTCAACCTGTTTAGTTAAAAGTTGTATTAGATAGCACCAAAAGCCTTTTTTAAATGTGAGATTCTGTGAAATTATTTTCATGAACTTCTGAAATCAAACACACCTCGATTTATTTTGGTCATTCTTGCTATTTTCTCTTTGGATCTCATATTATATAGTATTGTAATCCTAGATATCAATAATTTAGTATAATGACAAGCCATGAAAATTGTATGGTCATTCAATTTAAAGGATTCTAAAGAAAGGATGTAGAACAAAATTCTCAGGAGATTGAATAGACATATTTGAGTGAAAATGAAATGGAATTGAGTGTAAGTACATATTCTCTAACAAGGATTTGTGGTATAAGTTAACTTAAGAGCTACATCTACAGTTTTTGGTGCTATCTATAGCCTTAGTAAGCTTTAATAAGCGTTAAAATAAATATTAATAAAATTAACTAATAAGATATATAAGCAAGTTTTAAAACAAGTTCACGAAATAAGAAAAAGTAAATAACTAATAATAAAAATAAATTTTAAAATACTGCAGTTGCTGTGGGCTGAAGTAAAGTGCTTTTTTTGCATTCATATTTTAACTCTCTGCAACAGCGCAGAAAATATTCTTACCTTTGTAAGTGACCTTGAGACATGAGCATTGGTGGGGAAAGATATATAGTAGGCTCTACAATATAAATCACATATGTATCTCAGTTGCTGGATTAGGCATCCTTAAAGGAAACCTAAAGTAAACTTGGAATTCTCTGATGTGATTCTCAGATAGATGCTGCAAAAGTATAATGAACTAGTCCCAGAATCAAAAGAGGATGAGGGCGTCGAACAGCACTGCCTCTGGAAAATTGCATATCCCTTTCAATAATCTTGAACTGCTCATCACTGTGAAATCCTGTCTCTCTAGCATGAGTCTGATCCTCATGGTGCTTCATGGCAATGAATCTTGGAGCACCATTAGCTGAGAAACGTTAAAATTATAAATAGTCCGAAGGACAACGGAAAGATTCTTGACAGGACTAAGCAGGCTGCAGCATTTTACCAACAACATCTTGCATGTGAGCAATGCTATTAAAAAAAAATTACTGCGGATATAAATGACTAGACAAGGAGGTGTGCTAGATGTGTTGTGAGAATAAGAGAAAACAGATGGACAGCACACATAGAACACTGTAACTCTGGATACGGTAAAAGACAAAGAAGAAAGGGGAGGCCTCTAGCATGTCGGGCAGATCCTCTAGGAAGGATAAGTGGGGAAATATGGGCAAGAATCATGAAGGAGGACAAATGACGGAAGATGTTTGATCTACAATAATGGAGAGAAAGTATTCCTGCTGATAAAACCACAGATTCTCCCATGTAATAATGTGCTCTGATGAAAAGTCACTGCACTTCAGTATATTTTCACACACGTATATGTTGGCTTCTGATTTATTTATAAATATGACCTCAGAACTAGGTTTCTGTATGTACAGTTGGAGTATGTAACAGCCTATAGTAGTAAGAATTTAGGGGCACTAGAAAAATCCTCCTGGCCCCCCTCACCCTGGCAATGTCTCAAGCCTGAAATTCCATAATTAGAAATTCATTAATTTGACTTAAACCAGAGGTATTATCCCCAGATCAATTGAAAATATATTGGAGGGGAAGACAGGAACATTTAAAACTTATTAATAATACTTTAGTTTAAATACATTTGGGTAGCTAGGTGGCACAACAGATAGAACACTGGACTTGGTGTCAGAAAGAAGAGAAATACCAGAGTTCACATCTGACCTCAGGCACTTACTAGTCTAGAATAAGCTAATAGACTAGGAAAAAGCACTTAACCCCTGCCTGAATAAAACCAGAGAAGTAAATGGTAAGCCAATCCAATATCTTTGTCAAGAAAATCCCATGAACAGTTAGTTGATCCACAGGGTTATGAGACATCTGACATGACTAAATGACAACTAATAAGTGGTTTTATAAGCAGATAGAGTTTTAAGGAGGAGGTAGAAAGCCAGAGAGCCAATGCCAGGTTGACAAAGTAGGATGCCACTGTGCGGTAAGAAGGACAAAGGAAGAGGAAGATGGGGCACTTCAGAGAAACTTTATCACTGCATAGTTTTGCCTCTGTGGCCTTCTTTGTCCTACTTGCCTTTCTTTTCATCTTGGCCTCACTAGAAAGCTACAGAGTCAACCTCCCCCTTGTCCCCTTATCATCCCATGCATAATTGATTCCTGAAATAGGCAAAGCACTGGTACTATATGTCTGCCAAATTCCTTCATCAAGACTTCAGCAGCTCTGGCCTGACCCTTGGTTCCATAGCAAGCCATCCACTAGTGGACTGAATCCACTCAAGGGTTAAACCAGTACCCTGGAGCTGTGCACATGTGTAGAAGCAACAGGAAACCTGCAGATCAAAGAGCAGCAGAGCATTGACTAGGCTGCGGGAACTTCGTGTAATTTACCCAAAAGCATTTGTGTGTGACACAAATACCAGCCGCCTAGAGCACCTGCATCAGATGACTCAGCGTCAAGATGGGAAGCCAGCGTGTGGTTGAAATAAAAGAAAACAAAAACCTCAGTAACTGTAGCAAAACAAATCATCACACTTTGGCACTGGCCAGACTGAAGAAGAAAAAAATGAGTTGGCAATTTCAGTCAGCTTCCAGTCTGTCAGCTCCACCAGTTGGGAGGGATCTCAAAGATCACTACCTTTTGCCAAAAAATCCTTTCAAAAATGCCAGAGCCTGGAAAAAGAGCAGCTGTTCATGGACTGAAGAGACAACATGTTTATTATGATTTGGGAGAGAAGAAGGAAGAGTTTCCATTTTGTTGTTGATAAGGAATATGGGGTCTCTGATCCTAGGCAAATGACTCCAAGGTGAATCTAGGGCAGGGACTGTGTGGGTTTGTGCTAGAAGCCTGCCAGGCACAAAAACTACCTGTCCTTCCTCCTACATTAGGGAGACAGTGTAGGAGACTGGAATACTGGATTTCAAGTTACAAGAGCATGATGTTCAAAATTCCCATCCTAGTTCAGCTCTGAGCCTGCCACCTACTGACCATTTGATTTTGGACAAGTCAGTTAAACCTTTCTGAGCCTTAGTTTCTCCATATGTCAGATGAAGTGATTGAATGGGATAGTATCCTTCCAGTTCTATATTTCTAATCCTATGGTTTTGGGTCATAATTCCCTCCCCATCACAAAGTTTTGTTGTGGCCTAGGCCTCACCAAAATGAATCCCCTGACAGATTTCAACACTAAAGTGCACCTTACTTTTTACAAGAAAAATGAGATAGCATGTGATAGACAGTGTTGCCAGGCCTAGAGGCCTGAGGGCTACCCGAGTCTTACCTTCCCTCTATCGCAGGTCTTCGGCTGGCCACACCGGATAAACGTATGAGAGAAGAGACTTTCCGGAGTCGAACAAGGGTTAAGCTTTATTCAGGGTCCTGGTTACAAGTGCAGGGGGAATTCTTCCTTAGGAGGGAGCGAGGAATCTCCCAAGGAGGCAAAGATCTTACGATAAGAGATTGGAAGCAGAAGTGTAAGTGGGGAGAGAGGGGGAGGGGAGAGCGAAGAGAGGAAAAACGGAGCCTTCTGTCCTGTAACGACCCCTCCCGAGCTAAGAGTGCCTTCAGGCTTTCCTGATCCTAATTAAGCTCTCTGGCCGCATAGTTTGCACCTGAATACTGTGCCTGTTAGATAACAATAGGTGTGCCCAGATCCGGGACAGTCTCGAGGGGGATGCTCCTCCCATCACGTTTCTCACGGGAAGAGGCGGAAATACACGAGATTGCTCAGTCTCACTCCTCGATTCCCTGCTGTTTTCTGGGGGGCCTCATGAGAACTCTAAGATTTAGAAGTTCCCACCTTTACCCGCCCGAGACTGTCCACATGGAATTGAGCTTCCATCCCCAGCACAGTGTAATGTTCCTAGTTCTGGAATATGAATTAGTCTGGAGCTACTGCCTTTTATAGCATTGACCTTGCATTTCCTTTGTAGGGTGTGGGGGGGGAGGGGAAGGGAAAGTCTGATGAAGGGCAGACATACCACCTTCCCCCTCATAGACCAGATGAATGACTGCAGCTATTTTTGGCACCCGACTGGGCCCAGGTGGTCCATCTGGCCTGATTCACTTGGCTAGTTTTCCTTTGCATCTGGGAATTCTGACCCTCCTGCTTTCCAACTAATTGTATCACATTATCTCCATTTTTTTTTTTTGTTGAGATTTCCTTCTCAGAAAAGGGTTGCAAAAATCTCAGGCCTGTTATGTTAGAAAGTCTCAATTAACCTCTAACCTCGCTTCAGTGCTTGTGGCTTGAGTTACTTCTCAAACCCAATGGTGGGCCCATTAACACGTTGTCCTAAAACAAAAACTGTTTTGACTGGCTTGTAATTGCTGCTAAGTGATGCTGAACAATGGAACTCTTGTGTCTGGGCTAAATGGGTAGGGTAAACAGCAAAGGCCATTCTTCCAGCCCCACAGTCAAGGAGATTGATTGGAGATAAGGCCCCTCATGTATCTCTTTAAGCACTTAAGCAACCAAGCTTCCCAGAGCAATGAGCTGATGAAGGGGTCCTCATATTTGGAATTGTAGGTTCCAAATCTCATGATGCTTCACAAAGCATGAGTGACAGCTCCCATGGAGGAGGACGGAACTCTTTTTCCCCCTCCTGCTGGAAATATAATTAGTTTATGCTCGCTGAAAAAGGTCAGAGGTGGAGAAAGGGCAAGGCCCTCTTTGTTTTTAGGCAAGATAGTGGAATAACTACTTGCTGCTCAGATCTGCAGGTGCATTAAGAGGCTCGTTTGGATTTGTCAGCCTGCCATGAAAGCTGATTTCCTCTCCCCAAAAGGCTGAATTCCATGTGACAGAGTCTATTTGCTGTGACAGGAGTGATTATCCATTCATGCCATTCATTAATTTACAGTACCTATTACAATCACCACTTACCTCACTCACATTGTCAAACACATCAGACTTTGAACAGTTCCTTTCCTTACTGTATCTGAACAGTGGAGACTTGTAGGAGAGATGGAATCCTGCTTCCAGCATTTCGGAGAGGTGTTCTACTTCCCTGAATGCTAGAATGGGGAGCCGGGAAGACAATGAAAAGCATTTGAGAATTGCATTCCAGATAAGGGTGAGAGAGAGAAGGGAAACATCCTGTAAGGCTATCTTTAAAGTCATTGACATTCACTAGAGTAGATTTAAAAGTTATTTTTCTTTCCTATCCTTTCTTTTCTTTAAATCTGGCCATAGTGGGGTAAATGGTGAACATTTAAGTTGTAAATAAGGAATTATAATATATTCTACTAAAAAATCAATGGATGGGACTTTGGCTCTCATATTTCTAAAGAAAATTCCTAAGTGCTTGACACAGTTTCATTTTATCCCCTATATGTGTCCCCCAAAATAACAAGGTTAGATAATACTGAAAGACCTGATTAATCTGTGTCATAATATCTACACTTCAAAATGAGTAGTAGTAAATTCTGTAATCTTACCCCCCAAAATGTCTAATAATTGCCCCAATGCCCATATGTTCTTATTTGTTTTTTAATATAACATTGTAAAATCTCTAGTTAAGCCTTGGGAAATCTAGAGATTCAGCTCAAATCAAAAAACAATTGAATAGAAAAGCATAATATTAGACACTAGAGACACAGAAACAAAAGACACATAACAATCCCTGCCCTCAAGTTGATTATATTTTCTTGTGGGGAGGAGAAATGACATGAGAATAGATAAGTATATACCTGAGAATGTAAACTCACTAGTTAACTGTGAGGGAAACAAACAAACAGAACAGGGTTGCTTCTGTCTGATGTTCCTGACTGACCTTAATGCTCAAGGTACAACATTTGGTTTCATAAATAAATTTTTCAGTTGAATCTGCTAAATATACGCAGAATTGGATCCCTATTTAGGAATGTCTTAACTCATGCGGTAAACCATGGAGCTGTAGTAGATGCCTGTTGAGGTCCATTCCAACTCTGGGATTTCTTGATTTTATGTTTTATATATCGGTTTCAACTTTAATTTTTCTTCATTCACTGGGCAAACCATTTATTAAGAAGAATCTCACTAATTATTTTTAATCATTTGGGACGAAACACTTTCAATATGTTTTTAAAAATACTGTAGTATGAAAGAAAAGAAGATTCTACTCTAAGAAAATATCATTACATATGTCTTCTAAAGCCCTTGATAACTTGATAAGCAGTGAAGATGGTCTTGGGTATATTAAGACTCTGACAACAAAGCACCAACTCTGATAGACTATACCAGTTCATTCAAGCAATGAGAATTTAATAAGCTCATCCTTTGTGCCAAGCATTTTGGTAGGAGCTGGTAACCCAAAGACAAAAAACATAAGAGTCACTACTCAGAAGGAAATGACTATTCATCATAGTTAGAAAGGTTTTGAGAACAGACCCTGTAATGAATTTTGTATCTGTTCTCTAAAGAATTAAACTAGTTTAGAGATAGTCAAAAGCTGAAGCTTAATTAGAGGCAGTTAGGTTGCACAATGGATAGAGAGCCCTGGACATAAAATGGAAAGACCTGATTTCAAATTTGGTCCCGACAGTTATTGGCTGTGTGATCTTGGGCTAGTGAATTAATCTTTCTCAGTTTCATCTTTAAATGAGTGATGGGGATAATAATAACATCTACCTCTTAGCATTATTGGGAGGATAAGACAAGATAATATTTGAAAAGCTCTTTGAAAACCTCAAAGTACTATAGAAATCATGAAGATCATTCACTGATCATTGTGTGTGTGTGTGTATTTGTGTATGTGTGTGTGTTATAATCCATGTTGGTTAAGGGAGCAGCACCACAAGAAACTCACAGACCTTTTAAAATATAGAAGCATGATGCTCTCCAAATAATTCCTTTAATTCTTCAAATCCTTTCCTCTCTTTCCATTAAACAGTTTTTATGCATTATGGCATGATGGAACTATTAAACTTCAGTTCGAACAGATTTGGGTTTGAATATTGCTTCTGCCAATAACTTATGTGGTTTTGGGAAAGTGTGTCACCTCCTTTGGATCTCTGTTTCTTCATTTGTAAAATGAGCATTTGGGACTAGATGTTTCCATCTCTTATGCTTACTACATGGATAATCTTGAGCAAAGAACTTATCCTCCATAAGTCCCAGTTCCCTTATATGTAAAATGATGGTTTTCAACTATATCATCTCTGAGGTCTCCTCCATCTCTATATCTATGACCTAGAAAAGTACCCTGAGGAAGAGAGAAATTACTGGGCATGGCAAGCAACCTGGACCATTGCCTTTCCTCAGTACCTTTTCTCACCTATCCTGGTGGAGATAGTTCAGGATCCCAGCCCAGGAGCCCTGTGAATGGGAGTGTCCCTCCTTGCAGAATCACCAAAACATACTACTCTGGGGCCACCACCAACAGCAATCACCAAACATCTACCTCTAATAGGCAGGTAAGTCCAAAAGCCCTGGAAACAACAGTGCTCCCCAGAACATGAGCCCTGTGGCATTCCACAGTGATAATCTGGGGAAGCTACCTTCATATGCATTAGACCTAGCAACTTCTGTGATTGATACAGCCCTCACCTCCTCAGCTACTGAAGGCCCATAGGAAATAAAAAGTTCTTTCTATATGTCATGATCACATATTTTAACATCAGAAAAAGATATGACTTTATCCATAGAAATGCCATTAATGAAGGTATATAAGCACAGAAGAAATGCATCTAAGAACTATTGAACCTTTCTATGTGATTTGCAGTTAAATCTTCTGTGTAGGTTATATTCCCCTATTAGAATGGGAGCTTTTGGAAAGCAGGGTATTATTTCAATTTCCCTTTTGGTTCCCTAGCACTTAGCATGATCTTTTACATATACACACACAGTGCTTAATACTTATCCATTCATTCAATCAATCATTCATTCATTCATTCATTCATTCAATGATCTCATAATGATCTCAGGCCCCTTCTAGCCCTAACAGCTCCTGGCTCTCCTCTCCCCCCACCTCTCTCTCTGTCTCTGTCTCTGTCTCTTTCTCTCTCTTTTCCTTCCTCCCTCTGTGTATGTATGTGTGTGTGTCTCTCAATCTGTCTTTTGCTACATAAGATGGTACTTTGTGGTGTACTGTGGAAATACCTAGTAATTCACATGTAAGACTGATATTGCTTGGCCATTGGACTAATATATTCAAGTTTTTCTGGATTTCACACATGCAAATGAGATAAATAGATCATGAATGTGGACGGCACCTGAAAAAACTGTATGCTTGACCAATAATCCAGTTGACACATGGCGTAGACAGGTTTGCAGGCTTTGTAGTAAAGCTTAAGGGAAGAAAGAAAAGAGCTTTCTTTGATGTTTAAGGAAGCCCAGTCTTTAATGTGTTTTGACACCTGTTTTTAGGGGTGTATGCAAGCAATGTGCCTAAAGAAATATTTTGTGTGGGCTATGAGTCAGAGTTTTAATTAATGGTGATTTAGGAAAAAGGGTATTGCAGTCTTTTTTTCCTTTCACTGGACAAACTCAAATTTCTCATAACCATCAAAAAAAAAAAAAGGAAAAAAAAAAGATGATTAGACTTACCACTGCATAAGCCAAATGTGCTCTAATAGTGCAGTAGCATATGATATGGCTGTATATGCAATGAAATGGATTCATGAATGACTCAGTCAAGAAATATTTATTGAGTATCTGCTGTGTATCTAGCAATAGACTCCTTGAATCTGTATAACATCCAAGAAAAATAAAATACACAGATATTGCTCTGCAAGAGTTCACCATGTGGGCCAGGGAGATAAGACTGAAGCCTAAGAAAAAAATAGAAAGGAATACAAGATAGTATATGATTAAATATAAAAATGTGAGTTATAGGCAATAATTGATAAAGGAGGTCAGAGAAGAGAGGTCAATGTAAGTTAGAGTGGTCAGAAAAATTTTCAAGAAGGTTGAACTTGACAAAGACGCATTAGAATGCATTAGAAAGAGGAATGACACAAAAAGCATAGAAGTAAAAGAGGAGGCAAAGAACTGAGAGGATGAACAATGAATGAACAAATGACACAAACTAACCATGTGTGGAAAAAATTGGTCCAGAGATTAACAACTGGCAATGGTGATAGCCAGAGTCCAAACCTGAACATCCGGGGAAGAGGGGCTAGAGGGAATAAGGACAGGAGTGATGATAAGTAAGGGACAGCAATGCTGATCTTGCAGTGAGGATTCAGGAAAAGAGTGGAATGACATTTCTGTTCCATATTATTTTTTTAGGGAGAGGATCTAGGGAGGGAGAAGCCAAGTCATTGCCATGGGCAATAAGAAGATCTAAACTAGGCAAAAAACAATCAAACCACCCTGGTTCATAAGAAAAATTTTAGGAATATGATGTCTATGTCACTAAGAATAACGCTAAAGTGTTTAAATGCATCATTGGTGATGCAGAGAAGGTTACCTCAAAAAGACCCAAAAGTTGATTCTGTTTCACTTAGGCTATACACCACAGCACAGCTGTATCTCTGAAATGAAATTTCAGAATTTCAGAGATCATGTTTTGGATTAGCTAAGCTATTCAGCTTTGAAACTCTTGTCTTAAGGCCATATTGACTTGATTGGTGTCACACTAGACCATGCTTCACTCCAACCAACTTCTTCCTATCTTTCCCACTACTGCCAGACTCTGCCTCCACCAACATTTTGTATCTTGCTCTGGGAACAGTAATAAAATCAACTCTACCATTACTCTGGGAAAGGTTATCCTGACTGACTTCCCTTTTGCTCCAATCATTATCCCTGTACTTCTCAAACTAAAAACCTCTTCCCTGGCAATTCCTTTGATATATATGTGCTATCTCATTTTAGTTAAATCTAAGCTTATTAAAGTCAAGGAGCCATGTAGTTACATTTGTATCCTCAGAGATTAGCATAGCTATTAACATAGAATAATTATGAGGTTATACATATATATACACACAAATACATATGCATATATGCATGCATGCATGCATACATACATATATATCACACTCACACAATATGTGTGTAATACACATATTTACATACACATATATGTATGTATATGTATGTGCACATATTATAGACATAATATGTATATATTATATAGATATATATTCCATTTAGGACTACAGCTTTCCCTGTTTTATCCCAATGTGGAATTTTCTTTGCAGTTGATATGAAGAACAAGGATCAAAGAGGAAAACAATGTAGTATCAAAGCTAAATCTACATACATAGCTTTAAAAAAATGAGACAGTCATCCAAACAAATCCAGACCAAAAGGAAATGCTTTGCCTGAAACAGCCATAGACCTGAGTCAAAGGATTTCCCAATGAAGAAACTGCCTCTAGTAATGTAATTTATAGACTGAGTTGCTTATGGAACTAAGAGGTTAAATGACTTACTGAGAGGCCAATACATGTGACAGGTAGGGTATGAATCCATGCCTTTTTGATGGAGAAGGAGGCTCTCTATTCACTGTACCATTCTTTATAGATATACCAGGTTTTAAATGAACTATAGGGAAAAATTTCAAAACAAGAGAACAATTCTACAATAATAATTAGAAACTGAGGGAAAAAAATTGATTGACAACAAATACTAAAGAGGATATAAAGTCTTCTAGAAGAAAGTAAAAGAAAAGAAGTGAAATTAGAGCTTGTGAGAAAAAACTGGGAAAATGAATAAACAACTTAGAATAGGATTTGGAAAACAATGAAAAATTAATCAATCACCTGAAAAATAAAATGTAGGGAACAGAATACAAAAATATTCTGATACAATAAAAAATTATAGTAATGTCAAAAGACTGAAAAATGGAATAATATATAAAGTTTCTACAATAAAAAACAACTAACCTAGAGAACAATTTGAGAAGAAATAATTTAAAAATAATTATTCTCCCTGAAAAACATATTGATATGAAATCAATAACTCAGATCTCACATTTCAAGAAATCAGTGAAGAAAACTTCTTAGAACTTTAGGAAACAAAAGTTAAAGTGAAGATGGAATCTACAGGTCAGAATACCTGAAAAAAATCCAAATTGAACATACCTTTAAATATAACTGTCAACTTCAGGAATACCAGTTTGTAGAATTAAAAAAAAATGTACACAAGAAGAGACAGATCACATTTTAAAAAATACTCAGAATCACTCAGTATTATGCAGAAAGTATTAGAAAGGAAAGACAATATTAGAGTATGATTTACCAAAAAAAAAAATTATACTCAAGCATATCTTGTCTTGTGAATGTGAGCATAATTCCATAGGAAGAAATAAAATCTTTTTAGTGAAGTCAATTATTAATCATTCCTTTCAAGACAATCAGAACTAAGCAGAATCATTAAAATAAAAATGTAAGAGGAATGTAAGAACATTAAAAACTATTTGAGCATCTCAAAAGGGATAGATAAAGATTAAATACATCATCAAGGAGGAGGAGAGACTATTATCTCTTCAGAATTTTACTAACTTTAAGAATAAATGAATGGACAAAAAAAGTCATAACTGAGTATGTTTTAAAAGAATAACAGAGGGAAGAGGGAGGAAAATTAAGAAAATATCTTCAGAAAATATTACAAGAGGAAAAGTACCTTGGTCATTCTTAAGGTTGAAGTTCCAGGGGAGATGATTATATAAGCATGGAAGTAGAATTGTGAAGCATGGTGATGCGATTAAAATTGATCTTCTCTGAAATGAACAAGTTAGAGGGGATGATGTAGAAGGAACTATGTAAGAAAAATTCATAGTTATTTACTCAAGACTTTTTATGTCTTTATTGTGTATTAAAATGCTCACATTTGTTAATCATTGGCAAATTTTCAATAAAACAAAATTCTAAAAAAGAAAGAAAAGAGGAGCAGAGCTAAGATGGTGGAGTAGAAGAATGGACCTGTAGAAACTCTCCCACCATAGTCCATAAAATACCTGTAAAAAATGACTCTAAACAAACTCTAGAGCATTAGAAGCCACAAAACAACAGAGTGAAAGAGATTTCTAGTACAAAACAGTCTGGAAGCCCAGCAGGAAAGGTCTATTGCACCAGGCTCAGAGCAAAGTGCAGCCCAGCCTTGGCTACAGCAAGGAACAGACAGAACTGGAGCAGGCTTTGGAGTGGAATCATGGGTAGTAGCTATGGTTCTCAGATTTCTCAATCCACAAATGCTAAAGGCAGCTTCAGAGGTTAGTAAGAAAGCTCTTTCACCTGGGAAAGAGGAGAGTGTGGCAGTGGCTACCACCATGGCAGCAGCACCCACTTTTGGAGCCCTGGCACAAAGACCCTGGGGGAATCGGGCAGATAAGAGTGCTTGTGGTTGCTCACAGAACAGAGCACAGGACAGGAGAGAAGTAAACTCCACTCCCTTGATTGTGCCACCTCAGAAGAACTGAGAACTTACAAGTCCTTAGAGTATACCCTCCACTTGACCAAGGACTCAAAAGTCAAGTAACTGACTGGGAAAATGCCCCAAAAGGGAAAAAATAGGACCCTACAAGGTTACTTTCTTAGTGAACATGTATTTTCTTCCATCCTCTTGGATAAGGAAGAACAAAGCCTACCATCAGAGGAAGACATCAAAGCCAAGGCTTCTACATCCAAAACCTCCAAAAAAAATATGCAATGGTCTCAGACCATGGAAGAGCTCAAAAAGGATCTTGAAAATCAAATAAGGGAAGTGGATGAACAATTGGGAAGAGAAATGAGAGAGATGCAAGAAAAGAATGAAAAGCGGGTCAACACCTTGCTAAAGAAGACCCAAAATAACGCTGAAGAAAATAACACCTTTAAAAATAAACTAACCCAAAGAGCAAAAGAGGTCCAAAAGGTCAGTGAGGAGAAGAATGCTTTTAAAAGCAGAAAGGGCCACATGGAAAAGGAAGTTCAAAAGCTCACTGAAGAAAATAGTTCTTTAAAAATTAGAATGGAGAAGATGGAAGCTAATGACTTTATGAGAAACCAAGAAATTACAAAACAAGCCAAAACAATGAAAAAATAGAAGACTGTGAAATATCTCATTGAGAAAACAACTGACCTGGAAAATGGATCCAAGAGAGATAATTTAAACCAAGATCCAAAAAAAGAGCCTAGATACCATCTTCCAAAAAATTATTGAGGAAAACTGTCCTGATATTCTAGACCCAGAGGGTAAAATAGAAGTGGAAAAATGTCACCAATCACCTCGTGAAAGAGATCCCCAAAGGAAAACTCCTAGGAATATTGTGTCCAAATTCCAGAGTTCCCAGGTCAAGAAGAAAATATTATAAGCAGCCAGAAAGGAACAATTCAAGTATTGTGGAAATACAATCAACATAACAGAAAATTTAGCAGCTTCTAAACTAAAGGATCAAAGGGCTTGGAATATAATATTCCAGAGGTCAAAGGAGATAGGAATAAAACCAACAATCGCCTACCCAGCAAAACTGAGTATAATACTTCAGGGGAAAAAAATGGAATTTCAATGAAATAGAGGTCTTCCAAGCATTCTTGTTGAAAAGATCAGAGCTGAATGGAAAATTTGGTTTTCAAATAAAAGAATCAAGAGACATATGAAAAGGTAAACAGGAAAGAGAAGCCTTAAGGAACTCATGAAAGTTGAACTTCTTACATTCCTACATTGAAAGATGTTATTTGTAACTCATAAGACTTTTTTCATTATTAGGGTAGTTAGAGGGAATATATACATGTAGATGTAAATATAGATGAGTATATGTAGGTATGTATGTGTATATTATATATGGATAGTTATGTATATTTACATAGGTGTATACATGTATATCCATCTATAACTATATCTGTCTGTGTGTATATATGTATATTTGTGTATATATGTATATATATATGTATGTATATATGCATATATATACACACACATAGAAAGCACAGGATAGGCTGAAAATGAATGAAGAATACCTTAAAAAATAAAATTTACTATTGAATGGAATGTACTAGGAGTAAGAGAAAGGGAGTGATAGAATCTAGGAAATCATCTTACATAAAATAGGGAAGAAAGAGTTTTTATAATGAAGGGGAAGAGGGGGGAGATGAAAGGCAATAATTGAGCCTAACTGTCATGGGTTTTGGCTTAAGGAGGAAATGACACGCATTCAATTGGATATGGAAATCTATTTTACCCTGTAGGAAGGCAAGGGGGAAGGGGATAGGAGAGGGAAGAAAACAGAAGGGACAGAAAATTGAGGAAAGGGATAATCAGAAGCAAACACTATTGTGGGAGGACAGGTCAGGGGAGAGAATGGAATAAATGAAGGGCAGGATAGGACAGAGGGAAATGTGGTTAGTGTTTTACAGCATAACTATTATGGAAGTGCTTTGCATTGTTACACATGTATGACCTATATTGAATTGCTTGTTTTCTCAATGAGGGTAGGTAGGGAGGGAGGGAGAGAATAAGGAACTGAAAGCTTTAAGAATGAATGTTAAAAATTGTTTTAGCATGTAACTGAAATTAAGCTATATAGGCAATGGAGTATAGAAATTTATTTTGCCCAAAGGAAAATAGAGGGGAAGGGAGATGGAAGAAAGGTGAGTAATAGAAAGGAAGACAGACTGGAAGAAGGGGTGGATGGGGTGCATGCTGTCCTGGAGTGGGGGGTAGCGAGAGATGGGCAGAAAATTTTGAAATCAAGTTCTTGTGGAATTAAATGTAAGAGCTGAAAAAAAAAAAAGAACTATATATCAAAACAAAAGGAAGAAAAAAAAACAACCTAGAAATCACAACAATTAATATGAATGGTATAAACTGAACTATAAAATGTTAAAAATGAAGGGCTGGATCAGAAATTTAAACCCTAAAAGGCATGGTATAAAATAAATACTCTTAAAGCATAAAAAATTCACATAGAGTTAAGAAGAGGGAATAGCGGGATATGTAGTATTTCTCAGCTGATTTCCCCTAAAGTCCAGTCAGTAAATATTGTCTGAGACAAAGCATCAGCAAAAACAGGCATGTTTAAGAAAGCCAAGTAAGAAAAGTTATATTTAAAGGTATAATGGATAATGAAAAAATAAATATTAAATATGCATGCAGCAAATATATGATATGTAATTTTAAAAAAAGATAACCCAACTACAACATGCTCTAGATCAGTGGTTCTTGGCTTGTGGTCTGTGAATTTAAAAAAATGTTGATAATTATATTTCAATATAATTTGTTTCTTTTGTAATTATTTGTATTTTATTTTATACATTAAAAGCTTTCTTTTGAGAAGTAGTTTATAGGCTCCATCAATTTGCAAGGAAACAAGAAGAAATCAAGACACTATGATGTAGATACTGAAACAATAATTGTTGGGATTTTCAATATTCCTTTACACATTTAGACAAATGTAAAGGAAAAATAAATAAGAAAGAACTGAAAGACCTGAACAAAATAGTAGAAAAAAATAAGACAGACCTTTGACAATACTGAATTTGAAGTATAAAGATTATACAAATTTTTTTAGGCATACATGACATCTTTACAAAATCTGATCATGTACCAAGCTCTAGAGAATTCTTGAAGAAATGCATGAGAACAAAAACTTTTACTATATGCTTTAACAGAATGTCTAAAAATTAATCAGTGCTATAAATTAAGGAGAATATTTTCAGAGTTAAACAGACTAATATGACCCCCAAATTGAATGAGTTATACTTGTAGCTGTATGAGGAACAAGAAACAAATACATCAAAAAAATATGGATGCTATAATGGCCTAAAACTTATGCAAAGTGGTCTAAACAGTCCTTAGTGAAAAAATGTATTTTTATGAACACAATAGTAAAAGAGAGAAAGAAGAGTTAAGCAAATTGAGCAGTAAACTGAAAGAAATTAGAGAAAATGAACAAATTAATAATTCTCAAATAAACACAAACTAGAAATTCATTAAATCAAAGAAAAATAAAATTAAAACAACAAAAATGGTAACAAGCAATTTTCTCATTTGATTTCTATAAGCATGTTTTCTAAGATAGGAAGTTTTCGGGGCAGAGCCAAAATGGCAGAATAGAAAGATGAACCTGTGGAAGCTCCCCTACATAGCCTATAAAATACCTGCAAAAAATGTCTCTAAACAAATTCTAGAGCAGTAGAAGCCACAAAATGACAGAGTGAAAGTGATTTACATACCAAGATAGGCTGGAAGACTGACAGAAAAGGTCTATCACACCAGGCATGGAGTGGAGCATAACCCAGCATGAGCTGTGTGGTGCGGCAGGGATACGACCTGGAACAGGCTTCAGGGCACCACTGGCAGCAGCAGTTCTCAGATTGCTCAACCCCCAAATGCCAAACACAGCTTCAAAGGTCAGTGAGAATGCTCCTTCACCCAGGAGAAGGAAACACAGTGAAGACTGCTGGCAGCAGCCACTACAGTGTCAGCTTCCATTTTTGGAGCCCTCCACCTAAAGCCCCTGGGGGAATTGCCCTGCTGATCTGAATCTCAGTGGTGAGCATGGGTCCTGGGGTGAGGAGGAGTGCTAGCATGGAGGAGCTGTAGGTGGCTGTGGAGTAGGAATTCTACTCACAGATTCTGGGCAGAAAAGTTTTTGGTTGCTCCCAGATCAGTGCCCAGGCCAGGAGAGGAGTAAACACTGTTCCCTTGATTGTGCCACCTTGGAGGAACTGAGAACTTACAGATCCCCAGAATTTACCTCCCTCTTGAAAAAGGACTCAAAAGTCAATTAACGGGATGGGAAAATGCCCAAAAAAGGGAAAAAAAATAAGACTATAGAAGGTTGCTTTCTTGGTGAACAGGTATTTTCTTCCATCCTTTCAGATGAGGAAGAACAATGCATACCATCAGAGGAAGTCAAGGCTTCTGCATTCAAAACCTCCAAGATAAATATGCAATGGTGTCAGGCCATGGAAGAGCTCAAAAAGAATTTTGAAAATCAAGTAAGAGAGGTGGAGAAAAAATTGGGAAGAGAAATGAGAGATGCAAGAAAAGCATGAAAAGGAAGTCAACAACTTGCTAAAGGAGACCCTCCCAAAAAAATGCTGAAGAAAATAACACCTTTAAAAATAGGCTAACTCAACTGGCAAAAGAGGATCAAAAAGTCAATGAGGAAAAGGATGCTTTAAAAAACAGAATTAACCAAATGGAAAAGGAGGTTCAAAAGCTCACTGAAGAACATAGTTCTTTAAAAATTAAAATGGACTTTGACCCAGAAACACTGCTTCTAGGACTGTATTGCTAAGAGATCATAAAAATGGGAAAAGGTCCCACATGTACAAAAATATTTATAGAAGCACTCTTTGTGGTGGCCAAAAACTGGAAATCAAGGGGATGCCCATCAATTGGAGAATAACTGAAGAAATTATGGCATATGAATGTAATGGAATACTATTGTGCCATAAGAAATGATGGACAGGAAGACTTCAGAAAGGCCTGGAAAGACTTATATGATCTGATGCTGAGGGAAAGGAGCAGAACCACAAGCACAGCAATGA
The DNA here is from genome assembly GCF_028372415.1 of Notamacropus eugenii. Taxonomy (NCBI): domain Eukaryota; kingdom Metazoa; phylum Chordata; class Mammalia; order Diprotodontia; family Macropodidae; genus Notamacropus; species Notamacropus eugenii. The sequence continues at coordinate 13,306,482 of NC_092880.1, forward strand.
CCACAGCATGCAAGTGTTTTTTCTGGTAGACATGGAACTTCATTGCAGTATAAGGACTTAAAAAATTCCCAATGGTCTTTTAAGGCAAAATACCTTCCATATCCAGAGAAAGAACTATGGAATTCAGTTTCAGAATGTAGCAGATCATTTTCTTTT